>NC_069789.1:98768869-99071900 GCF_027406575.1 Nycticebus coucang
AAAAATACAGTTTTTAAGAATTCCCAAAGTTGGAAAGGTCTTAGAGTCATATAATCTGGTCACCATCTGATAGCTCAACCTCTGCCAACTCTGTCCCAGCTCAGCTGAAATATCCCCAGTGATGCAGAACCCTTTCCTTCTCAAGCTTTCTACATTGTCCAACAACTTTGATGACCAGAAAAGTCTTCTTTATCCTGAGACAGAATCTGCCTTCCTATCACCTGGTTCTGCTCCCAGAGTACATGAGAACCACTCCAGGCCCTCAGTTTCATGAGAGTCTTTCAAATATTTAAAGATGGCTAGCAAGACACTAGGCTTCACAAGGTGTTGGTAGCACCCTGGCCCAACTCTCTAATCAATTTCTCTTCCATGTGTATAAAACAAGGAGTCTTCAAGATAAAGTTTTCAAGACACAGAATGTTTGGTGGTAGAAGGGATAGTAAAGATCACTTAATTTATCCCTCTTCCTTCCCAGGTGAAACCCAGGCCCAAAAAGGAAAACTAATTTGTCCAAGCCCTCATAGACGCTTAGGGGTGTGCCCAAGGTGAGATTCGAGGTCTCCTTGCATGCAGAGCTTTGTACTGGGTCCTCAGAGTATACCACTTCATGTCCCCAAGCAGAACATCCTTCTAATCTCCTACCATCTTACTCTACACACACACACACACACACATACACACACACACACACACACACACATATACATAGTCCAAAGTTACTCCCAACATAAAGGGCCTTTGGTTGCCCAGTACAGCCTCAGAGGTAAAACTGAATCCCCAGGACTCTTGGGTCCCACACTGGTGCCTGTTCCTGAAGGGCCACAGAAAATACGGTTGGAAACCATTTCTTAGCAAACTGAGAGTGACCTTGTGCAAAAATTGCAAACACAGAGTCCCTGGGTGGCTTAAGGGCCAGAGCTGTGATTCCAGAGGAGGAAAAAAACCATAAGCCTATACTATGAATCAATTTTTTTCAATGTAAATCTGAAAAGGGGACGTAGGATTTGCTCATTCCCTTCCAGCGTGGGCATTCTGAAGGTGAGGGGCTGTGGCCCTAAGAGTCAGCAAGGAAACCAGAATGAAAACCAGAGAATTTTAGCCATTTATTTAATACATGTTAATCAAAGATAAAGAATATGGTCTTAAATTTTTTGATCTCCCCAGCCTCAGGTGAAGGTGGTACAACCAGGAAAATAAGCTCAGCAGAACAAGTCAAACCCTTATAAGACTTCTACTCTGGCTAAGCATGGTGGCTCAATCCCAGCACTTTGGGAGGCTGAGGAAGGAGGATCACTTGAGGCCAGGAGTTTCAGACAAGCCTAAGTAACAGAGCAAGACCCTATATCTGACAAAAACCAGAAAAGCTAGATAAGCATGATGGCACATGCCTGTCACCCTAGCTACTTAGGAGGCTGAGACAGGAGGATCACCTGAGTTTTAAGTTGCAATAAGTGATGATGACATCACTGCATTCCAGACTAGGTGACAGAGTGAGACCCTATCTCAAAAAAGAAAAAAAAAAAAATTCTACACTCTATGGTCAGTGTAGAGACATTGTGGAAAAAATGACAATTTCCCCCCACAAAGGTATTTATAACCTAGGTCAGAAGGCAAGATGCATACAGTAAATCAATGGATCTTAACCAGGGATGATTTTGTCCTTCAGGAAACATCTGGCAATGTGTAGAGTCATTTCTTTTCCTTTTTTTTTTTTTTTTTTCGAGAAAGAGCCTCAAGCTGTCACCCCGGATAGAGTGCCATGGCGTCATCATAGCTCACAGCAACCTCAAACTGTTGGGCTCAAGCGATCCTCTTGCCTCAGTTTTTCTATTTTTAGTTGAAATGAGGTCTAACTCTTGAGCTTAAGCAATCCACCCGTCTTGGCCTCCCAGAGTGATAGAATTACAGGCGTGAGCCACCACACCCGGCCTGTGGAATCATTTTTGACTGTTATAACCAGAGAGTGCTACCCGCACGTGGTACACAGAGGTCAGGGATGCTGCTAAACATTCCATGGTACGTTCAGCAGCCCCTGGCAACAAAGAATCCCTGGTCCAAAGTGTCAGCACCAACAAGGTTGAGAAACACTGTGCAGATGATCTAGTATTAATTACAGATGTTGTAATAAAGGATGGTTAAATTGAATCAGAATTTATCTAATTCAATATTTATTGCGCATAGCTATGTGTCAGGAACTTTGCAAGCTCTCAAAGATGCATAAGACATATCTCTCCTCCCACGGCTAATGAAACAATTATAAAAATACATAGTGTGGTATGATCCAAAGTTACATTGGGTGCGGAAGTGTTTTAGGACTCCAGGAAAAGTGTGACAACTGCAGGCCTTCATTAAGCTGGAAGAAGATGCAGCTCAAGCATGGTCCCAGAAGATAGGTGAGACTGAGACAGGCAGCCTGGAGGCTGCTGGGCAGGTAAAAGGGCTGAGCCAAGGGGCAACAGAGTATCCCCCCGGTACCGAGAGAACCCACAAAGTACACTCACTGCTGGGCCTCCCACACCACAGTCTGGTGGCAGAATCCAAGGCTGACCAGAACCTACACACTTTCCTCTCCTACCTCTGCTCCCTGGTGCCTGGAATAGGCTATGGACTTCATGAATATGAAATAGATAGAAAAGGACAATAAAATTAAAATAGGAACTACCATTTAATGAACATCTGCTCCATGCCAGGCAGTTTGCTTAATACATTACCTGGATTATCTCATTCAATCCTTGACCACAACCTGAAAAGTACCTGGGATTATCACCTATAAAATGAAGAAACTGATTGGACGAATAAATTGAAAAAAAAAAAGTCAAAAAAAAAAAAAAAAAAAAAAAAGAAAAGAAAAACAACCCAGCTTGAACAGAATTTCTAGCTTGGCCCACATGCAGTATTTGACAGCACCCAGGCATCTAAGGCAGAGGTGTCTGATGGGGAGATGGCAACTGTGCAAGAGCCTCTAAGGCCATTATGGCACTGGCATCATATCTAGAACTTCCGAGAATGTGTGTTGGCCAGAAACCAGCATCGCAAGAGAGACTGGAGTGGGACGGTGTTCTAGGACATCCTCAGAGAGCAGCTCAGGATCCCTGGTCCACATTAAAATGAGGCAGCAGCACATGCGACTCCTTTTCACTGGCACATTTAACACACCCTCTAATTATGTGATAAAAATCCCACTGGCGACTGCTTTTCTCAGAGCAGCACATTACCACCATCCAAATATTTCTCAGTCTCTAAATAATAGGGTAGTTTTACAAGGCACGTATCTGCAGCAGCTGCAACAGCACAAAGGGTGCTGGTTAATCCCTCCTATTTATATAGCCCTCCCGCTGTTTATAGGATGCCCTCGTGCCTTTATTTCACTGGATCCAAGCAATCATCTTATGAGACAAGTTGTCTTATCTCCATTTTAGAATCAAATCAAGGCTCACACAGGTAAAGTGAATTGCCGATGGTCACCCAGTCAGCTCTGGTAACAATGCCAAGTGCCAACCATTCTGAATGGCCCCTTTGCCAATGGGTAATTTTCATTTTCCTTTCCTACTTAATTTTCAAATGATAACAAAGCCTGCTTATATGTTAATAAAAAGATGTAAAACCTGACAATCCTCTTCTCTTATTATATATAGCAAAGCTTAACCAACTTTAGAGGTTGGCAAACTTTTTCTGTACATACAAGGCCAGATAGCAAATATTTTGGCTTTGCAGGACAGATTGTCCCTAGTATAACTACTCAATTCTGCCCTTGTGCAAAAGTAGGCAGAGACAAATGGGTGTGGTCGTGTGTCAAATAAGGTGAATAGGTTTAGCCCATAGACCTAATCAGCCAACTCTCGAGCTACATTCAGGGTATCCCCATCCTCTTACAAATCTGACTAACCCCCAGGAGTCAAATGTAGAAACTAAGAATCAGAAGACTAGAAGACTTCACTACTTTTTTTTATTATTATTATTAAATCATAGCTGTGTACATTAATGCAATCATGGGGCACCATACACTGGTTTTATAGACCGTTTGACACATTTTCATTACACTGGTTAACATAGCCTTCCTGGCATTTTCTTAGTTATTGTGTTAAGACATTTACATTCTACATTTACTAAGTTTTACATATACCCTTTGTAAGATGCACCGCAGGTGTAATCTCACCAATTCATTACTTTTTTTATGGAAATAGATTTTAAAAAGTTCCAGTCCATTTTCCTGCCCAGAGTTCTCTGAACTAAAAATCGCTTTATGTTATTTCAGCCACTTCTTGGACGTTATCTTCCCACCCCACTCCTATTTTCCTTTCTTTTGAATATTCCAGATACTGGTATAACATTCTCTAAAAGGCTTTATGCTGCTATTTTGCCTTTCAGCATGTAAATGGATGATCCCCGGGTCCCTCACAAAGTGGTCTTCCCTTGAACAGTGTGAATGACTGCTCTGCTGAGAACATGTGGCCAAAGACCTTTATGACTTCTGACACCAAAGACACCACCAGAGAATCACAAAAAGCCCCCAAAGCACCCACCTTGCTCATGGAGCAGGGTCTACAGAGCTCTGATTTTGCAGGATGGCACTCACACCAAGCTGGGAATACAACAGTCCGACCTAAAACAAGACAGTTACAATTCCCCACTGATAATTGTGTATTAAAAAAAAAAAAAAAAAAAAAAGATCTAATAATGATGATACCACAACACTCCCTGAAAAAAACTATTATGTTATTCTGGATGAAAAAATGCAAATGGAAGCATGAACATGGGAATACGAGAGTGATGTTTAAAGACAAGTAAAGAAAAACCCTTTAACTTTTAATCTCATTTTTAAGAAGGGTCTTACGTAAGTTGTGCTTTCTCTGGTCCACATTCACTTAATAGTCACCTTCTACCAACGTGGGGGTTGGGAGGAACCCGTGGCACGGCAGGTGGGGAAAGAGAAACAAGCTCATTTTTAATGCTTTGTCTTGTAATCAAGTAACAGGATGAAGTTCCAGTCCCCATTAGCTAAATATCCAGACCATCAAACAAAAACGCAAGATTACGTCTCAAACTCTCCTAAAGTAAAGCTGAAACAGATCCTGTACTGGGGACAAAAAATGGGGACATGTGTATTCAGGTTCAAGCATGCCTGACACCGTAATCAATAAATGTTTGCTTGGTAAATGTATAAATAACTGCCAGGAACCAACTTCCTGTCTGGGGCTCAAAGGGCTTCTTTTCACACCCTCATTCATTAGGAAGGTAAGCATCACATCTGCTTCATCTCTAAGGCCAAATGATTAGCAAAGTGACTTCTGGAAATATAATGAAATATTACCAAACAGTTCTGATCCAGATATCTTCTTAGGGGATTCAGCAAAAACCGAGGAGCCATTTTAGTAACTACTTCTCCCAGTTCTCCAACCCTAACCTGTAAACAAATCATCATCCATTCACATCCCACACAAGCACCCACAGCCACAGATGTGTGCGCGCAGTCTTCAGATAATTACAGCAACACCAACCCAGTGATTCAGATTCATAACAATTTCTAGGAATTCAGAAAGTCTGAGTTTGACATATACATGCATATATCCCCCTTTTGAAAACCATTCAAATAGCTGGAAGCAGCTGCAGTGATCAGATGCTGGGACTCTATACCCCATAGGACAAAAGGCACTAAACACTGAATGCGCCCATAGCAGACATACACAGCCTGATGCGCCAGCTCTTACTGTCAACTGCACTCACAGTGACCACACCACTCCAATAGCTACTGGATCGGGACTCTACCCCCAGACAGAGGCCACAAAAATGTGAGCCACTTTACTCTCTCCATCATCAGTGACAGTCATGAAGATATATACTACCATGACTCAAGGCTCAACTATATCCACACACACCCCTTAAAAAAGCCACCCTTAGTAGCAAACACTTACTGATGGTGGAGAGGGGAGAAGGAATCCTATAGGGATTAGTCGAGCCCTTGTACCCGTGCATACCTGCAGCTAAATTCTAGCCCTACATTTTTTCCAATTATATAAGTCAATCAATTCCCTTTTTATTCAAGATAGTTGAAGCAAAGTTTTGATCATTGGAACAAAAACCATTTTAATCGGCATGAACTGTAAACTGGCATAACCCTATGTACTGCTGTGTCTATATGTAAATACCAGCAGTTTACATTGTTCATACACTTTGGCCTAACAAATTCATTTCCAGGAACCTAACCCAAGGAAATAATCTGAAACACAGGCAATATTTTATGTATAATGTTTACCATAAAAGCACGAATTAGCACATAAACTTAACGGTCCACATTAGAGGAAATGATTAGACAAAATGATACTACTTCTTTATGATAGATTATGAGACCACTAAAATGTACATTTACCATAAATTATTAAAGTTAAATGTTTTGCCTATAATTTTACATAAAAATGGATAGTTCAAAACTGTTTATGGGCTCAGCGCCTGTGGCTCAAGCAGCTAAGGCGCCAGCCACATACACCTGAGCTGGCCGGATCGAATCCAGCCTGGGCCTGCCAAACAACAATGACGGCTGCAACTAAAAAATAGCCAGGTCTTGTGGCAGTACCTGTAGTCCCAACTACTTGGGTAGATGCCACAGCATTCTACCCAGGGCAACAGCTTGAGGCTCTGTGTCAAAAACAAAACAAAAAACAAAATTGTTTATGTACTATAATTTTGACTTTGTAAAGAGAAATAGGGCAGTGCCTGTGGCTCAGTGAGTAGGGCACCAGCCCCATATACTGAGGTGGTGGGTTCGAACCCAGCCCTGGCCAAACTGCAACTGAAACAGATCCTGTACTGGGGACAAAATAGCCAGGCGTTCTGGGGGGCACCTGTTGTCCCAGCTACCTGGAAGGCTGAGGCAAGAGAATCGCCTAAACCCAAGATCTGGAGGTTACTATGAGCTGTGATGCCATGGCACTCTGCCAAGGGCGATAAAGTTAAAAAAAAAAAAAGAAAGAAAGAAAAATAAATACACAAAAGTACTAGAAGATAATGCGCCAAATGTTAATACTGCCTGCTTCTAAATACATGCAACCTCCTAACAGCCTTTCAGATTTGTAAAGTCCTGTCGAAACCTGAGTTTGTCTCTCTCCAGATTAAACCGCTTCTCCCTTCTAGCCTCCAGAGCAGGGTGGGTTCTTCACCTCTCCTGTGAACGTGTTCCATGTGTTCTAACTCACAAGGCTCCAAGTGTGGTCTAGTACCTTGTATAATGGAAGTAGGATTTTCACCTCCCCTGTTCTAGATACAATATCTCTATTAACGCACCGCATCCTAAGATCCCATTTCCTCCAGCTTAGGATAAGAATAAACAGAGCCCCTCAGGTTCCTAAGATAAAGATGGAACAACTCATGACAGCAATGCATGCTTCTCTCTTATGGAGAACACCTGATTCTCCTAAAGCCATACTCCCACATTAGCTAAAGAATTCCTCAGGGGTGATGTCATTCTGAACCAAGTCCAGCCCTTTGTCTAAACCCCAGGGGAAAGGTGCCAGGGAGACTGCAGCAGAAGTCCTGAGCTTCAAAGCTCTCTCTGGAGATAATCCTCTCTGCCCCCCAATGCCAGGCCCCAGGGCCTCACAAAACACAGGCTCTTGGGCCAGATTTCTGTTCAAACTGTTTTGAAGGCCCCAGTAGTCACAGAGTGCACCTCTCTACATCTCCAAACATCCACAGGCTTTGGGGAAGGGACGGGGATGCTTCCTGGTTACTCTGTGTCACCACACAGATCCTGAGTGAGGTTCAGGAAAAGGTTTCAAAAGCCGAGTTCTGGGCCTGATCGAATGAATCACAGAAAAGGCATAAGGGTGAAAACACCAAAAATCCACATGCAAGCACACACGGGCTTTTACCCTTACTAGATGAGGAGTAGTTTCTTTCCCCAGAAACACTGCAGCAGTTTCTGGATAAAGCAGCCCTGGGAAGAGGTTGGCAAATAGCCAGTAATTTTTTCTCCTAATGCACAGATGGCAGAACTGAAGCCGAGAAAGTGAAATAGGTTTCTCTACTTAGTGAGCCCCCAGTGAGAAAAAGCTTCCACCTCCAGGCACTTGCTTCACCACTACCCAGCATCACCTCCTACAAAGCCAAGCTGGCATCAGCTGCCCTCTGGACTCCAGGGCCAACGTGCTAATTTGCACCTTGCATAATTTTCATTTGCACACAGAAGGCACAGTTTCTACTTTCAAGTAGGTAAATCAAACAATTAGGCCAGTCTACTACAGTCGTCCTCAAATTAAATGTGTTTTCACCACAATATACTAAATGTTAAAACTAGTTAATTTAATTGTATCCTAGGGTAGGTATACTTGAGGGCTGGTTATAAAGGTGGGTAACTTAACAGCCCTCACTCTAGGGGCAGGAGGACATATAAGGATTTATGTGTGTGTGCACGCGCGGGCACACACGCACGCACACACACACACACACACTCTCTCTCTCTATCCTCTGCTATCCCGAATCATTAGGGGGAATTTCCAGGAGATCCAGTCACCTGGACACTTCTTATGTAAATCCTAGAAACTACTCAAAGCCCAGGATCTCACCCACCTGTACACCTCTCAGAAGGGCTGGGGAAAATGGTGAAAAGAACAGGGACACAGGCCTCAGTCAGCTCTGTCAGCTACCTGCTGTTTGTCCTCAGCAAAATGCAGCTTGCACCATCTAGGGAGACTTTCAAAGGTTTAAAGGAGTGAATAAAACAAGACTGAGGAAGTAGCCAGCACACAGCAGTGCCACAGAACGACAGTCTGTAAGCAGTGCTGTCCCCTTCTCCTACCCTTTAAGGAACATCTTTGCAAGATTGCATTAAGCAAGTAAAACCCTCTATCCACTGCCCTCCTGCCTCAGCATCCACGTGATTCTAGGAGCATACTTGAAAAGATTTATCGGTCAACGTAACCTAAAGCTGCATTCGTGGTGAGATACAGAAGAATATTATACAGCCTAACCCTCATGACTACCGCCTTGAGGCAGGGGGTTAGAACCTACCCAGGGATAAGGAAACAGAAGGAGGCTAAGGAAAATCGACACGTTTAATCAATTAACCCCTATTCGCTGAGGGCTCCTGCTCTCCAGTTGTTTATTCTCTGGCTGGGAAAACAAGGTCCTAAGCCCTGAGGCCTTGGGTAAGACAAGTCCCCTCTCTGGCCTCAGAGGCCACATCTGAATAGAGCTTCTGGTCCAGCCACTACCTCCAGCCTCACATGTAAGCTCTGCAGGCAGGTACTGAGTGTGCCTGGCTTGCCATGTCAGTCCTAGGGGAAGATATAAAAAAAAAAGATCAGGCTAACAAATGAGTCTGTAAGATAACAAAAGAACGAGTGAGCTGAATTTGAGCACAACCCTTCGGGGATTTGCTGCAGACCGTCACCAGGCTGCAGTGCCCATCTCCAAAGCTTAGGAGGAGAAACCCCAGGGGTTCCTTGGCTTTCCTGAGGCCCTGTCCTTAATAAGAAGTGTCCTTGGCTTTCCTGAGGCCAGAAGGGAGAACTCGGGGCCCCACATCAGCTTCAGACGTTTTCAGGGGTTGACTTTAGCCTCAGGTTACTTTAAAAACTGGCTCTGAACTGGACTCCCTTGGGAATATTGCTACTGGAGGGGCATTTCAGTTTCTATAAGGGCTGGATCTTACCCTTTTCCCCAGGACAAGATCACCCAGGACAAGAAAGGTCAGACTGACAGCAGCATCACGGAGATCATAAAGTTTAAAGCACCTCCGATTCATATGCAGATACCTCTGATGACTGGAAAATAAGAAGGGCCTTCAGGGAAGATTATACTCCTGACAATTCACAGTGTAATTAAAATGTCATTCTCTCCCAGGCTGCCTCAGAAGGCCCTAACTGAGCACCGTGACACTGCTCTCTCCCACATCCTGTGCTCATCCCTCCTCATCTTGTTCCTGTGATGTCTTCCAGGTCAGACCTGAAGAAGGCAGCACCAGGCCCCAACCGCAGACCCCGCTGGGCCCAGGCTGCCCCCCTCCCCATCACCCTGTGGGCAGGCAAGGGCACTCATGGGCTGCAAAGCTCTCTCCGGCAGAACCCCGAAAAGCTGACTGGCTGGCTACACAAGTTAATTTGAGAGTCTGTGGCCCCAGCAGTGCAGGGCCAGGAAGACTGGGCATTGTCCTGCGACTCTGCCGCATACCCTCAGGCCAGGCATCTTTGCTTCTTTGCTCAGAAGAATGACATTCCCAACATCTGGCCCCTAGTGGTAATGAGCCCAGGCAGAGAAATACAGGCTCTGGTCCCTAAGTGACCCTACGTGAGTCATTTCCTCTCCCTGAGCCTGGAAAAGGCTGGGTAAGAGGAACTCCTGATCGCCTTACTCCAACTCTATGTCCCAGGCTTTCTCGGAACTGGCTTCCAACTGAAAAGCACTGCACTTGGGTCTTGAGAACAGACCAGGCTCATTCACTAGTGCGCAGAGACTGAGATCTGAGAACTCCCAAGTAAGATCCAACCTCACTAGGAAAGACAGCAGCCAGGACATCCGCTGCCAGAGGCTCTCTATCCCACGGCCATCGCCAGAGTACCAGCGTGCATGCGCCCCGCAGTGGGCATGGGGAAATTCAAGGGACAAAGACACCAGCATGCAATTACACATGGCAGCCCCAAACCCACGGATTTTCTTTCCCTTTGTTTTCTCTTGTGTTTAGTCAAAACACCACCTTTTCAGTTTGTCTGTGTGTGGTCTTTGCATTGGCCTAGAGAGTGACTACTTCTTGATTATTTACTGTCCAGCACCCCAGACAATGCCATTAGCAGTTAATTATTACTCAACAACATGAACTCTGCCCTTAAAAATGTGTGTTTTATGCACTTGCCAGCAAACAGCCATGCAGAGCCTCACTGGCTCTTCCCACAATGGAACGGGAGAAGAAAAAAGAGAAGCAGCAATACACTCTGTTCTAACCACCCCTTGTAATTTCTCATTTAGTACAGCTGGAAAATGAAAAGGCACTGCCTGAACCAGCGGGAAGACTGGGTGTGAAAAAGAAAAAAGAGGGACAAAAACCACAGCGGGCCACCAGCCCTCCTCTGCTGTGGATTCACTCACTCAAATGCTTTACTGGCTGTCTGCTGTGCCAGGCAGTGGGCTTCTCCCAGACAGTCCTCTTGTTGGTCTGTAAAATGTATGACTATTTCACTATTTGTTATAGTAGAATACTATATTCCATCTTTTCCAAGCATGTGCATTTCTGCTGTGGTTTCCCTTCCAGTCGTGTGGTAATGAGATGGCCACTCAGCATTTCCTCCCTGTGTCTGTTTCCCAACTACTCTGTCTTGAGAACGGGTGCCCTTCCTCAACCCTCCCTCAGCCCAGCCCTCACCCTGCCACTTGGCTGTAGCCCAGACCAGACGGTGCATTCCCAAAGGGTATGCTTCCTGGGGCAGTCCTCATTCTCAACAGGAACAAAGCACCTACTATGTGCTACACACTGCCTCTTCTGAAATGCCCACAGTTTTGTGCTGTACATCTGGCCTCGAAAAATCCTGAATGAATCAATCAATAAACTACAGTTAATCAAAGAAATGCAAATCAAAACTATTTTGAGATATCATCTAACTCCAGTAAGATTAGCCCACATCACAAAATCCCCAAACCAGAGATGTTGGCGTGGATGTGGAGAAAAGGGAACACTTCTGCACTGCTGATGGGAATGCAAACTAATATGTTCCTTTTGGAAAGATGTTTGGAGATCACTTAGGGATCTAAAAATAGACCTGCCATTCGATCCTTCAATTCCTCTACTAGGTATATATCCAGAAGACCAAAAATCACTTTATAACAAAGATATTTGCACCAGAATATTTATTGCAGCCCAATTCATAATTGCTAAGCCATGGAAGAAGCCCAAGTGCCCATCAACCCATGAATGGATTAATAAATTGTGGTATATGTACATCATGGAATATTATGCAGCTTTTAAAAAAGATGGAGACTTTACCTCTTTCATGTTTACATGGATGGAGCTAAAACATATTCTTCTTAGCAAAGTATCTTGAGAATGGAAGAAAAAGTATCCAATGTACTCAGCCCTACTATGAAACTAATTTATAAATACCCACCCTTTCATATGAAAGCTATAACCCAATTATAGCCCAAAAAGAAAGAGGAGAGGGAGGGGAGGGGAGAAGGTAGGATGGGTTGAGGGAGGGGTAATTGTAAAATGCTACGGTGCATTTTACAAGGGTACAAGTTAAATCTACTAAGTGTAGAATATAAATGTCTTAACACAATAACTAAGAAAATGCAGTGAAGGCTATGCAAACCAGTTTGATAGAAGTATTTGAAATTGTATGTAAAACCAGCACATTGTACCCCCCCAAAAAATAAATAAAAATAAACTATAGTGAAATACAGAAATTGCTTGGCACCAACCCAACCCACCAAGTGAATGGCGACCCGTGTCACCTCTAGACATTCCCTGTGTCACCACCAGTGTGCTGCCTTCCTCCCCAGAGGCAGAAGATAGATTTTCATTTTACCACATTTTCCTTCACGTCTACCTCACTGGAGAAATGCGAGGAACTGGGAAGAGAGTGTGGGAAGATTTGAAACATTCAGGCTCTGATAATTGTCCTCTCACTCCCACGTTCACACAACCACCCCTAAAGACCATGCTCCATCCGCAAAGACATTCTTATCTCAGGTACCCCTTTGGCCCAACAGTCTGATTTACTTCTATGGATAAGGGCTTACCTTTTATTGTATGTTCCTGGTCCCAGTCTATGACCTACCGTGGGAGAAGACAATAAACATGCCCGCTCCCAAGAAGCTGACAAGCTAGTTAGAAAGATAACACTGTCACACAAAACCTCAATCTTAGAACAACAGGTCTGGGGCTACAAAAACAAAAACAAAAAACAGGACTAAAGGAATGAGATTAACATGGGACAGAGTGATTGGGGAATGCGTCAAAGAAGAGAAAGAACACAGGGAAGCAAGAAAAGGATGTCAAACAGCAACAGGGACGATGAAAGGCATTTCTAGACAAGAGGGAAGGCGTGACTGGAGGGAGGGAAATGGCACATAATACAGTAACCCGGGAAGCAGAAAGAGTTCAAAGAGGTACCCAGGCTGCACGAGGCACAGGACGAGCACTGCAGGATAGAGGAATGCGGAGTCTGAGAACCAATTTTAAAAAAGAAAAGCCAGGTAGAGGAGTTTATCTAGTTCTCCAACACATATATCCTGATCCCAAGTTATGCGCCAGGTGCTGGAGATGGAGGATACACGCAAAGGTAAACATGGCAGATATTAGCAGCATCTTCAAGTGTTGACGAGTGTGGTCTTACCAGCTAATACACTGGCAATTAAAGAACAGAGTGGTAACTGCTCTGAGCACAGGGTGCTGAACAGGACATAAATATAAGGCATCAATTTCATACTGAGAAAAATAGTTAATACTGCCATTACTATCAATGGTTATAAATACCTTTATTCATAATGCCAGCTTCCATGGACACTCATCATACCAGGTATCATTCTAAGAACTTTACATGTGTGCTCCCCAGCGTCCCGGGCAGGGGACCAGTACCAGTCGGTGGCCTGTTAGGAGGCTGCCCAGCAGGAGGTGAGCAGCAGATGAGCCAGTGAAGCTTCACGTGTAGTTACAGCTGCTCCCTGTCACTGCTATCACCGCCCAAGCTCCACCTCCTGTCAGGGAAGTGCGGCATTGCATTCCCTTAGGAGCAGGAGGGATCTGGGTTGCACACTCCTTATGAGAATCTAAGGCCTGACGATGATCTGAGGTGGAGGTGTAATGCTCCTGAATCACCCAGAAACCATCTCCCCTCTCCAAGTCCATGAAAAAAATTGTCTTCCATGAAACCAATCCCTGGTGCCAAAACAAATTGGGGACTTCTGCTTCATAGACCACGTGTACCTCACTGAATCCTTAGAGACTCCCTCCAGGTATTTCCTCATCTCATTTTATCAGAGAGAAAGCAAATTTTTCAAACATCACAGAACGACTGGTGGCAGCCCGTGCCATCAGAGAAAACCGTCTCTGGCATTTGCTCCACTGCAAGGTACAAGAATCCCAGTCCAGACAAGCCTTCTGGGAGCAACTGGGTGGTATTAATGCAGTACACCCAAGCACACCGCTGCCGACCAAATCATCCAAGAAAACGCTGGATATCAAATGCTAGCCCCTGCAAGGTCACTTTCTCAGAGCTAAATGTGCCAACCCAAATTCAATGCCTCTCCTAGGATAAGAAAGCAGCATAACCTCAGGCATTAATATCCCCCTCCTACCGCACCCCCTCTCCCCCCCGCCACGTCTCCCCAGTCCCCAAAGAAAGCCAAGGGCTGCTGGCGAGACGCTGTCTCAGACCTGCAATCCCAGACCAAAGGTAAAGAGAACACTGGCAGCCTTGCCAAACCTCCAGTACAGCTTTTATGTGCTGCTTTTGATCATCTGTGAGATCATTTAAGAAAGAAAGAACGTTTTCATTTCCGAGAACCCCTCTGGAACAGAGCATGAACCTTGAAAGGTTACAGGGAACTTTTCCACAGACACATAACTTCCTACAGGGAAGCAGAAACCATAGTGCCCTTTGAGAAAATGACACAAAACAAAAAAGGACACAACCGGCACTGAAGGTTACTTAAATATGAGGAGGACTCTCCCGAACCAGAGAACAGCTCCAAAACAACCCAATCTCACAGCTACAGGGGTGCTCCGCCCGGCGACCACACCCTGCAAACCAGGCTGGGCAGAGTGCCATTCTGCAAACTCGCCCAGGGAAGAGACCACCTGCCTTATTAAAGTAGTAAAGACTGAAAAAAATAAGTAGTAAAGGCTGGGTTCCTTATTTTATCAGAGAGATGCAAGGAAGAGAGGGGACGTATAGGGGTCCAGGGAGATGGTAATTCAAAAGCTGGGAAATCATATTTGAAAAACAGATGGAGATGAAAAGAGAAGACGAGACGAGAGGCAGGGCAGATATATCTGGGGTGTTTATTTAAGGCTCTGCACAGGGAGCTCTGCGAGCAGAGCATGTCTATCTGACACTTGTTGAAGTGACAGCCCTGGATCTCTACAGAGCCTGGGAGACAGGCAGCCCAGCAGCCGTCACACTGCCGTAAGCGGGCAGCTCTGCCTTGGACCTCCTGGCAAATCCCTGCCAACAGCTCTGATAGAAAGGTAACCTCTTAATTAAAAAGCAGAAGAGAAGAAATATCCATCTAGAAATGGAAAACAGCAGTGGAGTCTCACTAATATAGAGTGGGTGGCAGGTGAGGAAAGAACCGGTACCTTTGGAAAAGGGTCAGAAGAAACAGGAAAGCCCTAGCTTGATGTTTGCACTCCTTTTTCCCGGGCCTGTCTAAAATCAGGAGAGATTCTGCAGGGAATTATCAGAGAAGGGAACAGAAAACCCAGCCAAAAGCAGATGGAAGCCAAGAGAATTCAGGTCTTGGAGCTGCTATCCTGCAAGACAGACAAACATTTAGTAAATGATAAAGACAAAGAGGAAATGCAAACAATCGTCTATCGGCACAGCACTCACTCCCTCCTCCACTTGGACCTGACTGGCTGGTTCCTTTTCTACCCCTCCGGCCATTCCTACCTTATCTTAGAGGCTTTTCAGCAGCCCACATACCCAACAGCCGAGAGAGTGCCCTGGGCTCTTCCTGGGACACTGGGACAAGCTCCAGTACAAAAGGCCCAGAATCTTATCTCCCTTCACCCCGGTTTACCTCCACTTCAGCCTGGGCCAGCCCTGAAGTCTGCCTTATGATAACTCAGAATAGACAGCATTGCTAAGAATTTAAGACAGGGATGGAGAGTTCCTGCAGCTCCTTTCCAGCCACCTCACGGTCCCTCCTGAGGACATTTGGGTATTTTCTTGTAGCCTGAAAGTCTTTTCTGTACTGTTAAGAAAAACCTATAACAGAATTGTTCTACACCATCCTGAGTGTTCTCAAAAGGTCTCCCATCACAAGAATTTATTAGGATGTGGGAACGCCCTTGACATTTACCAGGGGTCAAAATGGGGGGCTACAAGGTCCAGCTGCAATCAGGAGATGGGACCAGCTAACTTCCAAAGTCTCTCCTGGAATCTGTATAGAGGAGGAGAGGGGCACGCCCTGCCCTGCAAAAAGCAGCAAAAGCAGTGGGTGAGGTTTCCTGCTGAGGACTAACCTAAAAATTAACCTAAAAATCAATCAGATCCATGGACATGTAAAAGCACCCAGAGAAAACACAAGAGTGGTCAGACTGGAAGACCTGACTATGAGTAGAGTAAGTTATTTTTTACATCTCTACTGTACTTACACATATTCCAAGTCAGAAGAAGGACTGGCCAGGGAAGCCGAGAAAAGCTGAGACTTCTAAGCAAACAGGCACTGCCCAGGGAGGCACAGGCTGGGAAGGGGACATCCTTTCTGTGGTGGTAAAGCCAGTCTTCAGGCCTCTTTCTTCCTCCGGTTCCTGTAACACAAGGGCCACTTGCACCCCTTATACTGAATCTACCATCCCCAGTGGCCCTTTTGCTTACATTCAACCACAAGCCTGCCCCATCAGGCCTTAGGCTATGCTCAAACATCTTCCTCCCAACCAGCTGCCCAGCAACGCAAAACACACAGCACTCCTCTTCAGACCTCTCCTGAGACCTTTCCCAGGTCAACAAGATCCTAAGAGCATCACCTCTCACACTGGAGACTGAGACATGGCCTGAAGTAACCCTGGAAAAAAGACGTCAGGTTGCTGGCTCAGACCAACAGTTGTCAAGCCTTTGTGTGCATCAGGATCACCTGGAGGACTTGTCACACACGGATTGCTGGGCCCCAACCCCAGAGCTTCTGATTCAATCTGTCCTGAGTGGGGCCTGAAACTCTGCATTTCTAACCACTCCAGGTAGGCCTGATGTTATTGGCCTAGTGATCACACTTTGAGAACCACTGGCCTGGACCATTCAAATAATCCAGAATACAGAGTTGGAAGACCAGAGATACCATCATTGACTGAAAACTCCAGACAATCCGTTAACTTCAAGCTGAGTAGCAATGAAACAAAACCCATGAGTTGAACGCAAACCACACGCCAGGATCTATGCGAGCACTTCGGCCTGTATTATCTAATTCTATTAATAAATGAATGCCTAGGCTAAATGAATGGTGTGATTGCAATGACAATAATAATTATTATCATTGTTAAAAGTAACGAGCCTGATTGTCTTGATCTGAAGGATCAAGAGTGAGTGACAAACACAGAGTCAATTACAGGATCTATATGAGCTCAACTCTCTTTTTATTCCTAGGCCTCATTAACAGCGGAGGAAGAGGAGGAGATTTGAGCCAGTTATCTGGGAGAAAGCTGCAAGAATTTCTGGAATCCCTTATCTTCCTCCGCCAGCCCAAACACATGTCCCACAGCTAACTCAAAGAATACACACTAAGGAGTCTAGGGGACACGGGACTCTCCACTATACCTCCAAGCTGTGCCTGGAGCAGGCAGCCAGTAGGCAAAACCTGATAATCTCAGACCCATGGGGTGTGGAGAGGAAGTAGAAAGAAACAAGCTGGGCGGCTGCCCTCACCAAACCTCTGTGCTCCGGTGCATTAAGCAGAACCACTTTCAGTCAGAATGCTACCCAGGGAAGGGGCAAGTTAGGCTGCTAGAGTACAGGGGCAGGGGTAGAGAGACGCTCAGAGCAGTCCCTGCCCCTTAGGGAATTCAGGGGTATCTTCCCATCCGAACATGGCTGTGTGGGCAGGGTCAGCGGCATAGGCACACTGAAATGCTAAGAGAAAAATAAAGTTGAGGCCCAGGAAAGAGCTAATTTAAACACAGGCAATCCCCAAATTGCAAACATCAGATTTAATTACAACTTACACTTAGAAATGGAAGCTACTAAAGGTAATAGGTAAATGAACATGTTCCAATTTATATACAATTCAACTTAACAATAAACATACAGAACCTATCTCGTTCTTAACCCCGGGACTGCCTGTAACGCTGAACAGGTGAATAAGTTCAGCGACAGGGTAGCAGACAGTCTTAGCAGGGGAACAACTGTCAGATTCTGGTCACGAAGAGCTCCTGGACCCTCCTTTTTTAGGATTCCAAAAAAGTAGCACAAAAGGGATTCTTTGATTCTGGAAACAAATCCTGCCCTCAAAAACTTTGACCATAGTTTCCCTAACATCTCATCCCTCTTCCATTGCCCTCCTCAGCCACCAGAATTTTGCCAATTCCTGAGGTTTTCAGACATTAAAATGTGTTAGGAGAGAAAGCTTGGGGTCGAAGAGCCCAGCTGAGCAGGTAAAGATGGCTGATAAAACTGGAGGTGCTTAGCCTGGAGAGATGGGGGTACCATATTCTATGGGGAACTGCCCAGTGAGGGAGGTGGGCAGGCTAGACTGTAATTATAACCTTATTTCTGTCACACCAATTACAAAGAGTAAAGCTCCACAGAGTCTTATTTGGTGTCAAGATGCAGGCCTAGATTATACAAAACTTGAGAAACTCCTAACTAGCCAGGGCCCGGAAGGCCTCCATGAATGGCGCCTGCCCACTTCTCCAACCTCAGGGGACGCTGCTCACACCACTTCACTCCCAGGTACAGGAGGAGCCGAGCTCATTCCCACCACCCAATTTAGCACCTCCTAACCCACAGCTATCAAGGCTGACCCACTGGCAACATCCACGTCCTGATGCCAATTATACCTCTGCAGAGAAGCCGTCCCAGACACTTCCAGAGCAGCCCCACCCCATCTTCCCCCAGCATTGCTCTCAGTCACAGCACCCTTTTTATTTTCTTCACAGGACTTCCCACGATCTGATACTGCCTAGCCTATTATGGGTTTGGACTATAATCAGTCTTCCCCACTTGAACATGAGTTCCATGAGAAGAGAGACCTCACCCATCCCACCTCCATTTCCCAGGGCCTACAAGCGCTGTCAGAGTGACGCTCAAATATTTGTAGATAAATGAATATGTGCTGGAACACCAGGCATAATCCAACTCTAACAATGAGAAAGCTGGCTCTGTATACGGAGACATGCTACTCTGCATGTAAATTATAAAATCTAGTTTGCCTAAGAAAATACCCAGTTTTTTCCATAATAAACCATTAGCAGAACTAAATAACCACCTTAAACTTTTTCACTGCTTCAAACAGATGAAGTCGGCCTAGACAGGGATGTTATTTGGGGTTTTTATAATGGCAGTTGCAAAAGATAATTTCTGGGTAGTTCTTAATAACTGAAATATTCAGTATATAAAAGATCATGCTTAAGTAAAATAGCACAATGTAGATATCGTAACAAATACTATGATGCAAAACTAAACTTACATCTGTAGAAAACACTAAAATAATCTTAATATCAGGCAAGTGTTCAACTTTGTTTTTTTGTTTGTTTGTTTTTTCCTTTGTAGATAAGAGCCTCACTTTGCCACCCAGGTAGAGTACCCTATTGTCATCATAGCTCACAGCAACCTCAAACTCTTGAGCTCAAGCAATCCTCTGGCCTTAGCCTCCCAAGTGGTTGGAACTACAGGCACCTGCCACAATGGCCAGCTAGTTTTTCTACTTTTAGTAGAGATGGGTCTCGCTCTTGCTCAGGTTGGTCTCGAACTCCTGAGCTCAGGCGATCCACCAGCCTTGGCCTCCCAAAGGGCTAGGATTACAGGCGTGAGCCACCGCGTCTGCCCTAAGTGTTCAACATTTAAAAAGAAAAATGAGGATATTTATCAATTCAGCAAAACTTACTGCACTTCAAAGATGGCATATAATAATGTCACACACACAGCCTACGGTTCCACAAACCACTTTTGTTGCTTTTTCCAAAGACTCAACAGCAGCCAGCAAGATTGCGCTCTTGTGCTCATATTGAGAAAACATTTAGCCATTCTCAGTGTTTGCTGGAGTTCTGTCTTAGGGCATGTGACATAAATCAGACCCACAAACATAACTACTGCCCCTACACTCTAAAAGTCCATTTAAATAAAGCAAGTGATCCAAGTCTTACAAGGAACATTAACAAGAGAGCATTTAATCAAGCATTTCGGAAACGGTGTATAAAGAGCCTGTGAGCCCATCTCCAGCAACAGAAATGTAGAGAAAAATTATCTCATTAAGCAAAAGTTCATGGAACAGAACGCTGAGCAGTTTCCCAGCAGGCCACAGATAATTTACAACATGATTGCAAAGGGCATCATTTGCTTATACAAAACAGCATCTTTTATGTGAAAACTCCAACGTACCATTTGACCAAAGGCTGTTCCTGTTAGAGGCCTAAACATGACTAAGAATCAGTCCCAATGTGTAAGAGTCCAGCCACTTTCTCTATGAGGCAGATAGGAAAACAGTCAGTGGGTGACTCACCTGTCCTGACTGGGGGCTGCTGCTAGTTCCCCTTGCCAGGTAGGGGCCTGCACACAGGAAGGGTGGCACACCAGGGACAAAAACAAAGAGACGTAATACCACCATGCTTATGGGGCCTTCAGAACCCCTTAAATTTTCTCTTATTTCTAATCTCTATGTGGCTACATGAATGCAGCCAAATCAGGCAGGGGACAGCCTGGACACTGTCCAGCACATCTCATGGTGTTTCAGAGCCTGGGAAATTTGCCTTTTTTTTTTTTTTTTGAGACCACTGGATTGAGTGCCCTATGGTATCATCATAGCTCACAGAAACTTCAAACTCCTGGGTTCAAGCAATCCTCCTGCCTCAGCCTCCCGAGTAGCTGGGACTATGAGCACCCAGCACAATGTCCAGCTAGTTTTTCTATTTTTAATAGAGATGGGTCTGGCTTTGCTCAGGCTGGTCTTTTCCATTTAAAAATTTATTCTTAAGGAATAATTCTGAATGAGTTCCGAGACTTCACTGCAAGGATGTTGATGGAGAGCTGTGAGAAACAAGCTAATTGCCAAACAATGGGTCCTTGTTAAATAAGTTATACTATATTCACTTAATAGAGTATAACGATATTCAGCCATTTAAAATGATGCTGTAAAAGAGTAAGGATGTGAAGCAATCTCATATCCTTTATTAACCGAATAAAGAGATTATGAAACCTTCTACACAGTACCATCTCGTTGGTTAAAAATGTTCCATTTTTACAAAATTTACAATCTGAAATAGTGTCAGTCAGCTTAGGTAACTATAATAAAACATCACAGACTTAACAACAAACATCTTCTCTCTCAAGTTCTAGAGGCTGGGAAGTCCAAGATCAAGGTACCAGCAGATCCAGTGTCTGGTTTGCAGGGGAGCTGTCACCACCCTCTCTTCACACAGCCAAGAAAGTGACCTTTAGTCGCATTCTCTTATTAGGATACAATCCTAATCATGGGGGTGCCACCTTCATGACCTCCATCAACCTAATTTCACCTCCCAATAGCATCACACTGGTGGTTAGGATTACAACATATGAATCTGAGAGAGACAAACAGGCAGGGCACAATAGGAAGATCGTGCCAAATGCTCTCTGGTGGCTATCTGCGGGATTACTGGGGCCATCTGGAGGGCTGCTTTTTTTTTTTTTTTTTTTTCATTTTTTAAAAAGAATTTATGCAATAAATATGAACCAAGCTTAATATGAAAAAAAAAATAGAAGCTATTGGTTAAAAATAATGCAATGCACTATGGAAACATCTCACAAACTTTATTATTTATTTATTTATTTTACTGGAGGCAGAGTATCACTCTGTCACCCCAAGTAAGGTGCCCTGATGTCGTTATAGCTCACAGCAACCTCAAACCGTCATGCTCAAGCAATCCTCCTGCTTCACCCTCCTCAGTAGCTGGCACCTACCACAATCCCCAGTTAGCTTTTCCTTTTCCTTTTTTCTTTTAAACTTTGTAGTAGAGAGAGGGTCTCACTCTTGCTCAGGCTGGTCTCCAACTCCTGAGCTCAGGCATTCTATGCACCTCCACCTCCCAGAGTGCTAGGATTACAGGCGTGAACCACTGCGGCTGGCCATCTAACAGACTTTAAGCACTTACCTGTGGGAGACCATCAGCTCATCTCAGAACCTTGTGCAGTGACACTGGGGTATCTGCCCAGTGACAGGCACATACCATGGTGCCACCCAGCATGCTGCTTCACTTGGTGCTTCCTGAGATCTTAAACAGATGGTGCTAGACGCAGACCCATCCCCCAGCAATACTCCACCTTGATGCCACAATTACAAGTATTACGTTAATATTTACAAAAAATACACAAGTAAACAAAAAGTTAATAAAAGCAACTGTGAGTTAAGGTGAAGGAAGAAAGAATTTGATTTACTGAACCCCAGACAGCGGCTCATCAGATTCAGCCCGTGATCTCCTGCTCATGGTAAAGTTTGGGGAAAACCTCAGAGACTCAGCATCTGAAGGGGGGAAAGGAGTATCAGCCAAAGGTTGAGAATTAAAATCTGATTCCAGAGGAGTGAGGGTGTACACATGCATTCTTCCTCGAACTTCCATGCATACAGTTTTGTATTTCCTTCACTGTAAATCCCATGACATTCTCATTATCATATTTGGCTTTTATAGTATTTTGTGTACCTATACGAAAATGGTACTTAAGAAACTGCATCATAACCTTATTCATGATTCCAGCAGCCCTAGAAGGTGAGAATGCCTATTCCTATTGAAAATCAGAGGTCAAAGCCTATGCAATTTGTCCCAACACACACGGCAAATTAACACGTAAGCCCAGCTTTGAGGACAGCTGCTGACTTAGCAGCCTCCTTCCCTTCCAGCCCTTTGCCCAATTGGCTATTTAGATAACCCTGATGAAGACTGTAGAGTTCTTCAAAGCACCAGATTATTGTCCAAAAGGCCAAAGGAAGTAGGGTGGAATTCATTTATCATAAAATGAACACAGGCTGCCAACTAGTGTCATCAGCAAAAAGAGACTAGGATAGTCAGAATTACAAACTCCACCCTCTCCAAAGATTTCCACAGCCTAATCCCCAGCAGAGTGAACATGTTACTCTACACAGCAAAAGGTACTTAGCAGATGTGATTAAGTTAAGGACTCAGAGATGGGGAGATTATCCTTGATTTTCCAGTAGCTCAATGTAATCCCAAAGGCCCTTAAAAGTGGAAGAGGGAGGTGGGAGAGGAGACTTAGGGGAGCAATATCTATGGAAGAGTGGTCAGAGGGTTGCAACAATCTGAGCCCAGCAATGCCATGAGCCCAGCAAAACCAGACGCCCCTGGAAGCTGGAAAGGGCAAGGAAACAGCTTTTCCTCTAAGAGCTCCAGAAGGGAATGCAGCCCTGCCAATACCTCGACATTAGCCTAGTGTGACTTGTATCAAACTTCCGACACATACCGACTGTAAAATAAACTTAGGTTAATTCACAAAGTTTGCGATCACTTGTTATAGCAGCAATAGAAAAACATAAAAAGACTAGCATGATTATTCAACAGGTGAAATCGCCATTTCCACTGCAGCCCAACCAACAAGACTTTGGCTTTGGCTTACCCAATGCTCTCACCTCAGCCAGTCTCAGAGAAAGTGCTGGAAGGCAGGGCTGCCAGGGTTCCTACTGGCATCCCATGGAGACCTTTCCAGTCTTGTTGGACACAGCACTTGGTGGAGTAGGAAGGACGTCAGAGAGAACATCCCACGACATGGGGAAAGGAGTAAAGTATGGGAGTCAGGGCTTCAAATCCCAGTCCATCCACTCAGGAAACCACCTGAGGCTCGGATTTCTCTCCAGTAGCAACAGAGAAACACAGCACACCATGTATTCTACTGCACTTAGCTTTATTGCACGTCACAGATTTTGCACTTTCCCAGGGTTCAAACCTCCACAGATTGAAGGTTTGTGGCAAAACTGAGGCAAGCAAGTATATTAGCACTCTTCTTCCAACAACACGTGCTCGCGCTTCCTATCTCATCACATTTCAGTAATTCTTGAAATATTTCAAACTTTTTCATCATTGTTATTATATCTGTTATGATGAGCCGTGATCAATGCTCTCTGATATTACCGCTGTAATTGTTTCCGGTTGCCATGAACCACGCCCACATTAGATGGCAAACTTCATCAGTAAACGTCCCGAGTGTTCCGACTGCTGCACAGACCAGCCGTTTTTCTCCCTACCTTTCTTGCTCAGGCCTCCCTGTTCCCTAAGACACAACAATATTGAAATTAGGTCAATTAACAACCCTATAAATGATTAAGCTTAGTGAAGAAGGCATGACAAAAGTCAAAAGAGGCCAAAAGCTAGGCTGCCTGCACAAGTGGTTAGCCAAGTTGTAAATGCAAAGGAAAAGTTCTTAAAGGAAATTAAAAGTGCCACTCCAGTGAACACACAAATGATAAGAAAGGCAAACAGTTTCATGGCTGATAGGGAGAAAGTTTTAGTGGTCTGGATAGAAGATCAAACAGCCACAATATTCCCTATAAACCAAAGCCTAATTCAGAGCAAGGTCCTAGAGCTCTTTTCAGTTCTACAAAGGCTGAGATGGGTGAGGAAGCTACAGAAGGAAAGTTCACAAGGTTTAAGGAAAGAAACTGTCTCCGTCACATAAAAACACAAGGTGAGGCAGCAGGTGTGGGTGGAGAAGCCGCACCAAGTTATGCAGAAGATCTCCCTAAGGTCATCAATGAAGGTGGAAACACTAAATATCAGATTTTTTCCATGTACCAAAACAGCCCACTATTAGAAAAAAATGCCAAGTAAGACTTTCACAGCTAGAGAGACGGCAACGCCTGTATTCAAAGCTTCTAAGGACAGGCTAACTCTCTTGCTAGGCACTGATGCAGGTGTGACTTTAAGTTGAAGCCAGTGCTCATTTACCATTCCAAAAATCTTAGGGCCCTTGAGAATTATGCTAGATGAACTCTGTGCTCTCTAAACAGGACAACAGAGCCTGGATGACAGCATATCTATTTACAGTATAGTTTACTGAATATTTTAAGCCCCCTGTTAAGACCTGCCACTCAAAAAAAAAAAAAGGTTCCATTCAAAATATTACTGTCACTGACAATGCACCTGGTCACCTAGGAGCTCAGATGGAGATGTACAAGAAAATCAATATTTTCTTGGCTGCTAATACAACATCCATTCTGCAGCCCTCAGATCAAGGAGTCATTTTGACTTTCAAGTCTTACGATTTAAGAAATAAACTTTGGGGCGGCACCTGTAGCTCAGTGGGTAGGGCGCCAGTCACATACATGGAGGTTGAAGGGTTCGAACCCAGCTGGGTTCTGCTAAAACAACAATGACAACTGCAACAAAAAGGAAAAAAATAGCCAGGCATTGGGGTGGGCGGCTGTAGTCCCAGCTACTTGGAGACTGAGGCAAGAGAATCGCTTAAGCCCAAGAGTTTGAGGTTGCTGTGAGCTGTGATGCCACAGCACTCTACCCAGCCCAACAGATTGAAACTGTCTCAAAAGAAAAAAAAAAAGAAAGAAACTTTGTTAGGCTGCAGCTTCCAGAGATAGTGATATCTCTAACAGATCTTGGCAAAGTAAACTGAAAAAATTCTAGAAGGATTCACCATTCTAGATGTCATTAAGGACATTCGAGATTCATGGGAGGAGGTGCAAATATCAACATACACAGAAGTTTGGAAGAAGCTGATTCCAACTGTCTTGGATGACTACAAAGGGTTCAAGACATCCGTGGAGGGAGTACCAGAGAGGTTGTAGAAATAGTAAGAGCACCAGAACTAGAAGTGGAACCTGAAGATTTAACTGAATTGCTGCAATCTCATAATAAAACTTGAGCAGATTAGGAGTTGCTTCTTGGGGATGATCAAAGAAAGTGGATTTTTTTTTTTAATTTTCAGATTAATATAAGGTAGATGATTAGGTTACATTGTTTGCATTTGTTACAGTTCAAGTTGTAACTGAGTCCTTCACTCAGAGGGTGTGCTGTATACCCTTACATTGTGCCCATTAGGTGAGAGCACACCAATCCCCCTCCCCCTCTCCTCTGCCTTAAATTTGTGTTTTTCTCTCCTATGGAGGTGTAGTTGCTTATCTATTGGTTTCATATTAGTATTGCATACATTGGATACCTGCTTTTCTAGTCTTGTGATACTTTACTAAGGGGAATATTCTTCAACTCCATCCAGGTTAATATAAAAGATGTGAAGTCTCCATCTTTTTATGGCTGAATAGTATTCTATGGTGTACATCACAGTTCATTAGTCCATTCATGAGTTGATGGGCATTTGGGTTGATTTTACATCTTGGTGATTGTGAAATGAGCTACAGTGAATATTCTAGTGCAAATGTCCTTATGGTAAAATGATTTTATTTCTTCTGGGTAAATACCTAGCAATGGGATTGTGGGATCAAATGGAAGGCTTACTAGACAATGGGTTTTTTGAGAAGGAATCTAGTCCTGCTGAAGACACTGCACACATTGTGTAAATGACAACAAAGGATTTAATTATTACATGAACTTAGTTGATAAAGCAGTGGCAGGGTTTGAGAGGACTGACTCTAGTTTTAAAAGTAGTTCTACTATAGGTAAAATGCTATGAAACAGCATCACGCCACAGAGAAACCTTCTGTGAAAGGAAGCATTAAGTGGCAAACTTCCCTGCTGTCTTACTTTAAGAAATCGCCAGAGCCGCCCCAACCTTCGGCACCCACCACTCTGAGCTCTCAGCATTCGTCACCATCAAGCAAGACATGCCACCGGCAAGGAGATTACAATTTGCTGAAGGCTCAGATAATCATTAGCATTTTTTTAGCAATAAAATTTTTTTAATCTAAGGTATGTACTTTGTTTTTTTCTTTGTTTTTTTCCAGACAAAGTCTCACTCTGTTGTCCTGGGTAGAGTGCCCAGGAGTCCATCACAACTCACGGCATCACAGCAACTTCAAACTCTTGGACTCAAGTGATCCTCTTGGCTTAGTCTCCCAAGTAGCTTGCATTATAGGCACCCACCAAGACACCTGGCTAGTTTTTCTATTTTTAGTAGAGACGGGGTCTGGCTGTTGTTCAAGCTATCTCACACTCCTGAGCTCAAGTGATCCACTGTCTCAGCCTCCCAGAGTGTTAGGAATACAGGCATGAGCCATTGGCTACTTTGTTTTTTCAGACATGTGCAATTGCACCTTTAATAGACTACAACGTGAGAAACCAAAAACTTTGTGGCATCCCTTTATTGTAATATCCATTTTATTGCAGTAGTCTGGAACCAAACCTGCAACATCTCCAAGGTAGCTGCAGCATTTTGACAGTACTGTGACCAACTAAGAATAAAGGTTATGTGTAAGACAGCACATGTGCCTGTAAATAATGACTGCGGCAATAATTACTGCAATAATCTATCTCATTCTGAGCCTCTGAGTAACAAGCCACATGTCCTCGCATCCAAATCTCTCCAGGACCTGGCTTCCTCCTCCAAACGAGGGCAGACAGCTCCTTAACCATCTCACTGTACATTGCTGAGTATTAAAATAACAATGGTAATGGAAGCACTGTGAAAAGTACAAGCCCAACAAAATGTAAAGTGGGACTTTATGAATATTCTGTCCAGAGTCCTTCTAAACAGTTATCTTTCTCAAGTCATCACCAAAAAAGACATTGCATGCACTTGAACGCAACTGAGACTGTGCAGCGTGGACCACTGTTTTTCCTGTCTGATATGAGTACTGAACTGACATCTTGGAGTATCAGAGATACTGATGAGTGGTGAAGCCATGAATGAAACAAACTGGACATTTTGGGCTTCCTTCCAGAAAAGGGTAGCCCAAACCCATCCCAATTCCTGGCTATCAGGAAGCATCCACTCTAGCGAAGGGTTCGTGTCAAACTACCCCCTTCAGAAAACCCTTGGTGACTGTTATTCCAGAGCTCCCTGGTATCAGAAATGCTCCTAAAAATGAAACCTAGAACTTCACAGCAAACCAGGGGAAAATAAGAGCTGACAGAGACTTCATCTTTTTAAACTCCGTGGAAATTATGCAAATAAGCTTATTTAAATTGTAAAAATATTATTTAGAATGTGAGACATTGAGATTTTATTGAATATTGAATTTTGCGTTCATTCTCAGGCTAGACTATTGATTTATTGTCATTTTTCCAATATTACTACCCAACGACGTGACCTTCCTTCCCTTCGCCTCTGACTTTTATAGCACTGCTATACAAAGGATGATCTTCGCAAAAATTATTTAAGGGCTTCCTTTTTCTCAGAGGTGTGTCTTAATATTCAAAGATATTCAAATCCTTCCCTTTTGAAGTCTGTTCCTTGTCAGCAGACTGGTTGTTTTTCTCGCCAATTATGTATGAGCGGGTCTAACCCTGCCCAGTTCTCATTTGTCTGTAAAAGCAGCGGAAGCGTTCCCCAGAAATCCTTTTCTTGACTACCTATAATCCTACGTCTTTTGCAAGATTTGCAATTTTACCCTGAAATATATTTGCATGGAAATTGCATTGTACCACTGCCAGACCTAGAGTGAAAACGCTGGCTGACAGATCCTGAGGATGGGTGAGAATAGGCTCCAGTATCAAGCAAAGGAGGACTCAATGGGGACTCTTAGTTTTCCATTGCTGCACAAGAAATGATCACGAAATTCATAGCTTCAAACAACACGTTTCTTATCTCCCAGTTTCTCTGGGTCAAAAGTCTAAGCACAGCTTATGTGGATCTGCTGCTCAGGGTCTCACAAGGCTGCAATCATGGAGTTAACAAGGCTGTGCTCCCTTCTGGAGCATGGGGTCTCCTTCCAGGCTCATGAGGTTGACGGCAGCATCCAATTCCCTTCAGCTATAGGATGGAGGCTCCGCTTCCATGCTGGCTGCCAATGAGGGGGCCATGCTTATATCTCCACACATCTCAGAGATCTCCATGGTCCCTTTCCACATGTATCTCTCACAACACAGAAACTTACCTCATTCTGTTTTGTGACACAGTCTCACTTTGTCACCCTGGGTAGAGTACCGTGGCGTCATAGCTCACAGCAACCTCAAATTCCTGGGCTCAAGGGATCCTCTTGCCTCAGCCTCCCAAGTAGCTGGGACTGCAGGTGCCCACCACAATGCCCGGATATCTTTAGAGACAGGGTCTCGCTCTGGCTCAGGCTGATCTCGAACTCCAAGCTCAAGCAATCCACCCTCCTCGGCCTCCCAGAGTGTTGGGATTACAGGTGTGAGCCACCTCACCCAGCCTTAGAAACTTACTTCCTCCAACCCTGGAGGAAGAACCTAAAACAGAATCTTTCATAACACCATAAATATAAAGGGGATCACAGAAGGGTGTAATGCCCTGGGGTCACCTTCGGGCTCACTAGAGAATATTTGGGTGTCATGACCACTGTTGCTTTCCTAGGCCCTCAGCATTCAGAAATCCAGACACCACCACCTGCATGCCTCTGCTCTCGCTTCTCAGATCCATCTTCTCCACTGCCACGGGCCTTGTCTGGAACGCAGTCCTCTTGCCAGCACTAATGCATGGTGTCCAGACTTGCTCTCCTCTCTATCCATCCTCTACCCTTCCTGGAGAGAGCTCAGGAACCTCACTGTGTTTCTTCTCTGCTGAAATCTATCTACTAGCTCCCTACACCAGCAGGATGAGGTCAGAGCTTTTGAGCAGGCAAGTCAACACCTTCGTGATCTTATGGCCTTGAGAAGTCCAGTGCTAAATCCATCTCTCTCCAACCCCTCTGCCCGGTCCTCTCTCACCTCTAGGTCCAGGATGTCTCTCTGCCTGGACTTCCCTCCCCTCTCATCCATCCTTCTGGTCCAAGTTCAAGGATCACAGCCTCTGTGAAACCTGCCTTGACTTCCCCAGGAAGTACCATGTGATCTTCCTCCTACATTCCCAATGAATTTTCTGCGTTAACTATTCTGGCATTTACCCCTAAGGCTGATGTCCAGATCCTCCCCCAAAAGACTGGGAGAATCTATCTGGAGGGCAAGAACTACTTTTTCCTTCCTGTATCTTTAGCAGTACCAAGGGACAGGCAATAGCGATGGCAATAGAATTAATTATATTTATTTCCAGCACAGCATGGCAGCTCAAAGGGCAGATTATGAAACCACACAGCCCGCATGTGAAGTCTAGCGAGACCACTTCCCAGCCGCATGACTCAGGGAAGGGTACTCAACTTCTCTGGGCCTTCATTTCATCATCTCTAAAAGAAGATGATTAAACTCTACCTCGTAAGATTGCCATGAGCAATAAACAAGTTAATGTTTGTAAAGGACCTAGAAAAAAGTTTGGCATATGATTAGGATTACGTAAATATTAAGTAAAATAAATATCCAGAAACTGTGAGAGACGATGGTGGGAAGCCCATCCACAGGAGGAGAAATGTCACACAGATTGGGGACAGGAGCCAGCGACAAAGTCCGTATCATCACTATTGTTCTGAAATACCTCAGCCAAAAAAGAAAAGAATATATTAAAAACACACACAAGAATAGACAAAGCAAGAAGGATAAAATCCTGGTAATTCCAGAACCTGAGTGACAGGTATAGACTAACTGAACTGGTGTCTTTACTTTTGCATACGTTTGGCAATTTTCAGAATGAAGATGATTTAAATCCCAACAGGCCACAGGCCAGAATGTGCTCAGCAGCCGTGAAGAATTAAAAGTACCGGGGCAAGGCTATGAGTCACACATGGAAGGGAGCTACCTTTTCCTTTTGCTCATAAACTTACAAGCATCCCTGCAGAGCCTGGGGAGGGGCCATGTTCCAGCCCCCCAGCGGGGTGGGTACCATCTCCAGAGATGGCGAGAAGCAGTGGGAAGAGCACTGGCATCAAGACAGCTCACCGTAAGTGCCAGCTCACCGTAAGTGCCAGCTCACCGTAAGTGCCAGCTCTGACCCTGACTAGCTAATTAACCTTCCAGAGCCTGAGTTTCCTCATCTATAAAACAGAAAACCCTATCTCATAAGGATGCTAAAAGGATTAAATGATACTTTGCATTACACAGATATACTATGTTTGGTACTTGTACATAATCAGTAAATGCATTTTAAAAATAAAATAATACAGGCGGTGCCTGTGGCTCAAGGAGTAGGGTGCCGGTCCCATATGCCAGAGGTGGCGGGTTCAAACCCAGCCCTGGCCAAGAACCAAAATAAATAAATAAATAAATAAAATAATACGAGACTAAACATACTCTTCATACTCTTACTTAGGATCCATCAGTCACATTCCTTGGTATTTACCAAAAAAAGAAGAAAAGAAAAACTTATGTCCACAGAAAGAGCTGCACACAGATGTTTACAGCACATTATTCATCACTGCCACACCTTGGAAGCGGCCCAGGTACCCTTCAGTGGGTGCACAGATAAACTGTGGTATATTCAGACAATGGAATATTAATCAGCACACACACGAAAGAGCTACCAAGCCATACAGAGACATGGAAGAAACGTAAATGAAAGAAGCCAATCTGAAGAGGCTACATACTGTATAATTCCCCCTCCAGGACAGTCAGGAAAAGGCCAAGTTATGCAGACAGGAAACGGACCAGTGGTACTCAAGGGTTAGGGGAAGGGAAAGGATGAACTGGTGAAGCCCATAGGTTTGTTCAGGGCAGTGAGACTTCTTTATTATGCGATAATGATGGATACATCTCTATACATTTGTCCAAACCTGTGGAATGGACACTACCAACAGTAAGCTCTAACTTAATCAATGGATTGGGGGCGCTAAAGATGTGTCAGTGTGGGTTTGTCAATTACAACACACCACTATGGGATTTCAATAGTGGAGGTTGTACATGTGTAGGGACAGGGCTATATGGGATCTCTCTGTACTTTCCACTCAATTTTGTGAAAACTGCTCTAAAAAAATATAAAGTTTATTAGTTTTTATAAATAGAAAGGTGACATATTTAGTTAAAATGTCTCTAAATAAATAAAGCTTTAAAAAAATAAATAAAATGTGTAGGCAAACTCATGTGTCTAAACCTAAAATTACAAGCCAGCAACCTGCCTGCAAATCACAGTATGGAAAACAAGGAGAGACTGAACCACTACATTGCCCGAGCCCCACAGCTGGTTCCCTTCATGCCAGCTGTTCAAATACCATATCCACAGCCGACCTACCTCGTAAAACAGATGGGTCACCACAACTTCTCCCAAAGATTTAAAAGGGCTAACCTCTCTCTTGAGTCACACGGGGTGAATGGTTCTCTATAGCAAAACTCCCCTGGGTCACTGGCCTTTACTGCCACACAAAAGTCAAGTCAAAACAACTTTCAGAGATCAGGGTTAAGCTCCTATTCAATGCAATGGAGTAATCCTCAGGGCTCAGTTTAGCTGTGACTCCAGGGCTGTTGTAAATTATATAATCCATCCTACTCCCCCATATCACCTTCCAAATTAAAAAGTTCTCAGTAATAACGGTGGACAATACTTAACTACTTATAAGAAGAAAACAAGTCAGCATCTGAGCAGCAGAACAATTTTCCCAGCATGCTAACACTGTACGGGAGAAATTAGGAGGCAGTGGACGCTGAAGCAAAGGTTTACACAAGGCAGTTTCCTGTAGGTATTTATCAAATTGATTTGAAAACTTACACCCCATAAAAACCTGTATGAATGGTTATAGTAGCTTTATTCATAATCAAGATCTAGAAACAACTGAGATGTCCTCTAATAAGTAAAAGAATAAACCCGTGGTACATCCACATTATGGAATGTGATTCAGCACTAAAAGATGAGCTATTGTGCCACGAAAAGATACGAATGCATCTTAAATACACGTTGCTAAGTGAAAAGAAGCCAGTCTGAAAAAGCTGCGTACTCTATGATTCCAATGACACAGCATCCTAGAAAAGGCAAAGCTGGAGCCAATAAACACATCAGCGATTGGCAGGATTTAGGAATGGGGGCAAGACTGAGTAGCTGAAGCACAGTAGACTATTCAGGACAGTAAAATCATTCTGTATGATACTATAATGCTAAATACAGGACACTAAATATTTGTCAAAAATCCACAGAAATTTATAGCACAAAAGTAAACCTTAATATATGCAAATTTTCCAAAAAATCATCAGATAGGGGGTCAAAAATCCCAGGATGTAATGCAAAATGTGACCAAAACAGCCAAATGTATTACAAATGTCTGATCAAAAGACGAAAGTCAGGTGCTAACAGAAGTAACTTTAGAAATAAGCGGAGTCTATACAACTAAAGGTGAAAGGAACTAGGACATAAGCACTGTACTCGAGCTGATAAAGCTGCTCCCAGTGGGGGTAGGGGTTAGCAATTCTGATACTGTTACACATGTACACTGGAACTGAACAACTACCTACATGGATGGTGGGAGTCAAATTTCTACCTGTTGAGGTATGATATTACATATAAGCAAGGAAGAAAACTAATTTACACAATAATGGATTAGAATTGGAGACATCAGTATAAATTCATATTTAGCTTAATACAGATGGCTCCACATAGAAATACTTACAGATATTTGTATATTCAAGAAGTAGTATACACAAATATTTCCTTGCTCTTTCAGCTGAGCGGGCCTAGAAGCAACATTCCAAAAGCAATGTGGGCAACTAACACTCAGATCGTCTTGGCTAGCACCATTCTTTGATGAAAGAGGTAAAGGCTCCTTGCAGAAATGGGTGGTTCAGAAAATATACAGGATGAGCCTGGAGTATTGTACAGTGACAGAAAGTATAAAAATAAAAATAACATGTACAATGCTCATAACAACCAACAATGATGGGTTATGTCAAAGAGATATAGGAGCCAAATCAAAGAGCTTTTAATGGCCAAGGCAGAAACAATTTGAGCAACAAAGTACTTATAACACAAGATATAAAATATCCATTTATGACATAAATTATCAGATAAGAGATGAAAAACAGACAAGCCCCTTATGCAAAGGATTCCCAATAATTTACACAGATACTCTGCCCTTAAGAAGGTAGAACACAATTTTCCACTCAGTGAGTGTGGGCGATGCCACCTCAAGCCAGGTGATCAAAGTTAACACCAATTAATTATAAGAAGTCATACTGACAGCATGTACCCTTGATATGATGAGAAAGGCATTTCATAAAAAATCCCAGTTACAGATAAGGAGACTACCAAATACACCTGACCAGTAAAACCACAAAAATGTCAAAATCATCAAAAATAAGGGCAATCTGGGAAAGTGTCATAGCCAAAAGGAGCCTAAGGAGACATGGCACCTGAATGTGATATCCTGGATGAGATCTTGGGACTAAAAATGGGTACAGAGGGGGCGGTGCCTGTGGCTCAGTCGGTAAGGCGCCGGCCCCATATACCGAGGGTGGCGGGTTCAAACCCGGCCCCGGCTGAACTGCAACCAAAAAATAGCTGGGCGTTGTGGCGGACGCCTGTAGTCCCAGCTACTCGGGAGGCTGAGGCAAGAGAATCGCTCAATCCCAGGAGTTGGAGGTTGCTGTGAGCTGTATGAGGCCACGGCACTCTACCGAGGGCCATAAAGCGAGACTCTGTCTCTACAAGAAGAAAAAAAAAAAAAAATGGGTACAGAGGAAACCTCAATAGAGTATGGATATTAGTTAATAATAATATATCACTATCAGTTCACTAATTGTGACAAGCATACCATACTAACATCAGACATTAGTAACAGGAAAAGCAGGATAAAGGGTATACAAGGGCACAGCCAAGTATCTTTGCAATAATTTTGTAAGTCTAAAACTTTTAAAATAAAAAGTTTATTTAAAAAACGATAGATTTCCGTTTCATAAGGGGAAGTCTGCTGTGGGAACAGAATCTCCAGGCTCAGTCTCAACATCAGTATAGTAATTTAAATGATTCATGACTCTCTGTTGGTTAATCTATGCAAAACCTTGAGACTTAAAAAAAAAACCCAAAAAACAAAAATCTTCATCTGACAGAAGGAAAAAGACATATACCAGAGTTGGCTGGGTCACAGAAAAAAAGCATATGCCACAAGCTCAAAAGACCATCTGCTGTTACTCCACTTAAACCATCACCTTATCAAGATTATTCCCGAAGGCTGCTGGCTCACAATGTTAAGTGATTTAGAAACAGAGCTAAGGCCATTCATAGGATTTCAACAGCCAGAACAACGTGGACTTGGGGACACACCCATTCACAGGGCCACACACCCCACTCCAGACGGGAATGGACAGTCGTTCTCTTGTACCACTGGCTGACAGCACCACAGAGGAGCCCCCGTCTCTGACTGCCACTTCTCACAGTTCAGTCAGGATCTCATGAAGTACACGCCTACTGCTACAGCTGCCATGCCATGCATGAAACGTGAGAACTTGAGATTTATTCTGCTCCAGAATGGGCTCTCCAAGTGACCTCTCTAGCTATCACTAATTGGTGGATGCTTGCGTTTCCTCCAGTGCCTGTCCCCCACAACCCGGGGAGCCAAGTTCATCCCAACTTGGACTCCTGGTTTGCTTTACAGAGAACTCTCGCTTGTGATGGGTAAAGGACAGTGGTAGGCCAGGTGAGGCTCCAAGAGTGTCTTCTCCCACTGAGCAAGTCGGCATCTTCCCGCGGAACGCCATCAAGTCCCACTGACTGAAGCTCCCACCTCGGGCTGCTAAGTGGGTTCCTTGGGAATAGCACCATTCCATTTAAAGGGTTATGGAGGAATGAGGAGGAAATACTTGGCCACTGGAGGGAAAGAAAGAACTCACAGGAGAAGAGTGGGGGCCCAAAGTGCGGAGAGGGTGGGAGGAGATGAGCTCGGGGAAGGAGGCTGAAGAATGCTGAGGGGAGACCTTAGAAATGAATGAGGAGCTAAGAGTTCACTTAGGGGATCCTTAGAACCAGGAGGCTCTGAGTTCAAGGGTGGGATGTTTGAGACAAGAAGCAGAGAATCCAACCAGACAATCCAGCAGAGAAACAACTTCTTGAGTACAGACGCCCAATGCAGGAAGAAATCAGCAGATGAAGAGATGGTTTAGCACTGTACCAAAGCCAAGGCTGTGGAGAAAGGAACACACACAAACCAGGAGACGCCGGCCGAAGAAAAAATGGGGCGGAGCAGCCCACCACACCGGGCAACACAACCCTTTCCAATAGCAGCAAGGGAGAGAGTCACGTTTCCCTCCCTATAAAGCAGGAAAGGGAGCAGAAAGGAAAAGAGGTCTTGCATTCTAGCCAGCACCACTACCTGGTGGTGAGATCCAGAGAGAGCCACAACCTTTCTAAGCCTTAGTTTCCTTATCAGAAAAGGGGTTGGAGAACTTGATCTCTGCAGCACCCCCACTCCATTTTGGGAAAAGCCTAAGTCACATTTAGAGCATGTGCAGTGCCGACGCCAAGGGTGCTGGGATCCAGGCACAGTGACCACAGCTTCTGTGTCCTTCCAGTGGACTGACACCCAGCAGCCCAGAACCCATTCCAAAAGCGTGACCCCAAAGCCTCGCTGCACCCTCCGAGCAGCCTGTCTTTTCTGTTCCTTGTTTTCTTAGCTCTCCTCTCCTCCCTTTTTTCTTTTTCTACTAGTTCATTCTAATTTTCCTTTTCTTCTCTTTCCTTGTTTGTAAGCTAATCTGTTCCTGCTCACCTACACCTCTTGACTTCAGTACAACTTTTCTTAATAAATATATATCAGGCAAGCATCTCCCGAGGAGGAGGCACAGTGCTTAAGAGCCTGGGTTCAGCAGCCAGAAGACCCAGCTGGACCCCCAGGGCTCTACCACTTGCTACCTGGGGGGCCTCAGGCAAGTTATTGAGCCCAAGTCTTGGTCACCTTATCTGTAAAATGGGACTAATACCAGCACCTCCCTCTGAGGGCTTCTATGAGGATTTTAAAGTGAGCACACGTGTAGTGCTTAAGACAGAACTGTGAGCGCTCAGGCAATGTTCATTATTATTAGTCTGTGCCTTCCAGGGACACATGTGACCAACACAGGGTCACTGCCTCAGGTAGTCCCAATTTAATAAGAATGAACAATAATTATAAAAACAAATTAAAATACAAAGCAGGCTAAAATACCTAAAAAAAAAAAAAAAAAAGAAAAAGAAAAAAATACAGAGAACTGCCTGAATCCAAAGGGAGCTTGCTATGGCCAAGAGGAAGCAGGAAAGCTTTCAAAGGTCTTCATTTGACATGGGCTTTGAAGGACAGGAAACAGGGAGGGAATTGTAGAAAGAGGGGAAAACATAAAGGCAGAACGGCCAGGTAAATAGGGCACCACATGTTGAAAGACAAGTAAGAAAATCAGCGTGGCCAGAGAACTGGGTATCTTCATGGCAATGATGGAAGATGAGTTTCAACAGGCACCGTGAAGCCAGACTGGGGACTGCTGACCTCCAGCGAGGACTCCACATCTCATTCATGGCAATCGGGAGCCACAGAAGACTTCTGAGCAGAGACATGACAAACCTCATACTGTAGGACCCAGTTCAAAGTGGCATGCTGGGTGGCCAGGGACCCTCCACTCTGCCACACACAACCTCCTCCGTGAGGACAGACGAACGTTGCCACATGCACACTGTGGTTCTGTGTGCATGCTGAGGAGAAACCTCTCTGGAGACAAGGGCACTGGATTCTTAAAGGAGATGAGCACCCAGCCATGCAATTAAATGCAGAGGTGTCTGGGAATGGGTTATTCAAGTGAAAATCATAAATCAATATGATCTCTTTCAATAAACAATCCAGCTACTGCCTCCCCATCGGCCCCTCTGCAGGGTGCAGTTGTTTAAAGGCAGCCAAACTCTTACTTAAATTAAGTGTCATCCCTGCTAAATGAAGACCAGATGTGCAAGCCAACAAAGAAATCTAATCAAATTTGAAGGATTTCTGTAAGAAAACTGGGGGGAAGGGGAGGGACTGGTCAGAAAACAGCAGGTGCCGAGGATAAAAGTCAAACCAGGGCTCTACACTGAATTGAGTCATCTAGCAAGGAAAGGCAGAGGGCCACCTCAAAGCCCATCTGTGCTAGGCCCTCTCACTGGGAAGTGGCATGGAACATCCTGAGAGGCAGCCAGAATCCCATCACTTGTTCAGAAATCCCAACCAAGGGAGTCAGACTTTTTATTTTAACCTCAAAGTCCAATGCTTACCAGATTGCCCCAGCACAGCTCCCCAAAGTGAGAGAGAAGTTTTGGACGTCATCCTCACACCACACAGAACCAACCCAACTCAAAGTAAGCGTGGTTTGGACACATAAGCCTGAACCAAACCAGACTTCAGTGGCCCACTGCTTCAGCTCCTAAGCCTCTTGTTCGATAAGCAGCGACAACTTGTTCCACCACAGGAAGGGGAGAGAGCTTTTGCAGGCTCAGAGCTTCTCTTCTAGGTACCATCTTTACCAGGACATCATCTTAGTTTTTCAATGGAAAAAGAAAGTAAAGTTGGGAAGGAGAGGAGGAGAGAAAGGGAGAAACAAAGAAAAACCAACTCCCCTGCCCACAAGCCTCAGCAAGATGACAGCTTCCACATCAATTGCACGTGGATTTCCAGGCCTCTGCCCTTCCAAGAGAGTGGGCAACCTCTGCCGGGGACCCTGCTATCACACTTTCCCTCCAAGCAGGGACAGATATATCTTGTTAATCGGCTGTTTCCACAGCTGTATCACTTGATGTCACAAAGCTTGGCTGAGGAACAGGTTGGTTTGGAAGTTCATACCTGAGCAGACTGTCTCAACCAGCAGTCCAGAGAAGTGTGAATGGAATGGGGCCAGTTTCAAGGGTGGCACAAACATAGGCCACTGCTGATTCTGTGCAGAGAGAGACCAAGGCTGTACTCTGCAGGTGATACTCAACTAGCATAGAATCCCAAACAGGGTGATGACTGGGGATTTCTGTCCACCTTGGAGGGCAGTGGAGTTTGACCATTTGCTGACAGTGTGCCCTGCAGCAAGTTACTGAACCTGCTCTTCATGGAACAAGGATTCACTGAGTTACTAATGGCAAGAGGCTTAGGACAGTGCCTGTTACACGACTCATATTACTGCAGACTTGCTGTTTGTCTTGGTATTTCTGAACTAGCCACTTGAATTCTGATGTGTCTCATGTCTGGATATCAGCAAAATAAAAAAAAAAAAGCAAACCACCACGCCCTCCCTGTTTCTCCCTGGTTTTTCCATGAAATGGCTTTTAGGTCCATACCTCTAAAGACCTAAGGAAATAGCAAGTCCAATTGAAAATGTTAACAAGTAATATGCCCCCAGAACTATTCAAAATGTCTTCTCTTCTAGCTCCTCCTGGGCCAGGACAAAGACCCAGTTGGGTCCACAGGGGACAAAATGAAGCAGCCGAGGATAGGGAGCGAGGTCTGTATCTAAGCTGCTCAGGGAGAGACCCTTCCTGGCAGGGCTGCCCGGGGACCAGAGACAGAAGCCTGGCAAAGGCAGGAGGTGGAGGGAGAGAAAGGCTGGGGGAAAGGAGTGGGAAAGCTGACCTTGCACAGGGAGATAGGTCACACAGGAACCTCTTTCAGCCCCCCAACCAGCGTAGAGCCAGAGCTGGAAGATGAAGAGGATAAGGTCCTCGGCAAAGCAAGGAGTCCAACCCGAGACTCCTTGGCCCCAGGCCCAGAGCTCCCCCCATGGCCTTTAACAGGGGAGGACTGGAGGCCCAGGGCCCAGGGAGCTAGAGGAGAGAAGATGAGTAAGGAGAGAAAGAGCCAGAATGCCTTTTCTGTAAGGGAGAGCCTGGGCGTGCATTCCACTTACTTAACAAGCCCTCAGGGGATGAAACGATTAACAGCGGCAAAGAAGGATGCCAAATCTTGTCAGGATGGTTAGTGGTTAAGAAGACAGAGTAAATTGCTAATATCACACCGACAAGGGTGATTCCAACTGGTTAGACAGCAGGGTTTACTCCCTGTGAAGAACCAACTTGTCATTCCCACAGCCAACCTTCATGCGGTTAAATTCCTCTCTAGGGAGGCAGAGTGAGGAAGAGCAACTGCCCTTTATTTTCTTATACTGATTAAACACCAGAGGGCTGGATGCTACACAGATACCCACAGGCAGCAGGTCTCTGCTTACCAGGTCTGCAACCTGGATGTGATGGACGCACCAGACTCAACCAAAGAGCAACAGCACCAGGCAAGGGAGCTTCCGCCCAGCAAGCGGCCCTGCACAAGGGGCTCGTGATGCTGATTCTTTTTTTGGTAGAGACAGAGTCTCACTTTATGGCCCTCGGTAGAGTGCTGTGGCATCACACAGCTCACAGCAACCTCCAACTCCTGGGCTTAAGCGATTCTCTTGCCTCGGCCTCCCGAGCAGCTGGGACTACAGGCGCCCGCCACAACGCCCGGCTATTTTTTGGTTGCAGTTTGGCCGGGGCCGGGTTTGAACCCGCCACCCTCGGTATATGGGGCAGGCGCCTTACGGACTGAGCCACAGGCGCCGCCCGTGATGCTGATTCTCACTGCCTCTTAGGTCCAGCCACCACCTGTGTGTACGTGCACTTGGCAATTTACAAAGCCTTCTAGGTAAAAAGACAAAGATGATGCTTTACAGGTGGGAAGCCTGAGGTTCAAAGACATGAACTTGCCCAAAGTCACAGTGGTAAAGCAAGGAAATAAACCCAGGGTTTCTGCCTCCAAATCAAGAACTGTTCAAAGGGAAACATTTCAACAAATCACAATGTACCAAGGTGACTGGGCAAGGTTTCTCTCTAGTCACACCTGCAACAGGGATGCAGAGAGGAAATACAAGTGTCCCCTGGATACTTATTACAGGACAAGCATGGTGTAAGGACCTGACGCTCAGTGTTGCGTTTAGTTCCAACAGGGTTGACATCTTCTCTATGTTACAAAAGAAGAATTAGCAGTTGAGTGATTCATCTCTTTGGTCTGAAGATAATTATCCTAGTTTCTGCCCTCCAGAAGACAAAAGCACCGCAGTAAATGCAGAGACAGAAGGCTTTCTAGAGTAATGTTAACACAAAAGAGGAGAGAGCACCAGGGAAAGCTGCTAGAAAGGTGAAAGCCTAAACTGGCTCATGGAGGATGAGCAGAAGTCAGGCTGAGGCCTAAGGAGCAAACTTTGGCCACACTGAGGAGAGCTTCCCAGGTAGAAGGAAGAGCCAGAGTCGGGGTGGGGGGGGGTCCAAGAGAGCATGTGCAAGGCATGAGGAACAGCTGGAGCGGTACTGCACCTAGAGGTGCCAGGCAGAACCCATGGGCCTTGCTTGGAACTCAGACACCAGCCTGGAGGTGACATACCATCACCAGACGATTTTAAGCAGGACAACACCTTTACAATTACCTTCAGATAGATGGCTCAGGCCACAGAGTGGAGGATGGGTCAGAGGGGAACAGCAAAGGCGCAGGGACAGTCTGGAAGGCCACTGCAGATGGTCTGTGCAATACAGGATGGAGGGAGACACACACACTTGAGAAACATCAAAAGGCAAATCAGGAAGGATGACTCATGGGAGCCAGGGACAGAGAAGAGGCTAAGGGGACCCTGGAGTTTCTAGCTCACATTCTTAGGTGGATAAGATGCTTTCAGTAACAGAAGGAAACAAGGTTCAGACCAAAGAGGAGAGACTACAGAAATGATAAATTCAGTTTTTGACATCTTAAATTTAAGGTGCCTTTGGGGCATCCAAATGGGAGTGCCACACAGAATATATAGGTCTCAAGCTCTAAAAAGAGATTTATAAAAATCAAATAGTGGCTTTATTTACATCTAGCATTGTACACTGCCTGGCAGTGTTCCCAGACCAGAGAAAAGCACAATCAGGGACACAGATGCTACTGCCTGGACTGACATTTCATAAAGCAGGGACAGACAACATGTTCTCGCAGGATCTCTGAGCCAGGACCAAGCAGACTTGGAGTTTTGTCTTGGTTCTGATACGATAACCATATCACATTCAAGCTCCAAGAGTCCCCACTTACTGGCTCTGTGAACTTGGGTTATTTAACGTCTCTCTGCCTCAGTTTCTTCACCTATAAAATGGGATGATCACGTGTGGCTTAAGTAACGTGACACGTGTGAAGTGCCTTGTACAGAGCCTACCACAGTAACATAACACAGGGTGCCATCTCTACTCAATTCCAGTTAACATAAGGTTTATATTATTTATAATATAATCAGTAATTTAATTAGCTTGAGGGCCACTGTGGCGCTTATCTGCAAAACAGGGATAATATCTGCTTTTTCTGGGATTATAGAAGACTAAAATTAGATGACAGCGGACACAAAAATTCACTTAAACAACTATAAAGGGCTACATATGTAACAAATCTGTGCTGGTCAGCAGGGATCAAAGAGGTTTGCCTGCCCAGCAGCACTGGTCCTCAGTGTGGGGCCAAGGATATTTTGTTCCATGGCTGTCCATCCTTATTCTGTATAATATGCTGCTTTTGGTCCCAGCCACACACCCCACAGCCTGTATAATGTACTAAGTACAAAAAGTCACAGAGAGAATACTATTGATCCACAGAAAGGAATAAACTTTTGATACATTCTACAACATGGATGGACCTTGAAAACATACTTAGTGAAATAACCCAGACCCAGAAGGACAAATACACAGGGTGCCAAAAAGATGTACACACATTTTAAGAGACATTACCTATGTATTACTTTTCAAGGTTGAACTGAAGAGTCCATTACTGGTCAAGTGTACCTAAACAGGCTAGGCACATCCATTTTACCTGCAATTCGAACACCTGCAGAATGATCAATTTTACTTCCAATAAGATAGCTTGAAACGTATATACATTTTTTGGCACCCCCTGTTTATGACAGTCCGCTTACATGAGGTATCTAGAATGGGAAGATCCAGAGACAGAGGCAGAACAGAAGTTATCAGAGGCTGGAGGGAAAACAGAGTTTAATGGGTACAGAGTTGATACTGGGAATGATGAAAAAGTTTTGGGTATAGATCGTGGTGACAGGTATAAAGAAATGTGAATGTATTCAATGCCATTTAGTTATATACTTACAAATGATTAAAAGGATAAATATTATGCTATGTATTCACATTTTTTAAGGCTACCTAAGTAGTCGTCATAACAAGGATAAGAAGTTCAATGCAACTTGTTGCCAATGCCAGAAGCATGCACAAGAATGTCCCCCGAGGATGGCTAGCGTAGCAGCAACGAACAGACATCCTGCACATCATCCCATTACAATGGATAAGCACTGTTGGCTTCCAAGGGTCCCCAAGCATTAGGTGGGTTGGTGTAAGACTGAGCAGAGCAGCAGTCAAATACTCCCAGGGAAACACAATGACATAATTTCTTACTCTTAAGTATAAATGGCTGTAATCAAGCAGGTGCCTCATTTAAAAGCAAGCATGTGTCTGGCTTTGATAACAGCTGGTTCTTTCTCTTCTCTGTTGACAGATAATGCTTTCAGCAGCTCTGCCCCAGTTTGAAAATTATTCCCAAATCATTGACCTCAGAAGCAGGACCAAATTCCTCATACTGAGTGACCTTTTAGCCAGGTACAGATTCAGGGGAAAGATAATGTATTTCCTTGTGTTGGCCAGGCATTCAGTAATCAGCAAACCAGATTTTCTTGAGGTGTGATTTCTGGGAATAAATTTCCATAAATAACCTACCGACCTCCCTTAGGCTCATGAGTCTCCATTCATACTAGCCTTCTCGCCATTTCTTGAAACTGAGAAGCCCCTTCTTGCCCCAGGACTTTTGCACTTACTGTTTCCTCTATCTGGAACACTCTTCCTCCAGACATGCTCTCCCTCTTTTCATGCATATCTCTATTGACTCAAGTCCCACCATAACCCAGAGGCATTCCCCAACAGTCTATAAAACAATCCCCACCCCCTAGCTCTCAGCACTGTCTATACTCATGTCCTGCTTTATTATTCCACAAAAAATTTACATTTGGTACCTTAACATGTTTCCTGTCTCCTCCCTTACTCCATCCCACCCACCAGAATACAAGCTCCATGCTGACAGGGACTGTGCTTTGTAGATGGCTGTAGTAACCCTAGAGAAGACAGCTGTAACCAGTATCAAGTGTTTTCTATTTTCTAAAATTCACTAAAATCTGGGACCCTTCAAAAAAAAAAAAAAAAAAAGTTGGCAAACAGTGTTAGAATAACTTGAACATGTAGATATCCCTGATGTGGAATATTATTCAGTAACAAAAAAAGAATATACTAGAACTATATACTAATATACTAAAACCCACTGAATTTACTAAAATTGACTGAACTGCACACTTTAAATGGCTGAATTGTACGGTATATGAAACTCTTGGTAAAGCCGTTACCCAAAACGGTGTTGGTAACCAATATACAAAACATACAGTAGATATAAACCACTTATGCATATGTCTTATACAAAACTTACAGATTAAACACAAACCATGTAGCCAATAAAATCAAATTAAAAGTGTTCATGTCAGAGAAGGCCTTGTCCTCATAACTGAAGCTATATCCCTGCTCACAACAGGAATATGCATACTCAGGGGTGATAATCAGAATTTCAATAACTAGGGTGGCACAGTGATAACAAATCAGAAAAAATACTGAACATAATCAGGATAGCAGCCATAAGCTACTCAGCAGCTGCCAGGAGTAGGGCTACATCGCAGCCCTGCTATGGTCCCAGGCACCACACTCTGACTCCATTTTTCTGCCACTTTCCTCTATTTCAAGCTCTGCAAAATCATAACTCATAACTTGTTACTGTACTACTACAGCCATGCATCCTTCACTTTATTGGAATTCATTATATATAAATTAGAAATGTTTCTATTCTTTTTCTTCAGGGCATAATAAATACACAAAAACTATTCTGGTGCCCACACAAGTAGACAAACACAATGTGAATGATCAAACCAAATGACAGTGCTCAAGCATACAATGGCCCTTCCAACAAGTCCAGGATAGGATTTTTTTTTTTTTTTAGTTTTTGGCTGGGGCTGGGTTTGAACCTGCCACCTCCCATATATGGGGCTGGCGCCCTACTCCTTGGAGCCACAGGCGCCACCCCAGGATAGGATTATTTTACTTCATTGTCATTAGGATCAAATGAAAACAAAATTTTTCAATTCTTATAGAGAACTCTCAAATACTCTTGAAAATACATCTGTTAATTCCAAGAGAGCCACAGAACCAAGTCTGAGAAACACTAACCTTCTGACAGGCTAGATAAGGAAATTAAGTAATTGGCCTGAAAGCAACTGACTTCATGTCTTTAATAATAAAAGCTAACGTTTATTAGGTGCTTACACATCCCTGGCAGCCAATGCATATGGTTTTCCAACCCCATCTTCCCTGACCAATACACACACAGTCCTCAGAATGGAGGCAAAGGGACGATCTCTTACTGCGCACGCTGCACGTTCTAGGTCAACTCAGTGTCCTGTGTGCACACATAACAAAAACTGATAGATTAAGAACTCTGTCCAAAGTCATTCAGTTAGTAATAAGAAATGAATTTTTTTTGGGGGGGTGGGGAGGACAGAATCTCATTTCATTGCCCTCAGTCGAGTGCTGTGGCATCATAGCTCACAGCAAGCTCAAATTTCTGAGCTCAAGTGATCCTCTTGTCTCAGCCTCCCAAGTACCTAGGACTACAGGTGCCTGGCTATTTTTAGAGCCAGGGTCTCGCTCTTGCTCAGGCTAGTCTTGAACTCCTGAGCTCAAGCAATTCACCTGCCTTGGCCTCCCATAGTGCTAGGATTACAGGTGTGAGCCACCGTGCCCGGCAAGAAACTGGATTTTAATTGAGTTCTCCCTGATCCCAATACAAGACCACGTCAGTGAAAAGGAAGAAATCTTCCCAAACTCTGCTATCAGCCTAATTCACTAACCCCATTGTGGCAGGCAGAATAATAACCCCAAAGAGGTTCATCACCTAATCCCCAAAACCTATAAATGTGTTTGCTTACATGACAAAAGGAACTTTGCAAGTGTGATTAAATTAAGGATCTTGAGAAGGGGAAACTACCCTAGATTGTTGGGGAAGAGTGAGGAGGGGCTATCCAACCACAAGGGCCCTTCTAAGTGGAAGGGGAGAGGCAGAGGCAGAGGAGATGTGAAGACAGATAGCAGAGGTCAGAGTAACATGGCTGTGGACATTACAGATGGAAAGGGACCACGAGCTAAGGAATATAGGCAGCCTCCAGAAACTAGAGAAACAATAGATTATGCCAACTCTTTGACGTAGTCCCATTTCAGACTTTTGACCTCCAGAACTAAAAGGGGAATTCAGTTTGTACTGTTCGAAGCTACTAAGTTTGCAGTCGTCCGTTACAGCAGCACAGTACATGAACGGGGCCATGCTACCACAATGAGAGAGAGGTTTGTGTGACAACTTCATGTTCAGAGGGAGAATGGCCATCTCTGAACTCGGGATGAAGAGAGAAACAATGAATGACAAAGGAGTGAATGATGCTCGGGAGCCACTCAGGAGGATACTATAAAAAGGGACACAGTGACTCCCAGTCAGGACTGCTGGCAGGGAAGGACACATACAGAGAGGGGACACTCCAGTCACTGTGTCCAGGAAGCTACCCGTCATCCAGTTCCTGGATGTTCTTCCACGGCATTTTATTTGTGTTCTCCCTAGAGAGTATCCAGGGCTGTCTATGCTTTTCTAGTTGTTTTCCTTGTGAGAAATTTCTAGAAGAGTCATCATACTGGCAGGGACCTCAGAGAAGGGAAGGGCTCAGCCATTTTCTGGGCCAGCAGCCCATTCTGTTCAAGGCCAAGACGGTTTCCACTCGTGAGCAGCTACACTTGAGAAACCACATCTCTGTTAAATAGGAGACTCTGATCCCAAACCAGACCGTTCTAAAAGCCATTTGCAGTATGGCCGATGGTTTGCCCAGCCCACAGCCAGAGGAGCCACAGGAGGAGGCTAAACAGCTCTGGGGATCATCTGGCCACAAGCACACACCCCTCCAGTATCCAGGCTGCAAGGCGTCCAGGAGGCTGTGCCACATGTCCACTGCACAGATCTGTGCCCTGGTTTTTTAACAGCCAGAAATCCAGTCTTCAGCCACAAAGACAGCACCAGAGGGGCACCAAGGTGGCTCTCCTCTTCCCTACCTGAGGCTTCTCTTCCAGCAGCTACAACAGGTTCCAGGGCTCGTGGAATAGGAGGCAGCAGTTGACATGTTGGGGCCCAGTGCTGCCATCTGGCTCACGCCACCCCGGTGTCCTCGGCAGAGACACAGACCCGGTCAGGTCTGACCTCGGTGCAGCCTTCCTCCTACTAGAAGCCCTCTGTAGAGCCTCCCCAGGCTTTACTGCTTTATGTTCACATGGTTGTCAACTAAAATTAATTTTCTCAGTCACTCAACAAATGTCTTCTGAGTGCAGGTAGGCGCCATGGCAGACACTGGGAACACAGCTGCTACAAATGCTATGAAACTGAGGGGCCTGGTGACACAAGGACGTGAGAGGGCAAGATGACCCAGGCAGGAAGGGCCTCCCCGAGGAAGGGACTTTTGCACTGAGACTTGAAAAAGGACTCTGGCTATTAAAAGGAGCTAAATGAGGCAGCTCAGTGTCTCTCGGGGCACTTATATGCATTTATGAAATGCTTTGAAACATAAAAATGATACCAATGAATATAAATATCCCTTTATGGTTTATAAAACATTTTTCCATGCATTATCCCAGATTCAACAATAGGAGAGACAGAACAAGAAAGATGACGCTCTGCCTTTCATAAATGAGGAAACTGATGTCCACATTAGTTAGAAGCCTCACCAAGGTTATATACACACACACAGCAAGGACAAGACCCAAGCCCAGCTCTCATTATTCTGGATTGAGAGAAAGCCCTTAGACCACACAGGAGTGCCTTCCCAAGAAATTTGAACAGTGGATGGCGCCTGTGGCTCAGAAGTAGGGCACTGGCCCCATATGCTGGAGGTGGCAGGTTCAAACCCAGCCCCAGCCAAATTGCAAAAAAAAAAAAAAAAAAAAAAAGAAAGAAAGTTGAACAGTGAGATGACAGAGATTGGTGCTAATATTTGGGAATGCAGATCATACCCAACGTGTGGCTTCCAGACTCCCCTATTCACACAGCAGGAAGGATGGTGCAGGGCCAGCAGCCTGATCTCAGTAAAATCAGGCAGCCTTCACCTGTAACCAGCCACCTTCGAGCAAGTTACCCCAATGTCAGACCAACCTGGGCTCAGGCAGAACTTCCCTTAACCTTGTGAATTGTCCTAAGATGTATGGTTTTTCAAAAAAAAAAGAATTTAAATAAAAAAGGATCCGTATTCCCTCTGCTCTCACATTCCTCTTCCAGGCAACTTCTTCCCAGCCCTTTGGGTCCTTGGTCAACAAAAGCAAGACCATCAATCCAGCAGTTCTAGAAAGCATCTCCTTAGCTTCCTGGGTCATTATAGAGATCCGAGGGTGATACAGGGATGAGGCCCATATGAGGCAGCTGGTATGTAGTGGAGAAAGTTCCAGATCTGGTTTTACAGGTCTGCAGGTTTGGGGTAAGTTCTAACACTTAGTTTATCTTTTTTCATAAACCATAAACAAGGAAGGTGTGATAGGGATACAAAATAGCATAGCCATTATGGAAAACAGTGTGGAGATGCTTCAAAAACTTACAAACAGAATTTTAATACATCCCATTCCTGGTATATATCCAAAAAAATCCAAAGCAAGATCTCAAAGAGATATTTGCACACTCTTATTCACTGCAGCGCTATTCACAATAGCCAAGAGGTAGAAGCAATCAAGTGTTCACAGATAGATGAATGGACAAAGAAAATGGTGCATGTGTACACAGCTGAGTATTATACAGCCTTTAAAGGAAGGAAATCCTGTCACATGCCACAACATGGATGAACTTCGAGGACACTATGCTAAGGGAAATAAGCCAGTCAGAAAAGGACAGACGATGTATAATTCCCCTCGTACGAAGTAGTCAAAATCCATAGAAACAGGAAGGAGAAAGGCAGGTGCCAAGGTCTGGGGGGTGAAGAGGAGATTGTTTCCAAAGGGTACAGAGTTTCAGTTTTGCAAGATAAAAATGTTATAGAGATCTGTGGTGCAGTACAACTACATTTAACAGTATTGAACTTTACACTTTAAAATGGTTAAATTAATAATGTTATGCACTGAAAAAGATGCCCAAGACAAATAACAAATTTTCAAAAATCAAGAAAGTAAGAAACAAAAAGAACAACAGGGGGAGAGGAGAGGAAAGGCATGGTCAAGTCGGTACATTTAGCTCAGAGTCCATGCTGGGGGTCCGGGGGAGGAGCAGGAAGGCATACACCTGCTGCAGGCCCGGCCTAAAAGATGGATGTGACTCTGTCCTCAGCCAGATCCCTTCACTCTGAGTGCTTCCCCCTCTGGGAAACAAAGGTGGTCTTCACTTCCCCATCCACTGTCCCATGCGGTGGTCCAGAGAAGATCAGGAGATCTCACACAGGTGAGGCTCCAGGATCCTTATTGGAACTGCTGGGCTCTGAGGACTACACCCTGCTGTGGCCAGCCTGTGAGGCCTGTGTCTTCTGAACCCACAAGAGCGCCTGGCAACCAAAATCCTGCCCCGTGTTAGCCTGGCACCATCCTACGTGAAAGGCCAAAGTCAGGAAGAGTCCTTTACACAAAAATCCCATGCCCTAGTTCTTGACAGCTATAATTACAGGCAAAACAGCTTTTAAAAGAAAAAGAAGAAAAGCAAATAGCAGCCTGGACCTAGCAGTGAATTGTGGGGTTTGGGGTAAAACAATGAGAACACTTGCTATTAACTGTGGCCAGTCTAAACAAGGGCCTGGACAGCCAGACCAAACAGCTTTCTGGCCAGTTGATTTCACCCTCTAAATTAATGAGCTGCTCATTAAGCACTGGAAGTTTCTGCAGAGAGGGAGCTGCAGGAAAAGGCATATGGGCCACAAGGGCTCGTGGGTGCTGATGGAAGAGACTGGGGCCACACGCCCCAGCCCCAAGTGCCTGTGGACCCCATGACTGGCCAGCCCGAGCCCCCCTGCTTCCCGGAGATGTTTCCCTGTGCCTCTACTTCTGCTACTGGCTCCCTTCCTAGGGAGGTTCCACGTCCTAGTTCTTTAGGTTGACCTTGAATAATTTAACCTGTCTAAGGTTATATTTCCTCATCTACAGAATGGAATCTCACAATGTCTAGAATAATTGTAAATAGTAAATAAAATGTTATTTCAATGTTAAAAAGCCTAACAAACCACCTGATGCATAAGTAGCTATTACTGGTCATAGCTACTATAGATAGAGGTTATTACTTTCATGATAGTGACGTTACTGACAACACACTCTTTGTCCTTGGGTCAAATGTAAATAAAAGAGGGACTTTTTAGTCGAAACCTGAAGGACAGGCCAACTCTAGCACCAGGCCCCCTCATCCCAGCGCAGCAATGTCCATCTCAGTGAGAGCAGCAGCCCACCCTAATAGCAGTGACCTCCGATTATTCCCCAGACCAGGCCTCTGTGCTCTGGGAGCTAGAGGGCAAAGGAAGAAAAGCAGCCCAGAAACACTGAACACCAAAAGCCTGCGGCGAAGGAGTGAGGAAATTTGCATTTTCTCACGAGACCGAGTAGAAAAATGCATTCAGCCCACATGCATGCCCCTTCCTAGACCCACGTGGCTCCTTGCTATACCTCTCTGAGCCTCAGTTCAATCTAGAAAATGAGGGCAACTGATCCCCCACTTTGCAGCTTGCTGTGAACCCTGAATGAAATAACTCATGTGAAAGTGATTTGAAGCTACTTGTTACCATGTCCATGAAAAATAGTACTGCTGTATTTAACAGCAGTCTCAATAAATTCAACCTAACAATAAAAAACCTGCAAGACTGGGAAGATCTAGGCAGTGAAAAGATTATTTTATTAGGCTCATGGACTGCTCAGAGAATAGCCACAAACATGCTAATTTGCTTCCCAAGGTTGCTGTTAGTGAATTGAGGTTTTTGTTGAGGAGATGAAAAATCAACTGAAAATAAAACTGACAAGCAAAAGGAAGCTCTAAGCACAGTTATGTCTTTTCCATGTAGGTAAATAGATTATTTTAAAGGAAAACGAGGCCGGGTACGGTGGCTCACACCTATAATCCCAGCACTTTGGGAGGCCATGGCAGGAGAATAGCTTGAGACCAGGCATTTGAGACCAGCCCGAGCAACAGACTGAGACCTCGTTTCTATAAAAATATTTAAAAATTACTCAGGTACAATGCACACATGTAGGCCCAGCTGCTCAGGAGGCTAAGGAAGGAGGATCATTTGAGCCCAGAAGTTCTAAGCTGCAATGAAGTATGAATACACCTCTACTCTCCAGCCTAAATGAGACAGCAAGACCTTATCTCTAAAAATAAAATTTAAAAATAAACTAAAAAATAAAAACAGAGGGCAATGACCCCAAACCAGACTGCATCAGGGGATAACCAATCCAGCCACCTCCAACACCAATTCTTTCTTTAAAAAGTTTTTTAAAAATCTATTTGCCTGGGCAGCACCTGTGGCTCAAGAAGTCGGGTGCCAGCCCCATATACTAGGGGTGGTGGGTTCAAGCCTGGCCCCAGCCCGAAACTGCAAAAAAAAGAAAAAAATAATAATAATAATCTATTTGACCAATCCCCAAAAGGTGCAAGTCTCAGGTAATTTCTTCTGTTCCACTATAGAGCACATGGTCAAGTTCCTTCACAGTGATCAGGAAACAATTTCTTTCTTTTTTTTTTCTTTCTTTTTTTTTTTTTTTGGCCGGGGCTGGGTTTGAACCCACCACTTCCTGCATATGGGGCCAGCGCCGTACTCCTTTGAGCCACAGGCACTGCCCACAATTTCTTTCTTTTTTAGTTCTGCTCCACGCACCACAGAATTAGAAAGCAACAAGTTAACATACATGCCAACTCTTCCAAAGCACATGAAAAATGGCAAAAAAGAATGCATGGACATGCCCAGACCTAAAGCAGCCAACCAAGGAAATTCTGTTGAAATCTCACATTTAGTCTAGAAAAGTAAAGTAAATCTTATATTCTACACTACAAGAAACTGCCTTTTTAAAAAATGTTTTGAGTCAATTAGCAGCTCATTGCAAAACCTTTTCCCTAAAAAAGATACTTTCCATGGCACTCTATAGACCTAGGGTGACACAGTGAGACTGTCTCCCCAAAAAAAAAAAAAAAAAAAAGATACTTTCACCATTCCTTCACTTCCTGGCCAGTCACCACACATCCTCAAGGGTAACACATGTTTTCAGTTTGAGGAGCTGCAATCACTAGAAAGAGAAGATGGTAAAGTCCTCCCACCCTGCCACCACCACCACCCACCATCGCATCCATTTTAACACAGGCCTTTTATCAAGATCAACCACCAAACTCAAAAGAGCTTCCTGGATGGTACAGGGAAAAGGGGTCTAGAATTTGCAAAGGGTACAGCCATCCATTTTGAGCCCTCCAGCATTACCTAAAAGAGCCAGCAGCTAAGGTACCTGAATTCCAGCTCCACACAGCCCTACCTGGAGCCACTCACCCGTATCCGACGCATGGCAGCCACAATCTCCACCCTGCTGTTGGGCCTCGGCACATCCAGGCTTCCTACGTACTGTGGGGAAGAAGCAAACACTCATTGAGAAAGGGGATAGCAAGCGGCCCTGACCATGCAAAGTTAGTGCACGGACATCCAGTTCATCTCCCCATCTTACAGATAAGGAAATTAAGAGCCCAACGGAGTTTTTGTTTCTAACTTTATGAAAAGCAGCTTAACCAGAAATTACTGCTGACTTTTTCATCTTGCTCTGAATCAGAGATGCAGTGATGGAGAGGAGCATCAGGTTTAATCAAGCAGCCTCCCAAATCAGAAAGGCTCAGGCATGAAGACTACCACATCCTTTTTTTTTTTTTTTTTTCCCTTTTTGAGTGCCCTAATGTCATAGCTCACAACAACCTCAAACTCTTTGGGCTTACACAATCCTCTTGCCTCAGCCTCCCAAGTAGCTGGGACTACAGGCACCCACCCCAGTGCTCAGCTATTTTTTTAGAGACAGGGTCTTGCTCTTGCTCAGGCTGGTCTCCAACTCCCAAGCTCAAGCAATTCACTTCCTTGGCCTCCCAGAGTGCTAGGATTACAGGTGTGAGCCACCACGCCCAGCTTCTCCCACCTCTATCTTTATGGCAAGACATTGCCTTTTTGGTCTCAATTTCCTTATCTGAAAATGGGACTATAGTGAAGATCAAATGAAACAAAATCTCTTAAACAAAAGTGCTTGGCAAATATTATCACACTCAAAAAGAATATATACTTTTTTTAATTAATAGAACTTCAGCCGTGGATGTTTGGAGACATCATATATTTGAGTAAGTTCCTAATTGGAGGAAAGAAATGGACTAATTTAAAATTTTAACCTCATTATACTTTTATTTTCAAAACCAAATTACATGCAGGTTAAAATAATGAGCACTTTTTTCACTGTAAGCTATTCAAATAACGCAAATAAAGGCAGAGGAAAAGAATAAAATCCCCCTTGTCAACAGTTGCTATACATTTCTTTGTGTGTTAATAACATATTCACAGTCACAGGGGAGAATTTGTTTTATGTACAAGGTTCATATTACTCACATTATTCTGCAATTTGGTTTTTTGACTTTAAATACACCTTGGGTATCTTTCTATGCCAATGTATAGGTCTCCACAGGATAAGTAATGGCTCACCCACTGTTGAAAACTTAATGCTATGTTATTAATACAAACTGTGCTTCCTTGAACCACCTCACCTACACATCTTTGAGTTCATCCAAGTAGCTCTTTAGGCTGGATTCTTAGAAGTGACATTGCTGGATCAAAAGTATAATCTCTAGATATCATTTCTTGTAAGGATGAAATTTTAAAAAAAGAGGATAATTCAACATTAAGCATATACAATATTAGTTTCTTCATATATACCATCCCATTGCACACTAACCCAGGGGGATGTGCCTTTCCTTTTTATCCACAAATTACATAAATAGCCAAAAGGATAGCCCAGAAATTAACTTCCTCAGAAAAACTTAAAAGTCTACTCAAGCAAAAATTGCATTAATAGGAGACAAAAGCAGAACAGTTATCTGTGCTGGACGGATCTTCCCTGTGTTTACGGGAAAAGAACATTTTCCCAAAATTTGGAGATAAGGCCTGGCCCCAATGAGGAGGGTTTCAAAAACCAAACACTGCTAAAGAATTTCCCCTAATATTGACCAACAGTTTTGCTGATAAACTGAAGGGCACAATTCCGAGCAGCTGGTGGTAAGCAGCCAGCATGCTGTAGTTTGTCCTGGGAGGATGGCGACGCACAGCCCATCTGGAGCAACACACCTCCTGGTAAATGGAGCCACCTGGATCTAACAGTGGGGACAGATTTAACCATAGTGGCATTTCTCCCCTCTGAGCTCTGCTGGGGCCATTCAGTCTATCCACATGTCAGTGACCGCTGCAGCCAAGAACAATGAGAGGCCTAGATTCGTGACTGTCCAACTTCAAAAGTTGGGCACTCCCTCTCCTAGACATTACACAGCTGATGGCTCTGGCCCTGAACCCTTCAGGGGCTCAAGTTCCTCAGCCATCTTTTGCAAGCCTGGGACCTCAGGAGTGAGCAAGGTCACTGGTCACAGGGGATCCAGTCCTCCCCCGCACAGAGACACCCACCACTGGCCTGAACACACACGGCCCATCCCCACTCAACTCTAGCCAGTCTTCTCCTCCTCGGGAAGAGGCACTGCTGGACTGGGAATGGCGAACCTGGCAAGGAGAGGACAGCGCAGCACAGCAGATTGGGGAGGAGCTCTAGCTTTGAGCAAGGTTTCCAACAAAGGGCTCACATTAAAAACACCCAACTAACTGCCTCCTTCACTCCATCAGCCACCACCCAAGCTGGTACATGTGCACACCTACACCACGCACCCTACACACTCCCAGAACACCCCCTGCACACCTCACACCACCCCCCTACTCATGCATCTTCTCCCTCCTTCATCATATGAAGAAAATCACTTCTGAGACCCGCCCTTCCGAGAATGAGTCTGGCGCAGACAACCCATCTGCCTTAGGGTCATCCAAAGCAACTAAAGGATATACAAAGTGGAATTCAGGTCCACGCACATCTCCTAAAAGCTAAATATTAATATCCACCCTAATACCATGAATTAAAAAGCAGAACCCCACGGCTCAACACCCGTAGCACAGTGGTTACAACGTCAGCCACATACACCGAGGCTGGTGGGTTTGAACCCAGCCCAAGCCAGCTAAACAACAAGGACAACTACAACAGCAACAAAAAAAATAACCAGGCGCGGTGGTGGGTGCCTATAGCCCCAGCTACTTGGGAGGCTGAGGCAGAAGAATCGCTTAAGCCCAAGAGTTTGAGGTTGCTGTGAGCTGTGATGCCATGGCACTCTACAGAGGGCAACATAGTAAAAGTCCAAAAAATAAAATAAAAATAAAAATAAAAAGCAGAACCCCAATACCAGGGAAGCAGAGAAGCATCAGAAAGCCTACTACTCGGGGTGAAACCAGAGGGTATGAATAGTGAACCCCACTTTTCTTTACATGCAGAACACACAGCAAAAGAAGTATCTTGGTAATAACCATTACCATACAGCTAACTTCAGTCTGTCTCCGAGTCTCTAACTTGAACAAGGAGTGACACACAATCTAAGACCAGACCTGCTCACTGGATGGAGGGTGGTTCCCACAACCGCTCACCTTCACTGGTCAAGCTCACCATCACTCCCGTGGTAAGCTGACCCTTGGCAGCGCCCTCCTGCTCTGGACTGGAATGTTAGCTCAGCAGGTAGATGAGGTTTGAGCCTAAGAGCCAACCACTGTCAGAGATCCAGGTGCTGCTGATTCCTGCAGAGATCAAATTCCTTGCTTCCAATTAAAGGTAAGAACATCGTGACAGGGCATCACTCAGCAATGGCATTCTCTTATCTGGCTCTCTGGCAGGGTACAAGGTTCCAAGGACTCCTAGGACAATGCCGGTGGGTTGGCCTGATGCCTGGGAACTAGAGGAATAGTTTTCTTTCTTTTTTTTTTTTTTTTTTTTTTGGTAGAGACAGAGTCTCACTTTATGGCCCTCGGTAGAGTGCCGTGGCCTCACACAGCTCACAGCAACCTCCAACTCCTGGGCTTAAGTGATTCTTTTGCCTCAGTCTCCCGAGTAGCTGGGACTACAGGCGCCCGCCACAACGCCTGGCTATTTTTTTGGTTGCAATTCAGCCGGGGCCGGGTTTGAACCCGCCACCCTCAGTATATGGGGCCGGCGCCTTACAGACTGAGCCACAGGCGCCGCCCAGAGGAATAGTTTTCAAAACAGAAACTCATGCTTTTTCCCCCCCAGCTTCCCCCATGTTTGTTCCTCCCAGGCCTTCCTCACATTGCCGATTAGCCCCTAGTAAATCACCAGTTGTTCAAACATGAAACCCAACTGTCACTCTCAAACACATACCTCTCATTCATCACAGCCACTCAGTGACCAGGACCTGCCAATTCTTCTCTCTCCATACTAATAACGTGAATAAAAAAGCATAACCCCAACACCAAGGAAGCAGAGAAGCTCTGCTTCCACCTCTTCATCCACACTGCCACTTCCTGACCCCAGAAAACCTTCTCTGTCAGCCTACACAACAAACTCCTCACTGCTGTCTCCATTGCTCCTATGGTCCCCCTCCAAACCAGTTCCCAGACGGCCAAAGTGATCTCTATAAAGTGCAAACCAGATCATTTTATTCCCTTGCTTAAGCAACCTCCCATGCTCACTTCCCTTTGCTCTAAACATGCCAATCAAAATCCTCAGCATAGGCCAGTTGTAGTGGCTAGTGCATATATAATCGTAGCACCTTGGGAGGATCACCTGAGGGTCAGGAGTTCGAGACCAGTCTGAGCAAGAACAAGTCCCAGTCTCTACAAAAAATGGAAAAATTAGCAGGGTGTAGTGGTGGGCACCCACAGTCCTAACTACTCAAGAGGCAGAGACAGGAGGATCACTTGAACCCAGGAGTTTGAGGTTGCAGTGAGCTAGGCTGACGCCACTGCATTCTAGCCAGGTGACAGCAAGATCGTCCTAGAAAAAAACATCCTCAGCATAGCCTGCATAGACACATGGTCCAGCTTCATGGCCCATCAACAGCCTCTCCAGTTACTCAGAAGTTCCTCAAACACCTCCACACGCTCTCACATTCCAAGGCTTCTTTCTGTACATGCTCTTCCCTGTGCATAGAACACTTCTCTGTTCTCTACCCTCTTGCCCTCTAATCTTCCAACATGCAGGACCTAAAGCCCTCTGCATCATCTCCGCTTCCCCTCTGCTGACCCCTGAAAGGTAAGGATGCCCCAAATCCCTACAATTCTCCATACAGCAGCAACACATGGCCAAAAGCACGCTGTATTCATCACCGGCTGACCATGCCCTACCGCAGGTCAGTCCAGGCACACAGAAGATGTTCAAAACACACAAGCCTGACTCAAATCTTCCAAGAATGAACACATACGCATCCAAGGTTTCCAAGAGAGAATCTCCCCTTTGAGGAGGGGCAAGAGGAGAGGCCTGAGCCCTAGATTCTGCTGTGCTGGGATCAGAGGAATTAGCCAGCTTCCTCCTGCAGTCAACCAGTCCAGTCCTGTGATTCTATAAATTTGTATTTATCCAGGTACTTACATTAAACCTAAGTCAGCTGCTCTTACAGTAGCTCATGCAATTCCTGGCTCACTAAGCGATGGCTGTACGTGAAACCTTTCTGTGGTGGATTTTAAATCACCTGGCACTCTGTAAGACTTCTGTAGCATTTCTGTGAACGCTTTCCAGGAATCCCTGCTGTGCGACATCACACAGGACCTCTATTCAGAACACAACCACAGAGCTTGAGGGGGGAAATGAGGTAAAGGAGTTAAAAATATCAGGGCCTGCTTCTTTTTCATTAACATCTAGAAAGTAAAAATAAAAAAAAATTTTTAAAAACCTGTAAGGAAGATGTAAATTGTATGCGTAGTCAAGATAGGAGATTATCTGTGTCTGTTTTATTGTGGCTTCACCTTCCAGATAAGCAGAAGTCAAGTGCAAATAAAGTTAACCAGAGGACTTCACATATTTTTATAAGTTTCTGGACAACCTAGGTTAATATCTCACTGTTTTAATTTCCTTGCTTCTCCCCTATGTTCTGGAGATTAACTTCTGATGGCGCTGATAAAACTAAACTGTAGGGCCACCAATACATGAACCATGACGGAAGCAGCGGCGAGAGAGAACAGCTGGCAACACCCACTAAAATAATCCCACCCATGGACTTCCTAGACGTGATGCCAACACCTTCCTTTGGGAATTCCCTTTATTTACAATGTTTCTGTCAGGTGTTTCCAGAGACAAGGTTAAATATACATATAAATCAAAAATAAATGCATCAGATGGTTCTGCTTCTGATAAAGTTAGATTGAGTAGTATTAAAATAAGCCTCCCACAAATAACAAATATAAACTCTCAAGATACAAAAAAAATTGCATAGAATGTACAACACAAGAAGTTAAAACTCAATATAAACCATACATTGGGCAGCACCCATAGCTCAGTGGGTAGGGCGCCACCCACATACACCAAGGCTGGTAGGTTTAAACCCAGCCCAGGCCAACTAAAACAACAATGACAACTGCAACCAAAAAATAACCGGGTGTTGTGGTGGGTGCCTGTAGTCCCAGCTACTTGGGAGGCTGAGGCAAGAGAATCGCTTAAGCCCAGGAGTTTGAGGTTACTGTGATCTGTGATGCCATAGCACTCTACCAAGGGTGACATAGGGAGACTCTGTTTCAAAAAAATAAATAAAAATAAAAAAATAAAATATATATATATACACATATATAAACCATGCATGTTAGTTACTAACAATGTATGGTTATGGATATTGGCTCATCCATTGTAACAAATATACCATACTCTTGCAAGATGCTAGCTAAAATAGGGGAACTGGGGCCACGGGAGAGGAGTATGTGGGAACTCTGTCCTTGCCTCTCAGTTTTTTTATAACCCTAAAACTTAACTGCTCTAAAAAATAAAGTCTATTAATTAAAATAATAGTAATAACTCTGAAATCAATGGAGGGACCAGAAACAGATATATGAAGTTTGACAATTAAGTTCTTGAACTCATCCTAGAAGAAGTGCCACATACCTCAGTGCCAAATATCACTATAGTCCCCTTTGAAGTACTCCCCTTGCGAAGCTATGTACTGATGCCAGCACCTAGTCCATCCTTCAAAAAAATTGGGGGGGCCTCTTTGTCTACTTTCCCTGACAATGGAGGCCCATTCACTGTCTATGGTGAATAGCTTGCTCTGTAAGCCTATCTTTCTCTTCCTCAAGAAACCTCATTCTAGAGGGCGGTGACTGTGGCTCAGTGAGTAGGGCGCCGGCCCCATATGCCGAGGGTGGCGGGTTCGGACCCAGCCCCGGCCAAACTGCAACAGAATAATAGCTGGGTGTTGTGGTGGGCACCTGTAGTCCCAGCTGCTCGGGAGGCTGAGGCAAGAGAATAGCGTAAGCCCAAGAGTTAGAGGTTACTGTGAGCCGTGTGAGGCCACGGCACTGTACCCGAGGGTGGTACCGTAAGACTCTGTCTCTACAAAAAAAAAAAAAAAAAAAAAAAAGAAACCTCATTCTATGCTTGCCTCTTAAAAAAAAAAAAAAAAAGGCAATTTGGTACACTTTCTGTAATGACTGTGAAAGCTGTCATTGTATTACTTTTGATACCCTGAATGTCATCCAAATGTCTTCCTTTCAATATGTCCTTTATCTTTGGGTAAGGAGAAATATCAGTAGGGGCCAAATCAGGTGATTAGAGAGGATGTTCCAATACTGTTATTTGTTTACTGGTTAAAAACTCCCTCAAGACAGTGCTGTGTGAGCTGGTGCATTGTTGTGATGCAAGAGCCTTAAGTTGTTAGCTAAGATTTTCAGTTAAGATTTTCTTGTTTCTCTACTGATATTTACTTGGTCTGTTATGCTTCTCACAGTCAGCCAATGATTCAGATACAGAATTCGATAAATTTTTGCAACATTTTCATCAGTTCTACTCATTACTGGCTGCCCTGCCTTCACTTCATCAGTGACGTTTTCTCTCCCCTCAGAAAAATGTTTAGTCCATTTGTGCAATGTTGTTTTCGTCACAGCATTAACCACATAAATTTGGACTAATGTGTCCCTGATTTCCCTTCCACTCTTGCCAAGTTTAATAAGAAATTTACAAATGTTTGTTCATCACTCTAATTCAGGCTCCAACATTTTCATAATGTCACACAAAAACATGCAACAATGGACACCATTCAGCAAGATACTTCCACACACTGTCACAAACACAACTATTAGACGCTGATATAGCAAGGTTATGAAACCTTACTGAGTTGTTTGTATAGTGCTGCCTACATATGGCAGCAAGGTCATAAACTTAATTATCAGACCTCAGAAATTGGCAGGAAACTGACCCTTGAAAGGAGGGAACTGTACTAAGTGAGACTCAGGTTTGTGGGAATGTTTATCTGGTAGTACAATCCCACAGGTTCAGATGGGTTGGCTGAAGCTCAGGCAGAGAAACTTACTCTGACAGCCTGAGTTGGACACCAGGGATTGAGAAAGCCAGAGGAGCTTAAAACTGAGGACAGAAATCCCAGACAAAAGGGAGTCAAGGAGGGGCAGCCCCCCAAAACATTTGCAACCCCCAATCAGGTTCTTGGCTCACCCCCAAACTGTGGCATGTACACAGAAGACTCTAAGGACCCCAGAGAAAGGGATAGCTGGAAGAATAAAAAAAGTAAAGATGTTAGCTGCTGCCCACCTCAGGGGAGGCAGATTTGGGATTTAAGACCAGCCAAGTTAACAGCCTTAGATAAGGATAAGAATACGCTGTTCAGAAAGGACAACAGAATCCCGTTATGGGTCTATTAAAACCCACTGAATGGCTGGGGCAAGCAAGGCCACAGGGAAAGTACAGGGCTCCAGAAAGGGACATAATGTAAAGGTCCTCACCTCTGCTATGTTCCCAGCTCTCACCTTCTCTCTCAATACTGATGCCTTCGACAGCCTCAGCCCACAGCTTATACCATGTGAGATTCTGGAGAAACCCTCTCCCTCCTCCCACAGAGGAGGACAGTGAGGCCCAAAACAGTCAGCAGATGGCAGAAAAGGGGCCAGGTCCCCCACATACCTAGTTGCCAGTCCAGGAGCCTGCACTCTTCCCAACCCTCTCCTTTTGGGGATCCCAAAGCCAGCCCTCTGGTCTCCTGGTCACATTATAGCCTCTTCCTAAAACACACACAAGCCTTGGAGGAAAGGGGAGAATCTGATAACCTGCTCACATCTAGAAATCACCAGCTGTGAGGTGCCCATGTGAGTTGGTCCTTTCACCTATCCTCTGTCCTGACACTTTCCAGAAATGGGGAATCAAAGGAGCTTTCCCTCTGGAAAGTCCTTGCTGCCTACAGACACAGCTGAGCATCCTGCTGAGGGGATTGTGAATGTGACCAGGGTGAAAGTTCTCGCCTCATTTAACAAGGAACAAAGCAGTACTAAGCAGCTCCAGATTCCAGGGCACACACTCAGCCAGTGACCTTCTACAAAGTGCTCTGGGGGAGGGGAGGCGAAAGGGAAAAGTTCCTGGGGTGTCCCGCTCCCCACTTCTGAGGCTTTGCTCAGAGCTCTCCAGGTGCTCAGGTGCAGGGAGCCAGGGCTGGCCAACAGGACACCCATGAGGGCGTTGACCCGCACCCTTACTCTCAAATGCAACTGGAGGCAGAGGCTCAATGCGGACTCCACCCCCACCCTTACTTGTTCACACACACACTCCAGAAAAGCTTCCAAAATGCTTAAAATGCAGCTGCACACCATGTATTTATTTGTAGTCTAAGAGGAATGAAGCGCTTATATTTCTTCCTCTTTCTCCCAGCCCATCTGAAAAAGGAAGTACTATTTGAAGGCCATCTGATGCTCTGTGTCACTATTGATCAGCAGCTCAGCAGGGCCGATGAATGTGCCAGAGATCACAGCAGAATCCTTCCTGCTTCTCAACATTGAGGGGCTGGGCGCAAAATAATTGCAGTGACTTGTCTTTATGCTAATGCCATGGGATTCTCTAAAAGGGGCAGAGGGTAAGATGAAACATCCAATGTGCCCAGGGGAAAGCTGTCTCTTTCAGTTCTCTGGGTCCCCATTAGCGGAAGCTTAGATGGGTTGACCTGATTATTTTTCTTTATTATGAGGATCTGAGGGATACAGCAAAGAGGAGAGAAAAAAAGCAAGAAGACAAAACTGTTCTGACCTTTCAACTATCAGCTCCTGAATAAAAGCCTCAGCTTGGTGATTAAAATCTCTGCTCATGTCAGAGGCCAGGCTGCACCCTGGGCAGGTGGCACTCTGGACCCTGCCTAGCTGGGATGCCTACCTGGCTACCAGGTTTCTCCTGGGGAAAAAAATGAAAAAAACAGGAAGAGAAAGCAAGCCTGAGACCAGGTGAGAGGCACAGAGAAACAGCGACAAAGGCTGAATGATAGTTAAATCATCACCTATACCAAGCAAACCAGGATTGGAGAGACGAATAAATACTGGGAAATCAATAGGAAAGTCAGATCCAATGGCAGAGCTTGGATCCCACCTGATCCCACCCTTGTTTTTACAAGAGGAAAAAGTGAGATTCAAAGGAAAAACAGAAACATATGGTAAAACTCCAAATTAGTACCATCTCTATGGAACACAATATGGAAGAAAGAAATACCACAAAGAAATAAATGTAGACCTACCAGTTGATCCAGCAATCCCACAACTTGGTATCTACTCAAAGGAACAGAAGTCATTTTTACCAAAGAGACACCTGCACTTGAATGTTTACTGCAGCACAATTCACAACTGCAAAGATGTGGAATCAACCAAAGTGCCCACTAATTCATAAGTGAAGAAAAAAAAAAATATATATATATACACACATACACACACCATGAAGTACTACTCAGCCCTAAAAAGGAATGAAATAATGCCTTTGCAGCAATTTAGATGAAGTGGAGACCATTATCCTAATTGAAGCATCTCAGGAATAGATAAACAAACACCATGTGTACTCTCTGAAAACTGAGAGCTAATCAACAGGCCCAGGGAGATGTAAAGGTCACAGGAAATCAAGAAGAGGGGAGAGAGAAGGGAGCAGTAAAAACCTACTGAGCAGGTACAGTGAACACTATTCTGGTGATAAGTACACGAAGAGACCTGACTTAAGCATTAGAAAAGGTATCCATGTAACAGAAATATTTGTACCCCCTTAATATTCTGAAAATTAAAAAAAAAAAAAAAGCATGGAAACACGGCTTGTGAGTGGCAGAATCAGAACCATTATAATGAACACAAGCCCGTGTCTGGTTCACTGCATCAGACTCAAATTGAGCTGGATGAGGATGCCTGTGCACGGACACCCAAATGGCCACAAGGTCAAAATATACCAATGAAAAATTACAGAGCACTGATACTTGCAGGGAATGGACGGGGATCCATACTTGGTTCACATGAATGACTTTGAGAATGAAATAGAAGGTGTACAATAATGAAAATGGACCAGTAATGCAATCAGTGTAACCTGGTTTCTTGCACCCTCAATGAATCCCCAACAATAGAAAAGAAAATGGACCAGTAACACAGGAGGGAAAATACAATCCAACTATGAGAGAGGAACAAGGAACTGAAGAAAGAGCGATGAGAAGGCCCCAGGATGATGCCAGAGTGAGATCCCTTATTCTTCACATAGACAATGAAAGTGTCCAACTTTGGGCAGCACTGACATTCCACACCTACTAAATTCTGAAGACTTCAACTCATCAAGCCTCTGTTTTACCTATGAAATGTTCCAATTATCTATCCTTCCTACTGTCAGGGTTGTCTTAAGAATCAGAATTAGATGATACAGATCAAAAGTCTTACAGTTGATGAAATACTATACAATCATAAGGAGATAATCTTTATATTGTTGTATTCTTGCTTTATGGGCCAGTGTGAGCTCTAAGGTACAGAATTTGTATTTTTATGATAATCATCCCTGCCCCCACCGAATTCTCATAAACTAATGATTATACACAAAGCAAAGTGATCCAAAATGCCAGCATTAAGAGAAATGACTCTAAACAGGACCAGAGAAGAGTGAAAAGTAATGATTAGCACAAGCAGAGAGTGTCACCAGTGACCAGAACACACGGACAACAGGCGAATGACCCCCATCTGCCACCCCTAACAGGATGGGCTCAGGTTGAGGTGAGCCCCTTGCCACACTTCCCTCCTGACAGAGCAGGCTGTGACTTGGGAAACTTCCCTGAAGTTGAAGATGTGGGGTCTGTAGTCAGTCATTCATCATGCACCAGCCCCACTGCAAAATGAAACCCCACAAATGAGTAAAACTTTCAGATAACTGGCATATTCCCTGTTTAAATACAAGGCTTCTATATTTTGAACTCTCTTGATAAGAAGTCTCCCAAAAATACATTACACATCATCCCTACAATTGAGCCAGAATTCAATGTATTTCTTCAAGATGCAGAATAACCATTTTATTTATATGTATAAGCTACAAATCAGCAATGACCCAGTAAGGAATGTCTCCCGTCTACTACTAACCTTCTGAGTCCTTGAAGCTGATCTTTAGGACTTTTCTAAGGCCTCCTACATTGTTAGCAGAATGGTAACAATACGCTAAATATGCTTCTACCCTTACCAAAAACTGTCCCCAGATCCTTAAGTACTAGAAAGACAAATCTAGAAAAAAAAAAAAAGAATTATACACAGTGACCAAGTGGGAGTTATCCCAAGAATAAAAGTTGGTTCAACATATAAAAACCAATTAATACAATACACATATTCATAAAGGACAAAGACCATATGCACATCTGAATAGCAAAAAAACAAAAATCATTTGACAAAATTTAACACTTTCATGATAAAAAAACATTTTACAAATTAGGAATAGAAAGGAATGTCCTCAAACGAATAAAGGTCATCCTCAAAACCCATATCATAACAATACGCTAAAGGTAGAAGCATATTTAGTGTATTATTAAGCTTTTCCCTTAAGATCAGAAACAAAAGGATATTCACATTATTGTCACTCCTATCCATCAATGAACTGTAGGTCCTAGCCAGGGAAATTAGGCAAGAAGGAAATAAAAGGTATCCAGATAGGAAAAGAAGCAGCAAAACTATCTCTATTCACAGATAACATGATCTTGAATATAGAAAATCCTAAGGAATACACACACACAACTAATGGATAAGTTTAAAATTGAAATTAAGGAAATATTCTATTTATCATAGCACAAAAAAAGGAATAAATTTAACAAAAGTAGTATAAGCCTTAAACACTGACAATTATAAAATATCATTGAAAGAAATTTAAAAGTCATAAATCGATGCAAAGACATCCTATGTTCATGGATTAGAAGACTTACATCGTTAGGATACAATACTGCTCAAATTGATCTACAGATTCAGTGCAATCCCTATTAGCAACCCATCTGTCTTTCTTAAAGAAATTGACAAGCTAATCCTAAAATTTACATGAAGATATAAGGGACCTAAAATAGTCAAAACAATCTTGAAAAAAACAGCACAAAGTTAGAGGATTCAGACTTCCCAATTTCAAAAATTACTGCATAACTACAACAATGAAAGACAGACTGTTACTGGCAAGAAGGTGGATACATAGATCAATAGGATAAAATTGAGAGGCCAGAAATAAATCCTTATATTCATGGTCAATTGACTTTTGACAAGAGTGCCAAGACAATTCACTGGAGAAAGAATGGTCTTTCCAAAAATGGTGCTAGGACAACTGAATATGGAGAAGAATGAAGTTAAACTCAAAATGTACCATAGACCTAACTATACAGTATAGGAGTTAGAACTATAAAACTCTTAAAAGAAAACATAGCACCTTAGAACAGGGAATGGTTTCTTAGAATGAGGCCAGGCAGGGTGGCTCATGCCTGCGTAATCCTAGCATGCTGGGAGACCAGGGCAGTGGGATCCCTTCAGCTCAGAAGTTTGAGACCAACCTGAGCAAGAACAAGACCCCTGTCTCTACTAAAAGTAGAAAAATTAGCCACGTGTTGTAGTGGGCTCCTGTAGTCCCAACTATTCAGGAAGCTGAGGCAAGAGGATTGCTTGAGCTCAGGAGTGACAAAAAAAAAAAAAAAAAAAAGAGAGAGAGAGAAACTGGACTTCATCAAAATGAAAACACTTGTGTTTCAAAGAGCTCCATCAAGAAGGTAGAAAGACAACTGAAGGAATGGGAAAAAATATTTACAAGTCATATCTAATAAGGGACCTATATCTAGAATACAACTCTTAACAACACAACCATAAAAAGACAAGCAACTCAAATTGAAAATGGGCAAAAGACATGAGGAGACATTTCTTCAAAGGAGATATACAAATAGCCAATAAGACCATGAAAAGATGTTCAACCATCAATGATTTGGGAAATCCAAATCAAAACCACAACGAGGTATCACCTCACACCCACTAGAATGGTTAAATAAAAAAATAACAGGTGTCGACAAGAATGTGAAGAAATTGGAATCTTCACACCCTACTATAGGATATAGTACAGCCACTGTTAAACAGTTTGGCAGGTCCTGAAAAGTTAAACATAGAGTTAACATATGAACTAGCTATTCCACTCCCAGGATAAATGAAGACATATGGCCACTCAAAAACTTGCACAAAAATATTCATAGTAGCATTATTCATAATAGTCAAAAAATGGAAACAACCCAAATATCCATTAACTGATGACTAGGTAAAGACAATGCAGCATATCCGTATAATGCAGTAGTATTCAACAATAAAAAGGAATGAAGTACCAATATGTGCTACGAAATAGATGAACCTCAGAAATATTATGCTAAGAAGCTATTCCCAAAAGGATACATATTAAATGATTCCTTTAATGGAAATGCCCAGAATAGCAGGCAAGTCAGTAGAAACGGAAAGTAGATTACTGGCAGGGGGTTCAGGGACTGACAGTTAATAGTACAGGTTTTCTGTTGGGGATGATGAAAATGTTCTGAAATTGCACAGTGGTGATGGTTGCACAATTACGTGACTATAGTAAAAGCCACTGAATTATACACACTTAAAAGGGTAAATTAATGGTATGTGAATTATATCTCATTAAAGCTTCTATAAAAAAACACACAACAAACGTCTCCCTCTGTCTGGCTGTCAACTAGAAAATACGCCTGCAACCAAATTAGGTTTTGAGTGAGCTTCTGAAGGGCTCCCCTTTAGGCAAGGTCATAACCTCAGCATCCATCTTGGCTGCTCAATATCCATCCTGCGCCTCTCTGCATTGCTGCTGGAGTCCAGATATTTGAGTTCACCAGATAAACAATCAGTGGGGGGGGATGAGTTAAACTATACTGAATTTTAATCCTAGAATTTTAGCTCTAAAATTCAGTATAGTTTAGCTCATCCAGAAGATATTTTCCTCTCCCAAAAATATGAATTTTCCTTCCATTGTAAGAGTAGAGCAATCTCATTTTACATTCCTCTCCTCAATGCAGTAACATGGGATGGAAGCTCACAAAAGAGATTATTTCTGCATCACACTGAAGCTTCCAGAACAATCCAGTCTAATCACCATGCCATTTCTGGGGCTGCCTGGGTGAGCTGGGTTCACTGGGGTGTCACCAAAACAAACAGCACCAGTCTTCTAGGTAGGAATGTATTTATAAAGACACATCAAGAAAAAAGATAATGTAATCCATTTTCCAACTTTTAAATTCCAAGTATTTCAAAGTCTGTGACTGAAAGAGGGGTGGAGGGGGGAGTCAGGTCACGGCGAGATTTTTTAAAAGGAAGAATTTCAGGGTTGGAAGAGACACACACATCATGCCCTCTCCACCATATATACGTGTGAAATTTTAATCTCTCTATAATCCCCACCAAGTCGTTAACCAGCTGATGCTTAAATACTGCCACTACTGAAGAGATCACTATCTCAGACAATAGCACTGTTGGAAAGCTCTCCCTTATGGGCAAGGTCAAGTTCATCTCTATAAAGATCCAGTCTCCTCTCCCCTAAGGTATGTAGATAATTCTCACCACCCTGTTGCTCATGGACCCTGTCCTCTGTACATTACAGCACTTCTCATCTTTATTGCTCAAAGGACATTATAGACAAGCAAGCCTTCACCATTTAGCTCAAAAGCACATCTCAGGTGCTACCAGCTCTGTTAGGTGTTACCATGAGGGCCCTCTGGTGGCTAGGGGACAATTTAAGAGATAAAATGAGGAGAAACAGTAAATAAGACAGGAAGAAGAGATGCCTAAGATGTCCAGCTGCAGAGAGAAACCCCAGATGAGCTTCCACCCTGAAGCCAGCCAAGCCCTGAGCAGGATAGTTTCAAGGGCTTCAGTTGGGACTGGGCACGGTAGCTCATGCCTGTAAATCCTAGCACTCTGGAAAGCTGAGGTAGGTGGATTGCTTGAGCTCAGGAGTTTGAGACCAGCCTGAGCAAGAGTGAAACTTCTTCTCTACTAAAAACAGAAAAATTAGCTGGGTGTTGTGGTGGGCACCTATAGTCCCAGCCACTAGGAAACTGAGGCAAGAAGATTGCTTGAGACCAAGAGTTTGAGATTGCTGTGAGCTATTATGACACCATGGCACTGTACCCAGGGTGACAGAGTGAGAGTCTATTGCAAAAAAAAAAGAACTCCAAGTAAAAACATTTGTCAATCCTCTGTAGGCTCAGCCACTATGCTGTATGAACTTTTAATCTACAGAATACAGACAACAAACACCAGCTCCTTTTTCCTCCCACACAATTGCGAAAACAGCAATATGGTACTTTGTATCTGTGAAAGGAGAAATGATGTTGAGATAGACCAGCTGGTAATGAGACCAGTGCAGGCGAAGTTTGTTTCTGGTGCTCCTTCACCTCTCACTTTGGTCCCAACTCCTTATCTTTCCAGGTATCCTGTACCCAGCCCTCCTCCCCACACAGTACTGATCCCATGGACAACTTCCTTCCCTTCCATTTTTCCCTACCAAAACTTTCTCCCGTGTCCCAAGTCTTCAACCTCCCTCCTTTCCATACAAAACCTACCTAATTAAACAAACTAATCATGTTAGGACAACACAGGGAGCAAAGAGCCTAATCAATCAGCCTGGCCCCATGACACAGTCATACTTTAACAATATCTTGCAGAAACCAGATGTCATCAGAGGCTATTCACTGGTCATCAGTTTCCAGCACTGAGTAATGGGTCAGCAGAATGGATAACTGGGGACAGAGATGTCTCTTAACTCCAGAATTCATATTGCAACATGAGAGCTTCCATCTATCCTGGCAAGTGATGGCACTACACGGAGAATCACAGAGGCTGTAATTAAAGACTTTTAAGGAAGGTAGTAAAGTGTAACAGGAAGCACCTGGGCTTTGGAATCAGCTCTGGATTGAAATCTGAGTTTCAGTTTCTTCTTCTATAAAAATAGAATGCCATCGTCCTAACAGAGCCACCGTAAAGATGAAATGAGATAATGTATGTATAAATTACACAGCATTTAGATCGCTCAGCACCACGTCTACGTCAGTTCTCCCTGTTGTAGAGGTTCACACTTGTCAGAGTTGTGAGTTAAAGTCTGTCTGACTCTTAGATTAGCCGTGTCCACCCTGACCGGCTGCACTGGTAGGTCCTACTTATTATCATCACTATCACCTCTGTATCCTGAGCACCTAACACAAACCCTGGCCCATCCAACAAATGAATGGACAGACGGTAGCTTTTCCTGTTTCTAAGCAATAACCTTTGAAATGTTACCTAGTCCTTTACCTACTCCTGCAGGCAGTCCCACACCTCCCACACTATAAAGACACTATCTTATTACCCAACTTGCCATGGGGACCCACCCAACAGTCCTCATAGCCGAGGAACTAATCATTCTTACTAACAGCAGCAGCAACACAAAACAGAAATACTTTTGTAATGATTTTTCAGAGAGAGTAATCCGAGTAAGCTAAAGAAGTAGTAGGAAGTCTGAGAAATCAAAAGTCACAGCAACGATTCCTCTCACCCAAGAGTGATAAGACAAGCTCCAAGGATAATCAAAAAGTGTACAGAAGAGTGGTCAGGAAACCAGGCAGAGGTGAGGGGCACGCAAGGCCTGTTTAGACAGATTTTCCCAGAAGGAAAAACAGATGGAAGAAAGGGACATTAGCCCCAGAAAGCAGCTCCAAGGTCTTTCAGTCCCGCCTTTTTTTTTCCACTCCAACAAGGCAGGACACTGATATTCAATGATCCAGTGTCTTGCTCAAGGTCACCCAGTTAGTTACAGAATCAAAGTAACTCAGGTATGACCACGTGTGACCCAGGTATCTTGGCTTCAAAGCTAATGCTCTAAAAATAAAAGTATGTATGATGGAATCAAATGAAAAGGTTTAGTGGCTCCAATTGCAGCTCCACCACTTTGTAGCTGCTCTATAAACTGGAGCCACCTGGTCAGCCTCCCTGCATCTGGACTTCTTTGTCTATGAAATGAAACTCTGCAGGGTTATCCCGGGAATTAAATGAGATCATGTAGGAAAAACACGTAGGATCGCATCAAAGCTCCATTCCTATATTTAAAAGTTAGAGAGTACTTCCTACTTGCCAAAGATAAAGAGACGAGGAGAAAAGAAGAGATTGTAAAGAAAAAATACGTGTAATCAGGAATGACCCCACTCCATTGTATCTAAGAACTGGATTTGGAATGATCACCCAGGGGATTTGAATGAGTACAAGAGGAGCCGGGTAAGGGAAAAGAAAGTAGTCCCGGGTGGGGACGGACGGGCTCCAGGCAGGCAAAGGTGTTCTCTGGGACACAGAAAAATGCTTCAGGGACAACAGTAAGACTGCACCAAACCTGGCCTAAGACCTGAATTCCAAATCACACTGCTCGCCTCTCATTCCGAGAGACGTCAACAAACCACAGCAAGGGTTCACATTTGTCTGACCAAGGATATTTTTAAGGAAAAATTGATATTTTCATAAAGATTTTTGTGGGGAAGTAGAAAAGACTCCCATTACATACTGCAGAGCTAAACAGACGTCCCTGATAGATGTCCCTGTTGTTCCCACACAGTCATTCCACCCCACCAGTGGCCTCCTCTCTCCCCACCCCATGTCCTCTCTGCACACAAAGCTGTTTCAGCACTCCATCTGTGCGTCCCTTTCAACACAGAAAACCCCACAAGTGCTGAGCAACCCTCCCAGTACTCCTCTAGCACTGAGACCGGTGGACATTTCAGTGCTACCCTCTCCTACTCACAGGAGTTCTGTAAAGCCCTGATAGATTGAGTCTGGGCTTGTCACTAGGTGATGGCAGGGTAGTGCTTCCACCCACAGAGACAATCAGGAAGCAAGTCCCAAGGCTGCAGGGGCTTCTGGCCCAGTGACCACAGCCACCCTCCAATGCCACACAGTTATATAGCATGTTGGTGATTAGAACCCTGTGGTCTTTTCAACCACCTCGTGCCTGCTTTCTGGGAGCTTCCAAGAACAGGCCAAAACCCATCTGGGCTTTGAGAGGCAGACGCCAGAAGAGAGAAATGCAATTCCTCCTGAGGCAGGGCCTTGTCCACAAGGAAGCGTCTTCAGATGCTTACCAACCGTGAGCTTCAAAGTCACTTGGGTGCAAGGGTGGTGGGGATACGGGCCAACCAGGAAGCTTCTGCAGGCACAGTTAGGTCTACCAGCCATTCCGGTTTGCCTGGGGCTGTCCTGGTTTTAGCACTGAAAGTCCCATATGCCAGGAATCCCCACCCTGGGCAAACCCGTGCCCTGGTTGTTTCTCTAGGTGTGGTGTCTCCTCCCTCCCCTCAGGATGATTTCACTAGCAAGGTGACAAAACACCCCTGACCTACCAGGCTGCAGTCAGTGCTGCCAGCAACCTTGCCAGCTAAGCACACAACCCCTCTGAAGCCTCAGATCTTGGGTGAAATCATAGAAAAGGAAGGAAGAAACTAGTGCCGAGAGAGCAAGATCAGCCCCTGGAGACGGCCCCCAGGCAGACAGGAGCCCAGGCTTCTGGCCCCACTGTGCCAAGGTCACAGGGATGCCCTCTGAAAATTGGCACCCAGCCACAACCGCTTCTCCCTCCACCAGCTGCCCAGGATGGATCTGGGAGCCAAATGAACAAAATAAAACACTACTCCAGGGTATAGCAATTAATAACTGCATATTAATATCAATGAATGTATTTTTATACAAATTCCAAGAATTGCAAACCCTTCCCACCGATCTCCACACAGTCTTATCCTCTCCGGCCACTCAGCCCACATTTAGAAAACCAAACAAGGAAAACCACATCCCCCATCACCACCACCGCCCTGCCGCACAGCAGCAGGGCAGACTAACTGCAGTCTCCTGAGAGACCTTGAGCAAGAAGCACCAGCTACATGACGCCTAAAAATTTGACCATAGAAACTATGAGACACGAAATGATTAGGCTGTCTCAAGCTGCTAAGTGTTAAAGTAACTGGCTACTGATACACGAGGTGTATTTGCTGTACTAACTAGAATTATTTACCAAATCAATACCTTATACATTAAAAAGAAAAAAGGAGCTGCGAATGCATTCTGTACCCTGGGATCACATTTAATGCGAGGAACCGGCCACACCAGCACCCTCTAACACACCTGCATACTCTAGCGCTCGTAGCCCTCCATACTCCAGACCCATCACAGGGTCAGACCCTTCTTTCTTTCAATTAAAGAGGGTATTCTGTCGGTGGATTCTTAAATGGGCATGAAAGGAGGAGATAAATACTAGCAACTATAAGAGAAATTCGCAGTCTAGGTACATAACACAGCAAGACCCAATTTTGTGTGTACACAGAAGCATATGTCCACACGTGCATATGGGGAGAGAGTGTGACTTTTTCACCAGTGGGACAGCAGAATGAGAGGCAGGTGATTGAATAAGAAGAATGGGCTTAGAAATCAAGCAGAGAAAGGACAGAAAGAGGCCTTCATATGGAGACTTTAACAGAGCTCTAAAGTTTACCTCTAAGGTTCCCCTGGGACCCTGGACTACCTCAGAAGCAAAACAAAACCTGGTCAGCAGTCACATGTTCTGCTGACCCTGGACAGCAGTCCTAACAACTACGGGGCTAGGAGGGGTCTCTTAGCACAGATCAATAAATAGAAACGCTTCCAGAGGCACACAGCAACCCAAATCCAGTTAGGCTACAAGCAAATTGCAAATCAATAGCACTGCAGAAATGCAGAGGGACAAACAGTTCTGGCGGTGGCAGGAGGAGCCTAGAATGTGAATGAACTTATCAACATGGCTGAGAGGCTGAAATTAACCAAGAGGAGAAGGATGAACAGAATATGTCAGCAAGTGGAGCTGCTACAGGAGGCCTGTGCACAAATGGCGCTCTGCCTCCTAACCTGGGGCAGGGTGTCTACCAACAACAAAGTCAAAAAAGAAAAGGGAGACTCCAACTCTCAGCTCCCACCTGCACCACTAACACCAAGGCTCATGAGGATCAAAGGTAGAAAGGAAATTTAGAGATCAAGTACCACATTGAACAGAATCTTCGAGGCGCTTTTCTTATGATTCACCAGTTCCTCAGCAGCCGACTCAGAGCTGCTGCACTCTGCTTGGCCTGACATAATTGACCTCTTCCTAAAACACCAGGGCACATTGGGAAGGACAGTACTCATCCCAGAAACACCAGGAGGTACTGCTGTCTGCTCCTCCAAGCCAGCTCCCTTCATACCACAGCCAGCTGAGAAGCGATTCAAAAAAAGACACACAAAAAAAGATCATCTTACTAAGGTTCTCCTTAAACTTTGGCAAATCATCAGACATCAAACTTTCTGTCTGAAAAGGTAGAGGGTAGCCATTTGCCCACGGCAGCATGGGAGAAAAAAAGAACACACCCGGAAAGCAGCGGGGGATGAGGGTGTCACACCAGCAAGACAGCATCGGAAGTTCTAATTTTACATTCTCATTTCCAAAAACTGCTTCTGATTCTATGTTCCTTCCATAAGATGTAGTAACCTACAAGAATGGTGCTCCCGAAGGAAAAGTGTGATATCCCGCATTTCTAACTGGGCACCTAGCAGATATTCAAAGAATCAGAAGAGGTTAGATATGAGTAAGGAGGGGAGAGGATCGTGAGCCCAGAGTAATAAAACTCTTGGTCAAATTGACATCATAAATTTCTAAAATATTAAGGATCCCTCTCTTGTTGGCTGTTTTTCTGCTCCAGAACTACCTCTCTTCTGTATTATACTTCAAATCCCACCCACCTTCAAGATCCAGCTCAAATCTCATTTTCTCCGTCTGAAGTATTCCCTGACTACTCTGCTCACAGCAGTTCCTTCCTCTTTTGAAGAACAACCCACGGCATCTGTTGCCATCATTAGGTTGTTTTAATGTTTTCACTTGCTCTTATAACAGAGCTTTCACTGGACTCTTAGAATCTCAGGACCCTGGGTGGTTACTATATACTGAAATCACATCCCCTACAACACAACAGTTGCATATACACAGGGAGGTGAATATAAAATAGCTTTTGAATAAATAAAAAAGTTTAAAGTCCCCACTACAAAAGAATCAAATTTATGATATTTCATTCCTGAACAAATTTAAGTAATATGGACAATTCAAACAATCAAATGAAATTTAGGAAGAAGCCTTTGATGTTCACAAAAGCAAGTCTGCCTGTTTGCCACCGTCAGTCTTGAAATTCAGTTACTCTCCCTGAATTTCCAGAGGTCAGGATGGTCCAGGCCACCCTCTCACTTTACGACAGATTCCCAGGTGGTGAGAGTAATTGTGTTACTAAGTGAACCTGGGTCTGAAACTCCCCTGTGCAGACCTGGCCACCCTCTTGGAGAGATGCAGAAGTTTCCGTTTCTCAGAGTCAAAAATAAATGTCAAATCTGCAGACAGAACAGGTGTCCCCCCAATCAAGATCACATCCACAAATCCAGGACATTTGTACCAACTGTTCCTGTCTTCTAGTACTGGAAACCTTCCAGAATGACAAATAAATTCATCCTCCCATGATTCCAAGGGCCTGTCTTTCCCGGCTGCAGTACCTGAAATTCAAAAACGGGTGCAGATACTCAGTACGCACAACGTTCTTGAGAAGCCTGCAGCCTGATGTGACGCAGCCAGTCCTTCATCAGTCAACAAACACCCGCATAAGCACTAACAGTACACATAAAAGACACGTGACTCAACAGTGACAATGCACTAAAATGACTGCTGGAAAGAGCTTCTATCTACCAAAGTCCAGTAGAAGCACTGAAAGACAGAAACACCTAAATCACTCGGGTGCAGGTCAGAAGTATTCACAAAGGGGACAATTTTTGAATTTGAGGAATGAACAGTTGGTCAGATGGAAAAAAAGGAAGGGGCCCATTCTAGGCAAGAGCTGGAGCATACACAGACACTAAGGATTAATTCAGCATTGGCTGTTGGTGTGTGTTCAGATGCTGTAAGTCCTCTACCAGGTGAGATGAGGCCGAACAGGTAGGCAGGGCCAGGTCATGAGGGCCTAGTATTGCTACTCTGGGGCACCAGCAGCCACTGAAGGATTTTTGAGCAATAAACCTTGATCATTGGACTTATATGGCTGTTTCATGGGTGATGGATTGGAGGGAGCAAGATGAGATAGGAGCAAAAAAATTATGAACAGTATGAGGAAGTATCTGGGAACTAAGAGGGACAGGTCTTAGAAATTAATCAGATGTGGCCATGAGAGAAGGAGGCAAAGTCAGGGTAATTTCCAGGACACCTTTAACCGTCCCTTAACCTTCCACAAAATACACAACTTTCCCCCCCATTCTCCTTCCTCTATCCCCCACTTACAGTACCACTACAGTTTTGCTTTGAGGTAAGTTCTCCATCATACCTGGGTTTGCTATGACTCACTTCTCAGATTTATATAATTTAGCATAAATGCTGTCCTGATGATGGTGTCACCTGTGTTCTACCCTATTTAATTGAATTCCTAAAGTGTCCTTCTGAACTGAAATTCATTTTCTTTCCATTTTAGAAGAGATACAATTTTGTGAATTTATCTTCCTTCCCTCCTCTCTGCTTAACTTGTCTCACATCAAGTTCACAGGGCAGGAATTGGATCTAATTGTATGTCCTCCTTCACGCCAAGCATATTCCTGGCACTGGGTGAATGCCGATTACTTCTGCTGACCACAAAAATAATAACAGCAATCTATAAATACCGTGGCTTCCTGCAGTTGAGAGGAATTAACCACACTGCAATTAAGGAAAAGCTGAAGAAAACATTTAGTTAGCAACTTCTCAATGCAGACAATAAGATTAAGGCAATAAATACCAGTTCCAACATATTTCTTTGGTGATGTTTTATAAAATAGTCCAATAAAATGCTAAAGACCACCCAATGCCACAGCAAAATGCTAACAATGTCTATGAGTCATCCAAAAGCTAAAATTGAACAGAATAATCACGTGAAATAAAAAGAATAAACACCAATAATTTATACTGTTGCCAGATTATAAAAAGGAGTATTCTAAAATCCAGTTCATATAAAATATCATACTTTGAGGACAATAAGACAGCAAGCTGGTACAACACTGTTTATAGATTTCTAGAGAGGGTTTCTGAGTTCAGGCACAATGGTGACCAAGAAGGGGATGAAACCTACCAGAATTGGGTCTAAGCAAGAACAGACAGATAATATAGATAATAGATAATTATGGGCCAAAACATGACAAAATGTTTGGTAAGACTAAAAGGTATTCTGGAGCAAATTAAGAAAGCATAACCCAATAATGGCTTACGTTTGATAGTACAGCTTAGTTTAATTCAAAATTTCTTTTTTTTTTTTCTTTTTTTGCAGTTTTTCGCCGGGGCCGGATTTGAACCTGCCACCTCTGGTAGATGCGGCCAGCACCCTACTCCTTTGAGCCACAGGTGCCGCCCTTAATTCAAAATTTCTAAGATGAAACACCAAGAATACAGATAAATTAAGTGGACTCCTACAAGCATACCACCTGGAAAATGTTTTAGGTAAATGGCTGCCAAAAAATAAACTCAGATATTGGGGCCTACACAGAATCTCACAATATCCCATCTATTACTATCACAATGGACCTGCAGACACAAAAGTTTCAATTAACTGTCAAGTGAAAAGAGATCACTGAGGAAAAGACAAAAAAAGTGTTTAGCTTGGATGGAACAGCCAGAGCAAACACAAAGAAGCCAGGGCACATTCCCGTAAAGTGAGGAATCTCAAAAAGAAGAGAACTCTGGTTGCAGAAGCTGATCTTTGCCCATCTCTGCACCACAGCATTGGTGCCGCGGGTAACTGAAGGAGTCTGGAGGCCAGGGGAGGCTCCTCACAGCCTCACAGGGCTGAAGGAATCAATGTGGAGATGATGAAGGCTAGAGAGCTCTGGTGTAGATTACTATTATGTCATCATAAGGGTATTTTATACCAATGACTGAGTTTCAGAACAAGTTTATCACGACTTTCCATACTGCTTTAATGAGCGGAGATTAAGTGCTATTATTAAATAACAATCGTTTCATTCCCAGGAACTCGTCCCATCAGATAATTCTGTCCAACGGCAAGTCTCCTATTTTTCACTATCTCTGAAGCTCTTGACTTTTATCTCTCTACCAAGGCCATTTCTCCTGTGATCTGATCAAAGGGGATAGAAAATGATTTGACATTTGCAGGCATCCATCTCTACCCTAAACTCCCCAGATGCAAGTCTTTCATCATGAGCTTCCCACAGACTCCCTTGCCTGAGGAAGCAAATTTGACTTGCACTTCCTCCAACATGCTTTACCTTCCCAAAGAGTCCAAGGATGCCATTGCTTTTTGTTAGAGGGAGCATTATATTCGGTGCAGTACACCCAGTACTTGGCAGAGTCAGGTGTCCCATGACCTTCACCCTCCCAGGAATTGTACTTTGAAGCTTCCCGCAATTCTCCAGCACGAACCGAATGTTGTCAGCCCACCTTCCCATGCAGAACTAGGCATCCCACGTCTGGGACACACACATGTGCCATTACCACCAAATTAGATCTCTTGATAGTCATTTAAAGGACCCTTTGTCGTGTAGTTCAGTTTCAAAGTATTTCACAGATTCTCTTATTTGATCCCATTAACGATCCCACAATACAAGCAAACAACATTGCTCCATTTCACAGATGAGAAGCCTAAGGATGAGAGAAATGTAGACACTTGCCCGAAGTTTCACTGCAGTACAAGAATTAAAAGTCAGATACATTGACTCCCTATCTGGGGCTTTTTTCCCCCACATTCTTTATCTTAATCACATCATAAAAAATGCCACCAGAAACCACTAATAACACTGGAGCCCGAAGAATGATCCAGAAGGTCCATTAAAAGGGCTATTTCTGCTGAGCTTGGAAAGCAACTAAATCAAATCACCTTTGAATACTTTCCAGCCTCCCAGGGAAATGTTCCTGCAAGGACATTGCACTTTGGATCAGGCTGTTTACCAATCTAAACAAGAAGGCTCTTTCCATGGGAAATCACACGCTTAACTGTTTCTGGCCCACCTCACTCAACAGCTAATAAAATAAAGACCCCAATGTCTCTACTATGCTCTTCTTTCTGCTATCGTGCCTTGTCACTTGTCACAGAATCCGGTGCAATTAATTGAAGTTATTTGCTCATATATTTGCTTCCCACTGCATTGAAAGCCCCCAAGCCTAAAGACCCCTTGAATTCCCACACCTAGCACCCAGCACAGGACACAAGCAGGCATTCAGATGTCCAAATACAAAATGCACATGAGTACTGAGAGGAAACACTTCCTACCATATTCCCTGATTCCTACCATAGAAGTTCGAAGGGGAAACTCCTGTAGTTGGAGAAAATAAGAAAACAGGCAAACATTTCTGCTTCACTCACAACTAAGTCTTTCTTCTAAATCTGTTTCCCTAAGTCCCAGTTTTCTTTTATCTATAAAAGGATAGAGGGGACTAAATTTGTAGATGCCAAATCCAGACTATTAGAGGAAGGCCTGAGACTGGGTAATGTTTTAAATTCCTTAGGTGATTCTGGCAATCAGCAATCCATTCACTCAGCAAATGTTAGTGTCCTCACCGCCTCGGCCAAAAAGAGGAAACAGAGTCCTTGAAGGCTGGAGCAAGACTCAGCAGTGCCCCAGTTGGTGGGAAAGCTTTGGGTTCATTCATTTTTTCAACACATTGTAAAGATCTGCTGTGGACCTAACACCAAGCTTACCAAGAGATGGGACAGTTTGATAAAATAGAATCACCAACCTCAAGGAGATCACATCCTCGCAAAGATTAAGAATTCTAAGGGACTATACAATGTGCTAGTGAAGCAGAGATCAGGGACAGCTTCAGAGGATGCAGCATTTGAGCTAAGCCTATTAGGATAAATAGATACAAAGAAGCAAAAGAGGATATTCAGGCAGGGAAAACAGACAAAGAGGTAGGAAAACACTGCATGTTTGTGAAAGCGACAGAACTAGTCTGTGCAGAGTAGGGAGTATGCACTGGGGGCAGGTGGAAAACAATTGGGGGTTTTTAAAATGAGGGTGGATGGCAAAAAGACCAGTCCTCCTTATTCAATTAGGAGAGGTGACCTAGAGAAAACAGTTATACAATAACACAGGCATGTGTGACCCAAGCCTGTGTTAGAGTACAGAAAATTCTAAGGAGAATACATTGTAGAGACAGAATGGTCAGATTAGGGCTTACACTGAGCCTTAAAGTATGAATATACAGAAAACACAGACAATACAAGGAGAGAAAAGCTTAGCTGGGGACTCAAAACACCTTGGCATAAGATGACAAGAACATTCACAAAAATTAGTATATTTAGTGTACAACAGTGTATTCCTTCAAATCTTTGTGAATCCCTATGTGCAGAGTAAAGGGCAAAAGCAAGTCAGAAGGGGTATCAGGGCCTAAGGAGAATCTCCTAAGACCAGGAAAAATTATCCAGGACCTCATCAGAACTCACCCCGAAAGTGACTCAACAGCCACCAAACTAAGCAGCTGACAGGGAAGTCCCAGGCTTTGTTCGGAGGCAGCACCTGATCCCTGGTGGTTCAGAAAGTGCTCAGCTCAAAGTGATTTCTTCAGATAATAAGAGGAAGCAGGAGTTAGACATGGAACCAGTTTTCTTTCCCATATATATATAATTCTTAAGCTACTATATACTAACAAATTCCTTTGCAAACATCTTAAATATCTGTACTGTGAATAAGTAGAGAATAGAAAAGAATATAAAAGATAATGAAAAAATAGAAAAATTTACCCCATTTAAATTTTAAAAAGTATACAAATAAACTTAGCTTTGAGATACAAATATTTTTTGAGTTTTCATTAAAGGGTGTTCAATAATGATGAAGACAATTATCAGTATTTAATATGTCATTAAATATTTCATTCTGGCATGATGAACTTTTTGGAAATATAGACAAGGAATGACTACTTCATGATTAGAATTAAACCACAGGAGAATAGAGGTTGCTGAGTGAATAGAAATAACAATTCAAATGAATATGTCCCCAAAGACAGACAATGCAACATAATAAAAGTACGAAAAAACCAAAGTGCATGTGGAAATGTAGTGTATCATAGAGTGTTTCCATTCAGAGGAGGAAAAAAATTAGCTTATTAATAAATAGTGTTGGATCACCAGATAGCCAAAGGGAATACTTCAAAGATGACCATAGTGATATTCAGCAATGAGATATGTTGCGCTTTTTCTAGGATGAACTTAATTATAGGATCTCATAACAACAGCTCTGATGGCCATTCCAGATAAAGAGTTCCAAAACTGTCATAAAGAGTGGACTAGAGGTTGGACACAGTGGCTCACACCTGTAATCCTAGCACTCTGGGAGGCCAAAGTGGGTGCATCACCTGAGCTCATGAGTTCGAGACCAGCCTCAGACAAAGCGAGACCCCGTCTCTAAAAGTAGCCAGGCATTGTGGCAGGTGCCTGTCATTCCAGCTACTCAGGAGGCTGAGGCAAGAAAATCACTTGAGCCCACAGGTTTGAGGTTACTGTGAGCTGTGACACCACGGCATTCTACTAAGGGTGACAAAGTGAGACTGTCTCAAAAAAAAAAAAAAAAGAGTGGACTAGGCGCTGGCATGGGTGCACAGCTTCCCAAGGGGAGTACCTTAAAGGTGACCATAGTGATAGTCAGCAGTGATACCTAGCACTTTTTTTAGGATGAGTTAGCACACTTCATTGTTCAACCTCATATTGTTTTGGTTTTTTTTTTTTTAATTAAATCATAACTGTGTATATTAATGCAATTATGGGGTACAATGTGCTGGGTTTATATACAATTTGAAATACTTCCATCAAACTGGTCAACATAGCCTTCACTGCATTTTCTTAGTTATTGTGTTAAGACATTTATATTCTACACATAGTAGATTTCATTTGTACCCTTGTAAAATGCACCATATCGACCTCATATTGTGAAGTGAACAAAAATAACAGGGAGAAAAAAGGCATGCCTTAACCAAATTATGAAAGTTGGCATCTCCAATAATATCTGGTGCCTCCTGACATCATGCACTAGGAAGGATACAACATCATTTCTGTAGCTTCCCTGTCCCAAATGCTAATGCTAATCCTGAATCTAATCATGAGACAATGTCAGCTGGACCCCAAGTAAGGGGCACTGTACAAAGTAACTGGTCAAAAACTAAGGTCATGAAACACAAAAACTAAATAACTATTCCACATTAAAGACGACTAAGGAGACAATACAACTAGAAGCACTATGTAAGACTGGACTGGATCCTAGATCAGAACAAAAATTATTTTTGTTTTACTACAAAAGATATTAGTGATAAAATTTGAATATAATCTGTAGACGTGATAATGCTGGTGTATCAAGATTTCCTTTTTCTTTTTGATTAATTTCCTGATCTGACAACTGTACCATGACTCATAAGAAAATATTCTTGTTCTTAGGAAATTCACACTAGAGTACCTAGGGGTAAAGACACATCATGCCTGCAACTCATTCTCAAATGGTTCATTTAAAAATAAAAAATAAAAACTGTGTGTGTGCATATGTGTGTATAGATGGATGGATAAGAGGGAGGAAGGGAGGGGAAACCCAGGCAAAGAGTAAACTGGAGTCCTTTATCCTATATTTGCAACTTTCCCTATGTTGAAAAGAATTCAAAATAAGAAACAAAAAAAACTCAAATATGCAGAATAGTAAATATAGTATGTTCCACTTTACACAGAGGTTTAGGAAGTAGATTGAAATACATAGGTAGATACACTTGCAAAAGAGAAATACTGAAAAGATTACCCCAAAACTAATAAAAATGTATAAACACCTAAGGAGGACACAGGGTAGACAACTATGAATATACCATGTTAATAGCTTTGAATTTGAAATCCTATGTTCTAGATAATCAAAATATAATAATTTTTTTGAAAAGCCACTAAAGATTAAAAACAAATGAATCCACTAATATCTCAAATTGGTGACATAGGTATATGGAGAAAAATTAATATTTCAAAGGTCTTCAGAATACAGTATTTCAACAATAAGTACCACATGAATAGAGTCTAAGGACAAAGAGAAATACAATGAATTAAACTATTTTCAGTATTATTAGTAGCAAGCAATATTGGTATTATTTTTGAAACTATTTCTATATGCTGTAGATAAAACAAATAACTAATTATATTAATATTGCTAGAAACCAAGATTTTCTTTTTTTTTTTTATTATTTTTTTTTTTTGTAGAGACAGAGTTTCACTTTATTGCCCTCAGTAGAGTGCCGTGGCGTCACACAGCTCACAGCAACCTCCAACTCCTGGGCTTAGGCGATTCTCCTGCCTCAGCCTCCCGAGTAGCTGGGACTACAGGCACCCGCCACAAGGCCCAGCTATTTTTTTTGTTGCAGTCTGGCTGGGGCTGGGTTTGAACCCGCCACCCTCGGTATATGGGGCTGGTGCCCTGCTCACTGAGCCACAGGCGCCGCCAGAAACCAAGATTTTTAATAAAAAGAAAAATATACAAGTATAAAATTAAAGAAGTTAAAATGCTATAATGTCAGGCACTGCCCGACTTGCCCAACAGCAAGGGCACCAGCCACATACACCTAGGGTGGCAGGTTCGAGCCCGGCCCAGGTCTGCTGGGCAACAATGACAACTGCAACCAAAAAAAAAAAAAAAAAAAATTAGCTGGTATTGTGGCAGGTGCCTGTAGTCCCAGCTTCTTTGGGAAGTTGAGGCAAGAGAATCGCTTAAGCCCAAGAGTTGCTATGAGCTGTGACACCACCACAGCACTCTACCCAGGGTTACAGCTTGAGACTCTGTCTCAAAAAAAAAAAAAAAAAAAAAGCTACAATGTCAGTTGTAACTGGAGATTTGGGATTCATTATACTATTCTACTTTTGTGTATAATTTTCTATTACACAAAGTTTATTGTCTCCCAAAGACCTACTACATCAGTGATTCTCAACCTTCCTAATGCCACGGCCCTTTAATACAGTTCCTGTGGGTCTCGACCACGGTTGAGAACCTCTGTACTACATGCCTAGCACAAGGTGACCTCATCTGGAGGATTCTCTACTTTTCCCTATAATTCAAGATTTATTAACAACCTATATGGAATAAAAAAATAAATAATTCTTATTTTATTATAACCCCATACCAGATAGTTTACTACACTGGGATTTTGAAACATTAATATCTGAAAGCATTATTTCTGGATATTTATATCATTAGAAGATAAATTTCCATCAACGATAGATGACATATGTCTTGCTTTATCCAATTTTCATTTTACTAATTACTGTATCAAGAAAAATTACCAGCGAATAATGTTAAAATCATCAATAGGAGTTTCTCAACTTAAATACGCCTTGAAATTAATTACCTTATAAAATGAGGTCATTTGCAATTGCAATAATGACCCTAATTTATCCATTGATAAATACCAGCTTTTAAATACTAGGCTGTCAAAAGAGGCTCACCTGCATTATAATGTGCTTGTTGCAAAGGACCCTAACTACAGGATTCAGAAGTGTGTTTTTCTACCCTAACTGCAAACATTCTATCATCGCTTTGTCCTCCTTGTAGGTACAATGTCTACACTGTCTACAATTATCCCACATCCCCAAAGTGGTGAGAGCTGTACTTCCTGAAACTGCTCAGATAATTACAGAAGGAATAGTCCTTTTTCTAAAGTAAAAATAATAAAAAGTAATGATTGCTAACTTTCACTGTTATTTTTTATCATTTACAATAGTTAACATTTACTGAGCACTTAGCATATGGCAGACACGCTGCTGATCACTTTACACAATGTCCTCGGTTTACAAGGGCACCTACCAAGACTCTCGGGAGATGATCCCCCCAAAGTCACACCACTATAAAGGGCAAAGCCAATGTCCTCCCCCACCTTCCTCTATAACCAGGGACCAGTTGTGAGATGTAGGCACAGCACTTGACCTCAGTTTCCTTATCTGCAAAATGAGGAGGTTGAACTAAATAAATATTCTCTCCAAGTCTGAAGTGATCAGTCTACCTCACTTGAATGCAGTTTTTCAGATGAAAATAAATAAATAAATCTTAATGGGCTGAGCTCTTTAGCAGAAAGGCATCTCCCTGTACCCCTTGACATGGCTTGATCATGTAGGTAAGTTCCTCAGGGGGAATTCTGCTCTCCAGAGAGTCCAGTGAATGGGAAGTTATGGTGCAGAGGGTCTTTTTTGATCCTGTATCCAAAAGAGATAACTACCAGGATTAAGGAGCAGAGGCATCAACACTTTTCAAGTGTTCAGGTAGCAACGGATGGTTGAGGAATCCAGGTGGGATTGGGGCAGAAAAAGGAACGATTCCCAGTGAGCATGCAGAGTCTGTGTTTAAAGGTATAAGGGAAAAAACCTATAAGGATTCCCTCCCGTTTCCTGTACTAGATTCCCAATTCTTATTTCCCTATTTGTAAACAAGCTTAATGACTCTACTTAATGTCCATCATTTGAATGAACTGTCACTTGCAGAACAATTCCTCAATTGCATTTAAGCTTTCTACTTTTCATTACTCTAAATAAAACTATGATGAATACAAAGATACAATGCGCAGAATATTTTGCCATATTTAGTGTATTTTTTTAGATTGACAAATGAAAGAACTGTTTGGTTAAAGGATATAAAATGTTGAAGTATCTTGATATATACATACACACACATATATATACATCATACACATACATATACATACGTATATAAAAATCAAATTTTGTTCTTAAGAGGTTGTACTAGTTTATACTCCCACCAGTAGCAAAGACATCCTATTACTCACAGGGGAGGTTCCTATTTGTCATCTTGACCACATACCAACTGTTACCATCCCCGCTACCTCCCCCATGCCATCCGTTTCCTTTGCAAGCCAAGGATCCCTAGTATGTTTCATTCTTCATCTTCAGAGGACAATTCTAGGTAATTTTAGATTTCTCTATAAATCCCCTTATCTGACAAGAATAGCTTTTGATACTTTTCAATGCCTCAAAGAGAGATTCCTTAGCCCTGGCTGGTAAGTGCTCTGAGATCCAACAGAAAGTGAGAGCTGCATAAAGAATTACAGAGATTATCATAGGAATTTTTAATACAGGAAGAAGAAAAAGCTATGCAAGCAGGTTCCTAATACTTCTCTGAAACTGACTGAACATACTTCTTGTTGGCAACTTTTAAATAAAAAATGAACAGCAGCAGTACAAGTCCTTTGCTTACATTTAGCCAATTTTTTTTGTTTTGTTTTGTTTTTGGCTTTTGTAGAATGCAAAGTAAACCCAATATAGATTTCAGGTTTCCCTAAACAGAAGCTGAAAGCAGGGGCATCCCATATAGTTCTTGGGGAAACACAGACGCACGGGCTCAATGCCTGCATCCTCATGCCTGTGCAGTAAATCCTCCCCTATTAATCAAGGTCTATACCACCCGTGTCGGACGCTGTGCTCCCAGACCCCATTTCCCCACCAGAGGAAGGTAAAGACCTCTCTGGAATGGCTGGGGGCCTCTCTCCAGAGCTCCCGCTGCTGCACCCCCTGGGCTCCTGGAATAGTTCCCATCCACAGACCCCAAAAGCCTCTATTCTGGTTACTACGACAGGAAAGTGTCTCAGTTTCTAGATTGTTCTTGAAAAGGAAAATATCTGAAAGGCCAAGAAATTAGTATCTCTACCTCCCAAAATGCAGCAGATAAAAACAAATTCCCAACTAGCTCTGACACCACTTGTCATGTTGTCAAGACAAGTGGCTCTTATCAAGCAGTCCTAGAACTCTCCATCAGCTTTCTCCCAGGGGCTGTAGGCTTCCTGAAATGATATGCTAAATTCCCAGCTTATGAGTTTTCTGAGGCACAGAGTCCATTACTCAAAAGAACTCAGCATCCTCTCAAAGGAGATGCCTGACTCCCCCCTACCTCCATCCTCGTCTCGTGCACAGCCCTGGGGACACAATGGGAGCCTGGTAAATAAAATATCAACTAATATACCCATTCAAAAAAACAGTGGCTATACATAAGGGACTTGCAAATATTGATAAATCATGCAGGAAAAACAGGGGCCAGGGTGTTTGTTTGGTTTTGGTTTTTTTGGCCGGGGCTGGGTTTGAACCCACCACCTCCGGCATATGGGACCAGCGCCCTACTCCTTGAGCCTCAGGCGCCGCCCATGGGGCCAGGGTGTTTTTGTTGTTTTTATGAAAGGTTGAGCATACTATTAGCCTGACAAAGCACTCCCTAAGTCATTGGTACTGACGAAACATTTCACCATCTTTGTATCTTCACTTAACAGCATTGTGAATGACAATAAGATGTGTTCCATGCCTAGAGGATACAATAAATGCTCACTGACTGATGTAAGAAAGTGAACGCAAAAGACAGGAATGGGGATGTGTCCATCATCAGATGGCCAAAAGCCACAAAGGTCTCCAAGGCTCCCAGGAGACAGTAGAAGCCCCGTGGGTCCCAATACATGCATGTGCACACACACACCCAGAGCCAGGCCTCTTTTCCTAGGTAGAGCATTCCCGAAAGAGCTAGAGGAGACAGACCCACAACTGCTCTTAGCAGAAAAGAGAACTAAAGGGCATCTAGCTGCAGCCTGACAAGGTGCATCCAGGCCACCAGCCCCCTTTCATTTCAGGAAACACAGTAACACATTCGCTCATCACTGGGCCACCAGCACACGTGGAAGGCAAGGGGGTGGGAGGCCTGCGGTCCCAGCTGAAACTGGCTGGGAGCCCTGAGTCCTGTCTCCAGGGCCCACGGCGTGTCCCTCGGCTTCCTGTGTCCCCCACCTCCCTTCCTCTCAAACAAAGAGGATGATAGCTAGGGTACCTGAGTTCCTGTCCCCCTGTCTAGAGAGAGAAAAACCAGTGGCAAATTATCCAGCAAGAATTCACCAGTTTAAAAAAAAAAAAAAACAAAAGAGAAGGAATTACTAAGCAATACGAACATGTCAGACACAGGCTGCAATCCATTAAGCAGCAGCAACTAAATCCACACACAAATCTAGTTGCTATCACCCATCATTAATCTGATAAAGGCAAGACCAATGTATGAAAACCCATAATATGGGGAGAGACAGCCAATGCAAACAGAACAAAATGCATAAAATGAGCCCCTGTTCCCAGGAAACTGAAGCGGCTTTTCTGATTATTAGATGATGCCCTAGAAAATGGATGAATGCCGTCCACAGGGGTACTTTTAACTCCTTTCTTACTCCCTAGTGCCCTGGTATATATATCTGCAAGAAGCTTCCTGAGAGCTCAAGTAACTTAAGAAATGAAATGGCTTTAACTTTGATTCAGACAATGGAACAAAGGCTGCCTTCTGGTCAAAGCAGATGAAATATATGCTTACCCACCCCGGCAAAAAGATTACAGATCTATGCTATGTAGGAACATCAAAGAATATTGGAGGGAAGGGTCACTGAAGAGATTGTACTTGTTGAAGAAGATGCTACTGCTGAGAAAGGGGCGCAGGAGAGCAAAGTTAACCTTGTATCGGACACAGTAACTTCCAAGACACCCAGCCAACCTGAATCTGCACCAAAATCATACATCAGAACGCTGCTCTGTTCAGAAACTGTACCTATCTTCTGCATGCCCATCTGTGCCATCCCTGTGTCACCTCTGAACATAAATATATATATATATATATATATATATTTTTTTTTTTTTTTTTTTTTTTTGAGACAGCCTCAAGCTGTAGCCCTGGGTAGAGTGCTGTGGCGTCACAGCTCATAGCAACCTCCAACTCCTGGGCTTAAGCGATTCTCTTTCGTCAGCCTCCAGAATAACTGCGACTACAGGCACCCGCCACAATGCCCAGCTATTTTTTGGCAGTAGTTGTCATTGCTGTTTGGCAAGTCTGGGATGGATTTGAACCTGCTGGCTCTGGTGTATGTGGCTGGCACCTGAGTCGCTTGAGCTACAGGTGCTGAGCCGCGCAAATATATTTTTGAAAGAAAAACTCAAAGCCTCCACAGTTGTCCCTAAAAAGTCCTGATTCCAATGTAACATACTATGAATCTATCATATTAAGCTACCAAGTTATCTAAGATCTTTCCCAGCTGTAGTTTGAAGTATTATAAATACAGGACCTAAATAATGCAGAGCACAAAGGAAGCAGTGGATAAAGTCAATACCTGGGTATGATGGATCCCAAGACAGACAAAAGAAGAAACTCTAGAAGGGAAGGGAGAAAGCACACAAGAATCCACACCCCATGGATGGGATCAGCTGCCCATGCCAGTTTACAGGGGAGGAGCCCATTCTGGAAGCAGGAGTCAAGACAGGATGAGGGATCTCCCACTGGGCATCAAGACACAGCCAACCTGAAATGAGGCTGATGCAGCGCAGTCTCAGGAGTCAGGACGGCAGAGGAAGACGGCCACACAGTCTGCACACAGAGCCACTGCCCAGCTGCCAGGGCAGTTGATGTGGGTATGACAGCAGGTCCCACACTTCAGAGGTCAGGGGCTCAGCTTCCACAAGGCTGAACCTACATCTTTTTATTTTTTACTTGTATACATTCAGGGACACAAGTGCAATTTCATTTTGTCAACACATCGCGTTAAAGTGAAGTCAGGGCGTTCGGTGCCCCCATCACTGCAGCAATGCACCTTGTCCTCTGAGCCTAGACCAGGTAAAGGAGATGACACATTCGGAGACAGCAATTTGAATATCCTTTTGATAAAGGTCAATTTCAATTTCTAGATCCTCTACTCACCAACCTTCTACCTTGTGTATCCGACATCCTGAGAGGACTCAGGACCTAGGGAGATGTGTCCTGCACAGACACCAGTACAAATTCTCAGAATTTAAAAACTGCATACTTCCCATTATAATTTGATGAAATGGCAATCTTGGTAATAATTTGGTTTAAGTCCATTATTCAGAGACTGAACACTCCCAGGATAACTGACCTTCTGAGTTCATTCTCTCCCTCCCTCCCATCAATTTCCCAGCTGAATCCAATACTTTATGGCTGAGTTGCTTTAGCAGCCTCCAAATTGCCCTCAATCTCCCACTCTAGTATTTTTCAAACCTTAATACAGAAAGAAATCACTTGGGAATCTTGATAAATTGCATGTTACATTCACGGGGTCTGGAAGGGGCCTTTGAGTCTGTACTTCTAACAAATGCTGCAATGATACTTCCTGCTGGTCTGCAAGCCACACCCTGAGAAGCAAATATCTGACCATCCCAAATGATCATCTCAGACCACTGGCCTTGCAAGGACCTCGTCACAAAACTTACAATTATTCCCACCACAGGTGACCCATACTCCAAACATCAGTTTCTTATCCCTTTTCTTAATAGAGAGCCTGAGGCTCAAACAGGTGTCTGTTTCCCATCATCACACAGCTAGAAAGTCATTATTTGAACTCAGAAAGTAACCAACTAATTTTAGCATCCTCCCTTATTTTCCTCAGCACACTTACACTCTCTGACATCAGCTGGTTTAATCTGTACAGTTGTTAATCACTGGTCTCCTTACTCGGCCTCTACCCGCCCCTCCACACCCGGGCCAGTCTGCAAAGCTCCACCAGAGTAGAATATGTCCATCCTGTTCATGGCTGTATTCCCAGTACCTGGAACAACGCCCAGCTCACTCAATAATCTGTTGAGTGAACAAACAAACAAACAAAAAAATGAAGCTAGTTGTCTTTTTTTCTTCCTTGAGGAGATATAAGAGATCTAACAAGAATCTTAGTCATTCTGGGACCTGGAGTCAGTGGGTCACTATGACCCAACAGTCATGGGTCACTGTTTATTGAGAAGCCACTTAGCAGTCTTATAGTACTTAAACCACCAGAGAACAAGTACAACGCAAGACACCACCCCAACCCTGCAAGAACCTCCAACTTAGTCATGGGGAAAGGTTACAGACACACAAAGGATGACTCAAGCATAATTAGGAAACAGAAAATGCATATGACAAAGTCCAGGTATGCCATGATGCCCTTGGTGGGCAGGTCTGAGCGAAGATCAGGGGGATAGATTTTAGTCCTTATAAGTATGTCCCAGCAGGGAAACTTACTCAAGGATCAGGTATCCCAGGCTGTTCCCAAAATTAATTTTCAAACAAAGACAGATTATCAGACATGATATTTTTTATATGTCAGTTTGGTTACAGTCTTCAATTATCCAAACACTAATCAAAGTGTTGCTGTGAAAGTATTTTATAGATGAGATTAAGGTCTATGATCCGTTGACTTTCTTAAAATATGGGAGATTATCCAAGATAGAGTGGATGGGTTTGATTTAATCAGTCAAAAGGCTTTCAGGACAGGGCTGAGGCTCTCCGGAAAAAGAAACTGCCTGTGGACAGCAGCTTCCGTCTGTGCCTGGGAGTTCCAGCAGGACATGACAGCTTGCCCAACAGATGTGGGGCTTGTCTACAAGCTCCCATGATTGCATAAGCCAGGTGCAATAAGTCTCTCTCTATATCCCCTGCTGTTCTGTCTCTCTGCCTGAACCCTAACTGATATACCAGCTAAGCAGGATGATCTTGTCCCGCTAGAGAATGACATGGCCTCTTCCAACACTAGGGTTTTATGATGAAAGACACCACAGTTCTTCCCAAATTTAAGTGTTTATGAGCCAGACACTATGCCACCTTAAACTATATTTACCCCCCAATGGGAGAATGAGAAACATTATTGTTGTGTTTTTCCATTTGGGTTTTCAAACTCTCTGTAATGACACTACCTTTAGGATCATTAAAAAAATTAATTTTAATTCTCTCACCTAGGAAGGGTGCCCAAGAGCAACTAGAGTCAGGTGCCCTACCTCCTAAGAGGTAAAGGATGGATGGGGGAGAGGAAGTGCCCTCCGCGGCAGCTTGAAACTCCACCACATTCTACTATGGGGCTACCAGTACCCCACGTGAGCACCAGACACACTTCTGCAGGCTTGATGCATGGATGTCCTGACAACCCAAGTCATGCCTGGACTGCCTCCAGTCCTACTCAAACTGCTACGCTCTCTAGAAGAGCCAGCATCCCCCACCATCTGCTTGCTGCCAGCCTCAAGCTCTACCCCCCAATCCTGACACACAAGGTCAGCAGGAGGAAAAGTGTAGGCCTTCCCTCACCCTCCTCTCTAGGGACCAAAAATCCTCATCCCTGATGATCCTGCCCACTTGCCTCCTTCGCTGACCCCTATCCTTACCATCCCCTCTACGTGATACACCCACCAACCCAATAAAACTATTCAGAGAAGCAGCCCAGAACTGCAGACAAAGCAGACACAGAAGACACAGTGAAGGAGCCGCAGTCTTCAGGAGGATATTTCATCTCTCTGAATGCCCATATCTTTTTATTGGAGATTATAGCAACTCCCTAGAGAGTTTCTATAAAGAATACAAAATATGCAAACAGGTACTATTATGCCCTTGACATGCTGACATTGCTAATATGCTGTCTATGGAATATTCATGTCTGTATTTGAGGCAGTTCTTAGGGCAAATGATTTCACCAAAGCAGTAAGAGTGGGTGGAACACACACAGCCCTTTTCCAGAAGTGACAGCTTCACACTAACAGAATTATTCAATAATCTATAGGATGTCCATCTTTTAAATGTGCATCCTGAAAGAATGTCTTAGATTTTAAGCTCTGAAAAGTCACAGCCTGTCTAAAAGTCTAGCGATGTTCCTGATGGTGCAAAGAACAGGCAAAGAATGCTTTTGAATAATCTAGAAGCAGGATGGGCCCTCCAGAGAGCCACTGGTCTAAACCCTTCAACTTGTTTACAAATAGACCAACGGGAACCCAAATGGTTTGGAAGAGAAGGCCAAGGTTGTCAGTCAAAACCCAGTGACAAAGGAAGCAGAACCTGGAGCCAACTTTCGTGAACATTCCACTAGAGGCTAAGATGCTCTTAACATGAGATGTCAACTCAAGCCTTCCTTTCCCAGGCTTTTGCCGGCTTCCACAGACACTATATTGTACCTGTTTGCTATGCCAAGTCAAAATTTTAAAGTACAGCAAGTCTTCAGAGAATACAACTAGTTCCCAGCCATGAGAGAGGGAGGCAGGCTGATAACAAGGAGGCAGCTCTGAGAAGTGTGATTACAGACAGATGGTGCCAGTTAGCTAGAAAATCTAGAGTTGCATTAAATAAGGCACCACTAAAAATAATAGGGAACCCAGTGACCTCATGCTACAAGAGAAACCGAGAAGAGTCAGGGAACGAGGGAACCCTGGCCCGGACCATGAAGGGACAGGAACACAATGTGGGCTTGCATCAATCTCTTCATAAATTGCTACCAACCACCATCACCATGATGGCTTCCCCAGCAACAAGGCCCCACAGGTGGGGAGGATCACAGAGATCACGTAATTCAATTCCAGGCGGCCTTGACCCATCTCTGCAACCCTCCTGACACAGGGCAGTGTGGCTTCTCAACAGCTGTGAGGGAATGCATCAGCATCCAAAGACCCTTATTCCATTTTTTTTGGCCAGAAGTGTCCTCCTTATATTTGGCAGACATCAATCTTTGTACGTCATCCATCAGGAAAGCCTGTGACTGCAGCAACTTTTCTGGCAATCAAGCCACACTACTGATTTTGCTTCCATTTGATGTCATTTAAGACTACAGATTTGTTGTCAAACATGCCATCAAGCCAAGTCTCCATTTATACCCGTCCAACTGGTTTTGAGACTACAGAGCCAATGGTCTTGGAGAAATGTGTTATTCCTCGGGGATGGAGTTTCTCAGAATTGAGTCCTGGCCAAAGCAGGTAAATTGCTTAAACTCAGGAGTTTGAGAGCAAGAGTGAGCAAGAGTGAGACCCCATTTCTACTAAAAGTAGAAAAATTAGCCAGGCATTACCACTACTGCCTGTAGTCCCAGTACTCGGGAGGCTGAGGCAAGGGGATCGCTTAAGCCTAAGAGTTTGAGGTTGCTGTGAGCTATGACACCATGGCACTCTATGTAGGGAGAAAAAAAAAGTACTGTCACAAGTCTATGAAGCTCTCTCCCAGGCTCAGAGGCAGTATCCTCACCCCAACCATGCCTGGGTCCCCAGGAGGCTGGAATGAGGGCATGGGAAGCTCACTGCAAATCCATCCTCACTACTGGATGGGCAACCTCTGCCTCTCCAATGGCTTCCATATTCTCTCCCATATTCTTTCTGTTACCCAAAGATATTAAGCCACTTGGAATTACAAGACCTTTCATTTCCATTTGTTCTTCTAACTTCAGAGAAGCCCCATGAACAGCCTAAAGCAACCCAGACACACACCCCAGACACTCTGTCACATTACTCAGTTTTACTTCCTACAAACCACTCATTATTGCCTAAAAATATCTTGTTTACTGTCTGTCTCACTCACTCACTCACTCTATGTTGTTTAAGGACAAGAGATTATATCAGTCTCATTCACAGCTATTTCTCCAGTGTCTCAAACAGTACCTTCCATGAAGTAGATGTTCAGTAAACACCTGCTAATTGAATGGATGAACCCCAGTGAGTGACTTAATGACTATGGCTCAGGCCCTGGCATCAGTCATTCCTGGATCCAAATACTGACTCTGCTGGTTATTAATACTGTTACCTCATGAAAGTATATAATCTTACTCAAGGTCACACAGGCAATACAATTTTAATATATACGCCATAGGATTTTTGTGAGAATTGAACTTTTTCTTTTTTTGAGACAGTCTCACTTTGTCGCCCTCAGTAGAGTGGCCGTGGCGTCACAGCTCACAACAACCTCCAACTCTTGGGCTTAAGCAATTCTCTTGCCTCAGCCTCCCAAGTAGCTGGGACTACAGGTGCCCACCACAATACTTGGCTATTTTTAGAGATGAGGTCTTGCTGTGGCTCAGGCTTGTCTTGAACTTGTGAGCTCAGTCAATCCACCGGCCTCAGCCTCCCAGAATGCTAGGATTATGGGTGTGAGTCACCACACCTAGCCATAACTTTATTATTTTTAAATCTTAGCAGGACTCAAGTTTTTAAACATGCCTGATACACAGTAAGTACTAATTGACAAAAGCAGGAACTGTTACTTCATGGTGGTGACACTGATGATGACAACCGCATATGCCACACCATGATGGGTCACTGGCGATTCATCACCTAAAGATATCACGTTACTATTTTCAACTTCCAGTAAAAGAGGCAACATGGCAAAGTGGAGATAGTAAGGAGTTCAAAGTCAGAAGACCCTGACTTCCACTCCATCACTGAGAATAGCAGGTGGGATGAGATGAAACAAATGAGACAGTATATTTATGTGAAATATACTTTCTAAACTCTGATGCACTAAATTTACAAGCATTATCAATATTGAAAATGCCTTGTCGACAGGGAGGAGGATGTGTGGAGGGAGTGTACTTGGTGGGACCACATCTACAATGCATCTTACAAAGGTACACGTGAAATTTACTAGGTGTAGAATATAAATGCCTTAACACAATAACTAAGAAAACGCCATGAAGGCTATGTTAACCAGTCTGATGAAAATATTTCAAGTTGTATATAAAACCAGCACATTGTACCCCATGATTGCATTAATGTACACAGCTGTGATTTAATTTAAAAAAAAAAAAAACAAAGAAAATGTCCTTGTCCACAATGTAATATTCTTCGAACCCAGAGGCTGTGTTCATTTCCTTGGGCACAGTAAAAGTTATTTGGGCTGGGCATGGTGGCTCAGGCCTATAATACTAGCACTTTAGGAGGCCGAGACAGGAGGATGAGTGTTCTGTTTCCCTGTAAGAATAAAAGTGTATGTAATTATACTAGGTATTGCCCATTCCTCCACATAAATAGGCATTACGCTATTTTGCATCCCCCCCCAGCAAATGAGAATGTCTGTAACTATTTCCCGACAGCCTTGCCAACAGAGTTGTGGTCAAAGTCTTGGAATTTTGCCCATCTAATAAGTGAGAAATGCTATTTTGGTGGAATATGCATTACTCTATAAGTTGAGCATTTTTTCATATGGTTATTCACCATGTGTGGTAATAATTCTTCATGTTTCTGGTTTTAAGTTCAAGGGTCTATTGTTGAATGGTTGAAGAAAGGACAAACATCAGGAAGAGAGAAGATAAGAAACATTTAAGGTGGTCTAGTGGTGAAAACAGCCATGAAAAGCAAAGGATACCAGCTTGAAATAGTAAGAAAATAAGAGTTGTAAAACGATACCATTTACTATAGCAACCAAAACTATAAGGCAACTACAAATCAACCCAATGAAAGGCATTTACAAATTTAAATTTAGAAACTGTAATGTCTCTATGCCAGCTGCCGTGGCTCGCACCTGTAATCCTAGCATTACGGGAGGCCAAGGCGGTGGATTACTTGAGCTCATGAGTTTGAGACCACCCGGAGCAAGAGCAAGACCTTGTCTCTAAAAACAGCTGGGCATTGTGGTGGGCACCTGTAGTCCCAGCTACTCAGGAGACTGACGCAAGAGAATTGCTTGAGTCCAAGAGTTTGAGGTTGCTGTGAGCTATGACACCAGGGCAGGTGACAAAGTGAGACTGTCTCAAAAAAAGAAAAGAAAAAGAAACGATAAAGTCTCATTAAAAAGACATTCATAATGACCTAAATAAAGAGATAAAGCCATATTTATGAACTAAAAGACTAAATATCATAAAAATGTTAATAATCTCCAAAATCATTCTATAAATTTAATCTAATTATGATTAAAAATCTCAACCCAAAATGACAAATCAGTATAGAAAAAAACCTAATATAAAAATTTCTATTTTACTTATGTTTTTTAATTTCGCATTATTACAGGAGTCCAACTGTCTTGGTTCTGTGAATGCTTTTGTACAGTTTGAGTCAAAGCTGTAACTGTGCCCCTCACCCAGAGAGTGTGCATTATACCTGTCAGGTGTGAATCTACCCCTCCCACTGTGCCTCCTTCCACTGCTTGCTTTCCCTTGAGTTTTATTACCAAACTGCTTCTGAGTGTTGATCAATTAGTTCTAATTTAATAGTGAGTATAAACTGATTCTAAAACTAATATGAAAGAGCAAAGGTGCAAGACTATCCAAGAACACAAGGTTGGAAATCATCCTGCTAGATTATTAGACTTCTAACAGAGCTATAATAATTAAGATAGAACTTCTGAAGGAAAGACAGGTCAACAGAACACACCTTGAACTAGATTCCACACATGGAGACACCTGACACATGACACAAGTGGTGAATGAACAGACCAAAATGGTTCCAGGACAACAGGTTATCTATACAGAGAAAAAGTTAAACTCCTATTTCAAACCATCCATAAAAATAGATTCCAGATCCAAATGTGAAAGGCAAAGCTTTAAACATACAGAAGAGCACCATTCTGATCACAGATGACAGAAAATTTTTGAAAGAGACAAAGAAAAAAAAAATGAAAAGGAAAAGCCAGGCATTTTACATTAAAATCTAAAACTTATATATGTCAGAAGATACCAAAAAGATAGCAAAGTGGAGGATGTGCTCAGCCTACAGCCCTACAGTTCCGCTCCTAGGTATGTAGCCTAACAAACGCACAACCGTGCTGTGCTTTTGGTGACTTGGAGAGTGGCACAATGATGTTCAGTGCAACAGTCTAATAGTGAAAAACTAGAAACAACTTCAATACCAATCAACAAAATAGACAAACTGTGGTATAGCCATACAGTGGAAGGCTACTTAGCAATGAAAATGAAAGAATATGGGTGAATTTCAAAAACATACTGTTAGGTGGGGAAAAAAGCAAAGAATAAAAGAACAGACACAGTATTATACCATTAAATAAAATTTTAAAACATGGCAAACAATACTATAAAATGTTCATGGATATATACATGTTTTTTTTAAAAACACAGAAATAGTATGCATATGGGAAGACTAAAACAACAAATTCAAGGTAGTGCTGATTTTAGGGAAAAGAAAAGGAAGAGAATGAAAACCCAGGAAACTTCGATTATACATATTGTTTCTTGAATCTGGGTGACAAATACCAACATGATCTTTGTATGTTTGTATGTCTGAAATACTTCATCATTTTTAAAAATTAAATTCACTCCAGGAGGATTGCTGGTAGTTCAGTTAAATAAAACTACACTGGAAAACACTGGTTCAAAGGAGTCTTCTAACAATTACAGCCATCTCTAAACACACCTGCTGACACAGACAGTAAGAATTTTCTTAACACTGGTGTTAAACAGAAGTAGATGCCTTCTATGGAAGATACTATAGAAGAAAGGGCCGTTAATAGACCATTATTTCTCCACCACAGAGCCTACGCTTAGAATACATTTGATTAGGCCAGGCATGGTCGCTCACGCTTTTGTAATTCCAGCACTCCGGAACGCTAAGGCAGGTGGATTCACCGAGCTCAGGAGTTCAAAACCAGCCTAGGCAAAAGTGAAACCTCTTCTCTCCTAAAAAAAAAAATTAAATAAAATACAAAAACTAGTCAGGCGTCATGGCAGGCACCGCTAATCCCACCTACTCAGGAGGCTGAAGCAAGAGGAATCCTTGAACCCAAGAGTTTGAGGTTGCTGTGAGCTATGACACCGTGGCACTCTACCCAGCATGACAGAGTAAGACTCTGCCTAGAACAAAAGAATACACTTGATTACTATTTGTTGAATAATGACATCTTGAAACACATATACTGGAGGCGGAGCAAGATGGCGGCCGAGTAACACCTGCCTTGCATCTGGGCACTGTGACTCTGGGGAGATAGGACTCCAGGCATCACTGGCTGGTGGGATCTGCCTATCATCACCCCTGTGAGGATACAAGGAGTCAGCGAGAGACTTCTAGACCCCAAGAGGAGGACTAAAACAGTGGAGAAACGGCAAGCGGTCATGTGTGTTCAAGCCGTCTAAACCCGCCCACAACTGTAAGTTCAGTAGCAGCAAGACTACCAACCAGAAAGGCCTTACCCGTGAACTGTTTTGGTGTCTTTGGACTTGGCACTCAGTTGAACTGCCTTGGGGATAGCCTGAGCGGGAGTGGGGAGAACTCTGGCCGCTGTCTAGGGCCCCAGTCTGAGCCGCTGAACCAGACGGAGCTAATGGTGTTTGGCTCTGGGTCATAGGCAGCCATTGTGAGCGATCTGCCCCGGCAAGCTCCGCCCTCAGGGTCCCACAGCTAGAATTGGGTGGGAGCCGATAACCCAGCGACGAAGTAGCCTAAGGGCGGGGTCTGAGCCGCCTTGCAGCCCTAACCCTCAGGGGCAGAGTGAGACCGGTTTTGGCACACAGGGTAAGTGGATAGCCACTTCAGCAGTGATTCCAGCGACAAGCACTTTACTGGGAAAGCTTCTGCTCAGCAAGTTTACAAGTTCAAAGTGCCTTTTAAGTGGGCTGAAGAGAGATTTAGGGTGTCTACCTGCTGGGGTTTGAGAAATCAGCAGCCTCCAGTCTTATCAGAACTGTGATTAACATCTCATACCCCAGAAGAGCACGTGTTGCCCAAACAATATTCAATAACATATACATACTGCTTTGTTTTGGGTTGTGTTTTTTGGGGGTTTTTTTGAGTTGGTTGTTTTTTTTGTTTATTTTGATGTTGGTGATGTTTTTTTTGATTTCAACCTTTTCCAAACAGATCCTTTTTCTTTCTCAATTTTCTAGTTTAATTATACTTTCCCATTGCTGCCTTTTTCAAAAACTAGAACTTCATTTTTGCTAGTGTTTCTAGCAAACCGCTATTATTTGCTTTTTCACCCAATTTTATCCCGTAAAGTTTTCTGTTTGCTTATTTTGGTTTGATTTATAGCATTTTTGTCTTTCCTCTCTACTTGGTGGAGGTGGGGTACTGTGTCTGATCAGGTTACCAAAGAGCTGCTGACCTCAAGGGAACCACCCAAATGGGCACCCCCAGAAGGTGGGGTTTTTTTAAGGTTGTGTCAAAGTACCCTACTGTACACCTATATTGCTCTGTCTCCCTCTTTCTGTGCCTCTCTTCTTTTTGTCAATATTCCTTTTACCCACCCCCTCTCCTTTCTCTATTTTTCTTTTTTTTTCTTATCACTCAGTCCTCCTTTCTTTCATCCCTTTTTTGCTCTTCAACCTTCTCACCCTTCTGGTCCTGTAACCCTTACTCCACAGGCATGAGAACTTAAAGAGCAAGAGGAAGTGAAAGGAAAATTAGGGCAAGGAAACAGATAAAAGAAATCACTCATGAGGAAGAATCAGCAGAAAACTCCAGGCAACATGAAGAACCAGTCCAGAACAACCCCGCCAAGGGACCATGAGGTAGCTACTGCAGAGGATTCCACCTATACAGAAATGTTAGGAATGACAGAAAGGGAATTTAGAATACACATGTTGAAAACAATGAAAGAAATGATGGAAACAATGAAGGAAACTGCCAATAAAGTGGAAAATAACCAAAAGGAAATCCAAAAACAGAATCAAATAAGAGATGAATGATATGAAGAATATAAAAAGGACATAGCAGAGCTGAAGGAACTGAAACAGTCAATTAGGGAACTTGAAGATGCAATGGAAAGTATCAGCAACAGGTTAGACCATGCAGAAGAAAGAATTTCAGAGGTAGAAGATAAAGTTCTTGAGATAACTCAGATAGTAAAAGAGGCAGAAAAGAAGAGAGAGAAAGCAGAACGTTCACTGTCAGAATTATGGGACTATATGAAGCGTTCCAACATACGAGTTACAGGAATCCCAGAAGGGGAAGAAGAATGCCCCAGAGGAATGGAAGCCATACTAGAGAATATTACAAAAGAAAATTTCCCAAATATCACCAAAGATTCTGACACACTGCTTTCAGAGGGCTATCGAACGCCAGGTCACCTCAACTCTAACCGAGCTTCTCCAAGACACATTGTGATGAACCTGTCCAAAGTCAAGACAAAAGAAAAGATTCTGCAAGCTGCCAGGAGTAAACGCCAGTTGACCTACAGGGGCAAATCCATCAGAGTGACCGCAGACTTCTCTAATGAAACTTTCCAAGCAAGAAGACAATGGCATCTACCTTTAATCTACTTAAACAGAACAATTTCCAGCCCAGAATTCTGTACCCTGCTAAGCTAAGCTGAAAAATTGATGGAGAAATCAAAACATTTATAGATATACAAACATTGAGGAAATTCGCCACAACAAGACCAGCTCTACAGGAAATACTTCAACCTGTTCTGCACACTGACCACCACAATGGATCAGCAGCAAAGAACTCAGAAATTAAAGGACAGAACCTAACCTCCACACTGATGCAAAAGATAAAACTAAGCAATGGACTCTCACAAAATAAGACGAATAGAAGACTACCACACTTGTCAATTATCTCAATAAATGTTAATGGCTTGAATTCCCCACTGAAGAGACATACATTGGCTGACTGGATTAAAAAACACAAGCCATCCATTTGCTGTCTGCAAGAAACACACCTGGCTTCAAAAGACAAATTAAAGCTCCAAGTCAAGGGTTGGAAGACAATTTTTCAGGCAAATGGAATTCAGAAGAAAAGAGGAGTTGCAATCTTATTTTCAGATACATGTGGATTTAAAGCAACTAAAGTCAAAAAAGACAAAGATGGTCACTTTATATTGGTCAAGGGAAAAATACAACAAGAAGACATTTCAATTCTAAATATTTATGCACCCAATTTAAATGCTGCCAGATTCTTGAAACAGACCTTACTCAGTCTGAGCAATATGATATCTGATAATACCATCATAACAGGGGACTTTAACACTCCTCTTACAGAGCTGGACAGATCCTCTAAACAGAAATTAAACAAAGATATAAGAGATTTTTTTTTTTTTTTTTTTTTGTGGTTTTTGGCCGGGGCTGGGCTCGAACCCGCCACCTCCGGCACATGGGGCCGGCGCCCTACTCCTTGAGCCACAGGTGCCACCCCAAGATATAAGAGATTTAAATGAGACCCTAGAACTGTGCTTGATAGATGCATATAGAACACTCCACCCCAAAGATAAAGAATATACATTCTTCTCATCACCCCATGGAACATTCTCCAAAATTGATCATATCCTGGGACACAAAACAAATATCAAAAGAATTGAAATTTTACCTTGTATCTTCTCAGACCATAAGGCACTAAAGGTGGAATTCAACTCTAACAAAAACGCTTGACCCCACACAAAGGCATGGAAATTAAACAATCTTCTGTTGAGTAACAGATGGGTGCAGGAAGAAATAAAACAGGAAGTCATTAACTTCCTTGAGCATAACAACAGTGAAGACACAAGCTACCAAAACCTGTGGGATACTGCAAAAGCAGTTTTGAGAGGAAAATGCATTGCTTTAGATGCCTACATTCGAAAAACAGAAAGAGAGCGCATCAACAATCTCACAAGAGATCTTATGGAATTGGAAAAAGAACAATCTAAGCCTAAACTCAGTAGAAGAAAAGAAATATCCAAAATCAAATCAGAGATCAATGAAATTGAAAACAAAAGAATCATTCAGAAAATTAATGAAACAAGGAGTTGGTTTTTTGAAAAAATAAAATAGATAAACCATTGGCCAGACTAGCGAGGAATAGAAAAGTAAAATCTCTAGTAACCTCAATCAGAAATGATAAAGGGGAAATAACAACTGATCCCACAGAGATACAAGAGATCATCTCGGAATACTACCAGAAACTCTACACCCAGAAATTTGACAATGTGAAGGAAATGGATCAATATTTGGAATCACACCCTCTCCCTAGACTCAGCCAGAAAGAAATAGAGCTCCTGAACAGACCAATTTCAGATCAAACAAACAATAAAAAAATCTTCCAACCAAAAAATGCCCTGGTCCAGATGGCTTCACACTCCAGAATTCTATCAAACCTTCAAGGAAGAGCTTATTCCTGTACTGCAGAAAGTATTCCAAAAAATTGAGGAAGAAGGAATCTTCCCCAACACATTCTATGAAGCAAACATCAACCTGATCCCAAAACCAGGAAAAGACCCAAACAAAAAGGAGAATTTCAGACCAATCTCACTCATGAATATAGATGCAAAAATTCTCAACAAAATCCTAGCCAATAGATTACAGCTTATCATCAAAAAAGTCATTCATCATGATCAAGTAGGCTTCATCCCAGGGATGCAAGGCTGGTTTAACATACACAAGTCCATAAACGTTATCCACCATATTAACAGAGGCAAAAATAAAGATCACATGGTCCTCTCAATAGATGCAGAAAAAGCATTTGATAAAATCCAGCATCCTTTTCTAATTAGAACACTGAAGAGTATAGGCATAGGTGGCACATTTCTAAAACTGATTGAAGCTATCTATGACAAACCCACAGCCAATATTTTACTGAATGGAGTAAAACTGAAAGCTTTTCCTCTTAGAACTGGAACCAGACAAGGTTGTCCTCTGTCACCTTTACTATTCAACATAGTGCTGGAAGTTCTAGCCAATACAATTAGGCAAAACAAGGAAATAAAAGGAATCCAAATGGGAGCAGAGGTCAAACTCTCCCTCTTTGCTGACGACATGATCTTATACTTAGAGAACCCCAAAGACTCAACCACAAGACTCCTAGAAGTCATCAAAAAATACAGTAATGTTTCAGGATATAAAGTCAATGCCCACAAGTCAGTAGCCTTTGTGTACACCAATAACAGTCAAGATGAGAAGCTAATTAAGGACACAACTCCCTTCACCATAGTTTCAAAGAAAATGGAAATACCTAGGAATATACCTAACAAAGGAGGTGAAGGACCTCTATAAAGAAAATTATGAAATCCTCAGAAAGGAAATAGCAGAGGATATTAACAAATGGAAGAACATACCATACTCATGGCTTGGAAGAATCAACATTGTTAAAATGTCTATACTTCCCAAAGCAATCCACCTATTCAATGCCATTCCTATCAAAATACCAACATCGTACTTTCAAGATTTGGAAAAAATGTTTCTGCGTTTTGTATGGAACCGGAAAAAAACCCGTATAGCTAAGGCAGTTCTTAGTAATAAAAATAAAGCTAGGGGCATCAGCATACCAGATTTTAGTCTGTACCACAAAGCCATAGTGCTCAAGACAGCATGGTACTGGCACAAAAACAGACACAGACACTTGGAATCGAATTGAAAACCAAGAAATGAAACTAACATCTTACAACCACCTAATCTTCGATAAACCAAACAAGAACATACCTTGGGGGAAAGACTCCCTATTCAATAAATGGTGTTGGGAGAACTGGATGTCTACATGTAAAAGACTGAAACTGGACCCACACCTTTCCCCACTCACAAAAATTGATTCAAGATAGATAAAGGACTTCAACTTAAGGCATGAAACAATAAAAACCCTCCAGGAAAGCACAGGAAAAACACTGGAAGATATTGGCCTGGGGAAAGACTTCCTGAAGAAGACTGCCATGGCAATTGCAACAACAACAAAAATAAACAAATGGGACTTCATTAAACTGAAAAGCTTCTGTACAGCTAAGGAGACAATAACCAAAGCAAAGAGACAACCTACACAATGGGAAAGGATATTTGCATATTTTCAATCAGATAAAAGCTTGATAACTGGCGGCGCCTGTGGCTCAGTGAGTAGGGCGCCGGCCCCATATGCCGAGGGTGGCGGGTTCAAACCCAGCCCCGGCCAAATTGCAACAAAAAAATAGCCGGGCGTTGTGGCAGGCGCCTGTAGTCCCAGCTGCTCGGGAGGCTGAGGCAAGAGAATCATGTAAGCCCAAGAGTTAGAGGTTGCTGTGAGCTGTGTGATGCCACGGCACTCTACCTGAGGGCGGTATGTGAGACTCTGTCTCTACAAAAAAAAAAAAAATTTAAAAAAAAAAAAAAAAGCTTGATAACTATGATCTATAGAGAACTCAAATTAATCCACATGAAAAAAGCCAACAATCCCATATGGACAAGAGACATGAATAGAACTTTCTCTAAAGATGACAGACGAATGGCTAACAAACACATGAAAAAATGTTCATCATCTCTATTTATTAGAGAAATGCAAATCAAAACAACCCTGAGATATCATCTAACCCCAGTGAGAATGGCCCACATCACAAAATCTCAAAACTGTAGATGCTGGCGTGGATGTGGAGAGAAGGGAACACTTTTACACTGCTGGTGGGACTCCAAACTAGTACAACCTTTCTGGAAGGAAGTATGGAGAAACCTCAAAGCACTCAAGCTAGACCTCCCATTCGATCCTGCAATCCCATTACTGGGCATCTACCCAGAAGGAAAAAAATCCTTTTATCATAAGGACACTTGTACTAGACTGTTTATTGCAGCTCAATTTACAATCGCCAAAATGTGGAAACAGCCTAAATGCCCACCAACCCAGGAATGGATTAACAAGCTGTGGTATATGTATACCATGGAATACTATTCAGCCATTAAAAAAAATGGAGACTTTACATCCTTCGTATTAACCTGGATGGAAGTAGAAGACATTATTCTTAGTAAAGCATCACAAGAATGGAGAAGCATGAATCCTATGTACTCAATTTTGATATGAGGACAATTAATGACAATTAAGGTTATGGGGGGGAAGCAGAAAGAGGGACGGAGGGAGTGGGGTGGGGCCTTGGTGTGTGTCACACTTTATGGGGTCTAGACATGATTGCAAGAGGGACTTTACCTAACAATTGCAATCAGTGTAACCTGGCTTATTGTACCCTCAATGAATCCCCAACAATAAAAAATAAAATAAAATAAAACATATACTGAAAACCTTTTTAAATGCCAGTGGTAGGAAATTGAAAATGAAAGATAACCGTAGCACATAGTAATAAGAACATTAACTTACATTTACAATGAAGATGAAACAGGATGAATTAGAAGATAGCAGACTAGAGAAGAGAGAAAGCAGCCTTAATCAGAGAAACCATCTCTGTTAGACTTGAAGACTTTTCCAATAAATTCATATCATAACTAGCCTTTGAAAGCTGCTATATTTATAGTTTACTCATGTTATTCAAGCTTCACAATAATCATGCAAGGAATAGTTTTATTGCCTTCTATCAATTAAGAAATTGAAGCTGAGAAAGATTAAATGACTTGCCCAATATCTCACAGACAGTTGGTGTCAAGGCTAGTACTAAAACACAGGTCTCCTACGACACCAAATTCCTCCATCTTCCTATGGCACAAGTAACCACACTCACAGAATACTCCATTTTACAGCTGTGTTAACAGTCTAAAATGGTCCCTACAGAACTTGACACATAAGACAAAAGACAATTTTACATTATAAATTAGCTGTGTCAATTACTACAGTCTTTCCCTGTCTCCCGGCTCTCTCTTCTAGAGCCAGTACAGTACTCATATACCCAGCGTGTAAGTCAGGTAGGGTTACTATTACAAAGATACCATAAACTTGGTAGGCTAGACAACAAAAACATAATTCCTTGTGAAGGAATTCCTTCCTTCCTGAAGACTGGGAAGTCCAAGATCGAAGTGCCAGCTGATTCAGCTTCTAGGGAGGGTCCTCTTCCTGGTTACAGACAGACCTGCTTCCTATAAACCTCACAAGCAGAAAGAGAGATCATCTCTCTGTGTCTCATCTTGTAAGGGCACTAATCTCATTCGTGAGGACTCCACCATCATGACCTAATAATTACCTCAGGTCACACTTCCAAATATCACACTCCAGGGATAGGGCTTGACACATGAATTTTAAGAGGACATAAATATTCAGGCAGTACCACCCTGTCTCTAAGTCAATAATCAGTCCCAGTAAGAAATTTGAAAAAAATATGATGCCACACCTCTTAGAATTGTTCCTAATGGCCATAGTGGGCTATGAAAAAAAGAAATTTAGGTCAGACTCACATTCATGCTCCAAAATCTCTGCAGAACCCCACAGAAGAGCACAAATGGACTTAAAACCAACTGCTCTGCCACGCTCCATCTGCCAACCGGAATGTATTTCCAGGAACACCTTAAGGAATGGAAAATGACACACGACTGCCTACTGCTGGCATTACAGCCTGAATGGACAGCAATACCTGTCTCCCCTCCCACATTTTGACAGCTGGACCACAGTTTGGTAAGGGTCATTAGCAGGATAGAAGTCAAGGCTTGGATCCTCTCTGGTCAATCCTAAACTAGCTGAGGGATCTCAGATAAACCACCAAATGTATTCAGAACTGAACTTCAACTAGTATAAAGTCAGAAGATGAAAGCTTCTAAATGTTCAAGAACCTGCCACACGTCCACCTCCCAGCCAGGCTCTGGACTGGCCCAGGGTATGCTACAGACTCAGCTCAGATGCTTAGCAGATGTTTATTGAACCATCCATCCATCACCAAGACTGTGTTTATGGTTAACCCTAACAAGCATGATTAGGGGCTGGCTTTCTAATTCTGTTTTACAGGTTTTGTGGGCTCCAGGGGAAGAATAAATCAAGCAGAAGTTTACCAAGTCTGACTCAGCACACAACATCAACATTTAAATGAGACCAGAGTCTGAAAAACAAGCAAATATCACTCTCCCCACCAGTCTGTCTGTAGTCCCAGCAGGAGATCAGTCTCAGTGGAATTATGAGCATAGGGAAGAAGGATCAGAGAACAAAGCCATGCTTTTGACGCCACCAAGACCATTCCAGTACACAGCGAAGTCCACCTTAAGAGTTAGGCAAGAAAGCACACAAAAGCCCTTGCCTCCTCCAAAGGGGGTAACAACTCAGTGCCACCTGTGATTGAAGAGTTCAGCTGTGTATCCAATTAGCATGGGTCTCACACACAATATGGACACTGTCATCACTGGCTTGGAGGAAGATTAGGAAAGTTACAGACCAGAACTTTGTACTGAGTTCTTGATAAGTCACAGTTCTATTGGGCTTCCAGAAGGAATCTTAGAATCCATCATCTTGGTCACAATCAAGTCCTAGAAACAGAAAATTTGATCATAGGCCCTATTGACACGAACTATTTTGTACTACTGCTTAATTCTTTTCAAGAATGTCCAAAGTATATAGTATCTCTTCCACTACGGGAGAGAAAAAATGCCCAAACACCACCAACCTGATGTCCTCACCAACAAAAATGCTTCCCGCCCGTGAAAAAGCACTCCATCCGCACCTTTGTGGGGATAATTCTGAGAAGTCCACAGCATATACCAACCTTGCACATGCAAACTTCAGTGCACATACAGTGAACACATTCATGCTCCAAGCACTGGGTACACAAGTATGAATCACTACCTTGCATAGCACCTTATCTACATCACATGAACCTTGTAGTCAACAATGTGTTGTTCAAGGTTATATCCCCAATACCTAACATTGTACTAGGGGCTTGCTACTGTACTCAGTAAGCACTTACTGAGTGCATGAATGAAATTCATCATGATCAATCCTGATCATCATCTTATTTTAGCACATTCTCATTTATGTGCTACTCAGGTAAGGGAGATAACTTCCCCAAGAACAGCTCTGAGAGACGGCATGCAACCTACTAGGGCAGTGGTTCTCAACCTTCCTAAGGCCGCAGTCCTTTAATACAGTCGCAACCCACAGATTGAGAACCGCTGTACTAGGGCTCTAGAGCCCCAATTCCACTGGTAACAGCTTTTCATGAGCTAAGAGATGTTAACCTATTTCACAGCTCACACTTCACTTCCCTACTTGTAAGTGGAAATTACAATTACCTTAAAGGATTTAAGGATCAAACACAGTAATTAAAGTGTTTGAGAAACTGCAAAAGAAAATAGGTAGGGACAGGAATGAGAAGAAAAAGAAGCAGTTGAACACTTGCCTTTTCCAGGAGACATTTTTTCTCAGATGGCAAAATATACTTTTCTTGTAGTCGTCCTCATTTATACTATTAACACAGTACTGAAGAAGAAGGGCTTGTAGTGGTGAGTGTAGAAAAAAGTACCCAATCCTTAGCATGTCCTCCGGGAAAGCTTCTCACAATGCACCTTCCTCTCAGAATTCATGGCATATGATGTCGTCCTCAACACACGTAGATGAGTTTGTCTGTCTTTTCATGTATTAGCCCTCTTTCTCCAAACAGATTCATTCAGTGCATACGTAGTGACCACAATTCATGCTCCAAGCTCTGGGTACACAAATAGCTACCTTCTTGTCCAAAGAAACAAAAAGACCACCAAAGGAGAATACATGTTGAGATGAATAAGTATCAATTCATTCAGTTTTCAAACTATTATTTACTACTTAATGATCAAATCCCCATTAAGTACATTAATTCAATGTATTTGTTAATTATGTTAATGTATGTGTGCCAGTATTTTAAGAAACTCCACTAGCTGAAATGCAGAACTTCTTAAAACAAATGAACAGAATGCCTTTCCATTTATTCTAGAAAAGCCCTCTTCACTTTATGATAATATGTTTACTCATTACTCAACAGGGAGGCCAGGGCCTGGGAGCCTGGAATGTAGCATGGAAGAGCTCAGGATTGCCTGCAGTGCCAAGCCTACGCTGGCTTGGGTCAACAGCCTGCAACAAGCCACTTCCATCTCTTTGTACTTCAGTCCCCTCATTTGCAAAAATCACAGAGCTGACTTAGATCCTAAGTCTTACAGGTGGTCTCCGAGGTCCCTTCCAGCTCCAACACTCTGACTCCATATTTGATCCTCCCCATGTATTTCCCAGGCAGTCTCCCTTGCCCCAGCAATGTCCCTTCCCCATTACTTAATGCCCACATACGGGCTGACAGACCAATTAGAGCAAACAGCCAGAGCACAGCAAGACTGCGCAGCACTCCCCGTGCTCCCAGGCTGTGTAAAGTGCCTCTGTCTTTGAGGCGTGGGAGGAGAGAACTTGTGATCTTTCTTCCCTGAGCTGTTCATCAATCTGTTGCTCCAGTGTAACTACACATAAGCAGGATTTATTCATTACTTATCTTGTGTTCTCAAATGTCTATACCTTTTGCTGCTCCATGGGTGGGGGAAGCACCTTTAAAATGTCGGTCAACAATAGGTCACATTGTAATGAAAACGAAAATGATACCTCAATTTTGGGGGAAATGGTGGCAATATATTTACTGGGTCTTTCACAATCCCTGCAAAAAAATAAAGCAACTGAGTAGCAAAATTTAAAACTCATGGAAAACACTCAATAAAATTTGGTGACAAGGTATCCCGTGAGCCCCAAAATACAAGCGGCTAGAGACGAATGACCAATACCCAGCCTGACATTGGTGTCCATGTGGGAGAAAACGAAGGAAAGCAATGATGAACTTGAAAGAGGGGCTTCCACGGAGCCCACAAGGAAAAGTGGAGACCTGCAGCTGGGATGGGAACTGTGGGGGACCCAGTTCTGAAGGGCTGGAGCCCCTAGGAACTCTCAAAACTGACTCGCCAAGACAGGACCCCAACCAAGGAGAAAATGCTGGGAACAGAATCAAAATGTAGCAGAAAAGGCAACAGAGACAAAGGAAAGCCAAGGTTAGGATAAAAGTAGAAGAGGGAAACGGAGCTGCCACATTTTTAAAATCCACATGAAAACAACAGAAGAGGAGCTCTGTGAAGTGAGAAAAGCTACCCAACCCAGACCCCTTTTTAAAATTCAGGAAGAAGTAGTTTACATAAGAATTAACGACAGGAACATAACAAGGCCAAAGCCATAAACATTTCTATTAAAAAACAGAGTAAGGAGCAAAGTAGCATCCTTAGAGATAAGTGACAATGAAAGCACGCCAAAAAGACATTTTAAAAACAGATAAAAATATAACATTTTATAAAACAAGCTAAAAATACTTTGAATTATACAAGACATGGAAGAACAACATACATCAGAATTAGAAAAATTCAGAAATAAAATGACAGAACTCAAGGAAGTATAGGAAGTAAAAAAAGAAAATTATTTTAGAAATGAAAACTAAACTAGAAGACTAGGAAAAAATAACCTAAAAAATGCCTGAAACTTAGGATAATTTTTTAATACAAAAAATATAAAGAGAGAAAAGAGATTTAAAAGTAACAAATTTCTTTTACAGTCACTGCATAACAAACCAGTTTATGACAGATTAAGACGAATCATTTTTTCATTATTTGTATTAATGGGATAAAACAAATACTGAATACTTTTTCTTTTTTTTTTTTTTTTTTTGAGACAGAGTCTCACTCTGTCAGCCTGGGTAGAATGCTCTGCCATCACAGCTCACACCAACCCTCAAACTCTTGGGCTCAAGTGATTCTCTTTCCTCAGCCTCTCAAGCAGCTGGGACTACAGGCACTGGCTACAATACTGAGTTTTTTTTTTTGTTTTTTTTTTTTTTTGAGACACAGTCTCACTTTGTCACCCTACATAGAGTGCCCATGGCATCATAGCTCACAGCAACTTCAAACTCCTGGGCTCAAGTGACTCTCTTGCCTCAGCGTCCCAAGTAGCTGGGACTATAGCTGGGACTACAGGGACCCACCACAATGACTGGCTATTTTTAGAGACAAGGTCTGGCTCAGGCTGGTCTCAAACCTGTGAGCTCAGGCAATCCACCCACCTCAGCTTCTCAGAATGCTAGGATTACAGGCGTGAGCCACTGCGCCCAGCCCTATTTTTTGTATTTTTAGTAGAGATGGGATCTTACTCTTGCTCAGACTGGTCTCAAACTCCTGACATCAAGGGATCCTCCTTCCTAGGCCTCCAGAATGCTAGTATTAGAGGCGTGAGCCACTGCACCCAGCGTCCTGAATACTTTCAAATGGCAGATGACCACAAGATGACTTATCTTTGATAGTATATTGAGTTTTATAAGACATGAATAGTGTAGAATATTTTTATGAATAAAACACCTCAAACAATGAGGCCATACTGTAATGATTCACTAGATTGTGCTCAGTGAACATTTATTGAATAAGGGAATTATCTATTTTTCTCCCCAATTATCCAGTACAACGTTTTGCCCACAGTAAGGGCTCAATAAATATTTGCTAAACATACTGACTAGGAAAAAATAGAGAAGAAATGGGTCCTCTTAGCCAGATGTCAAGTATAATTGGAATTTACCTGGGAAAGATTAGTTAGGATAGAAGCAAACTGTATGTGGCGTACAAATAAACTCAGGTGCCAACAAAAATGATTAGGGGAAAACACTGGCACTGAAATAAAGGCAAGATTTGCCAATAAGGGTGAAAATGGCACTAACTTTTAAGAGATAACCAAGGGCGGCGCCTGTGGCTCAAGGAGTAGGGCGCCCGTCCCATATGCTGGAGGTGGTGGGTTCAAACCCAGCCCCAGCCAAAAAAAAAAAAAAAAAAAAAAGAGATAACCAAAAAGGTTATATTGGGCTATACCGTTCCCCACCCAACTCAGCTTGAAACAGACCTGTAGAGACCCCGTAAGAGACCATGGCTGTCTTTCCTGCAATTTAGAAATTCAACGGTAGTTTCTGATAATTCATTTTGGGCCTGTGACCCAGGAATCAGTATAAACCTATCCATACGTAGGGAGTAGTTTCCACAAGTACAATGTTGAATTTCCTTTGATTTGTCCTAAAATGCTTACTTTCAAATTTGAAGGGGCTTTAATTACTCCCTGTAGGGTTTTGTTGTTTTTTTTGAGACAGAGTCTCAAGCTGTTGCCCTGGGTAGAGTGCTGTGGCATCACAGCTCGCAGCAACCTCGAACTCTTGGGCTTAAGCCATTCTCTTGCCTCAGCCTCCCAAGTAGCTGGGACTACAGGCGCCCGCCACAATGCCTGGCTACTTTTTTGGTTGTAGTTGTCATTGTTGTTTGGCAGGCCCGGGCTGGGTTTGAACCTGCCAGCTCCGTTGTATGTGGCTGGAGCCCTAGCTGGTAAGCTACAGGCGCCAAGCCATATTCCCTATAGTTTTCAATAACAGTCTTTTATCTTTTCAGACCAGAGTTCAGATATTTGCACAGTATTCACACTGCAGCACCTTCCACACAGCCTTTGGTGGCCTCAACCGCCCTTGTTTGGTTCTTTTTCTACTTTCAGATCTTTCTTGATAGTTAACTACGCAGAACTGTAGTGAGTATTCCAGCTGCAGTTTGGTCTTAAGCAAAAGAAAGATATTTGTCTATTTGAGTTTTTTTTTTTTTTTTTTTTTTATTCTTCTCTGTTACTGATAGCTGAACTAGATGAACCAGCTTTACTGGGACAAATTTTCAAGAGAATAATAGTTCTCAGATTTTTCAAATGGGTTGTAACTTAATAGAACACACTCTGTGTAGCCCCTCTCCTCTCTTACTGAAGCATGATCTTTCATTTTTCTTCTTGATTAAAAAAAGAAAAAAATGCAGAAATCTTCAGCAAAAGGAGAGGTGGGGTCTCAGCCCTCACTTGAGTGTTGATATGACCACTCCAACAGTGATCCGGTGCCAGACACACAGTGAGTACTCAGTAAATGTGGAACTCAACTATGTAACCCAAAATTAACTTAAAACACTATGTAAAGATCCTCAGCAATTATCAGTAGGATCCTAACCACCGTGGGTCCAGCTAAAAACCTTTGAAGAGCTCTGGTAGGTATGTCCCTTTAGAAACATACAAGGGTCTCAAGAAAACCGTCTGAGGGGCAGTGCCTGTGGCTCAAGGAGTAGGGTGCCGGCCCCATATACCAGGGGTGGCTGGTTCAAGCCTGACCCTGCCCAAAAACTGCAAAAAAAGAAAAAAAAAAAAAAAAAAAGGTCTGAGTCTAAAAATAAGCTGAGTAAAATGCAAGTAAAAAATAAAATGAAAACATCAGGCCTTCTAGTTCTACGCAGAGACTAAGAACAATTTCAGTGGGCTATCTTCTCAACCTGCTTCTCTTAAAGTATCATTTGCAAAAAAAGAAAAAAAAAAACTAAGTACCAAACCTAAGCCCAAATCCTGTCTCTGCCTTTCACAGTCTGTGTCTCAGTTTCTATGGTATGAGGAAAATTAAAACCTTTCTCATGGGGTTTTATAAGAGTAAATGAAGAGCAAACATAAAGCCTTTTGAAGTGTCTGGCATATCACAAATATTTAACAAATTATCAGCTATCATTGTCATAAAGTAGCTAGAATGCAAATCACAAAATACCTAACCTGCTTCCCCAAAGTGGTCATCCCTTAATGTAAACTGCTCACCAATATTCAACGAAAAATAATTTTAAGTCATGTCATAAACATGAGGCCCAATGCAGTTTATGTAGGAAGTAGGAGGCCAGAATTACTGATCCAGCCAATAATGAAAATATAAACCTCAAATTAGCTGATCCAAATTTCATTTAACATATATCTTAATACTACCCAGATAACCTCTTAAAAGTTATTTAACCCAAGAAGCTTAATGAGCAATTATGAAACAACCTTGACATTACATAATGAATTCTTAAGCACTGTGTAAAAGATGTAGCTTTCTGGCAAGTTCTGTGATTTCTCAAAGTAAAAGTTAGTTGTGCCTAGTGCAACACTGATTGAAAATTAGCCAGGCATGGTGGCTCATGCCCATAATCCTAGCACTTTGGGAGGGTGAGGAAGGTAGACTGCTTGAGCACCTAAACAAGGTTGAGACTCCGTCTCTACTAAATACTAAAAAATTTAAAAATTACCTGGGTGTTGTGGTGGGTGCCTGTAGTCCCAGCTACTTTGGAGGTACAGGCAAGAGGATCACTTGAGCCTAGGAGTTTGAGGTTGCTGTGAGCTATGACACTATGGCACTCTATCCTGGGCGACAGAGTGAGACTGTCTCAAAAATAAATAAAAATTCTTAAATCTTTCCACAGTTATTTTAGAATCATATTCAATAATATAATAATTCCAGTTAATCATTTTTTTTTTTTTTTTTTTTTTGAGACAGAGTCTCAAACTGTCGCCCTGGGTAGAGTGCTCTGGCATCACAGCTCGCAGCAACCTCCAACTCTTGGGCTTAAGCCATTCTCTCGCCTCAGCCTACCAAGTAACTGAGACTACAGGCACCTGCCACAATGCCCAGCTATGTTTTTTGTTTTTGTTTTTTTGTCATTGTTGTTGTCGTTGTCATTGTTGTTTAGCAGGCCCAGGCCGGATATGAACCCACCAGCCCTAGAGTATGTGGTTGGTACCCTAGCCACTGAGCTACAGACACCGAGCCTTAATCATTATTTCTTTCTGTTTTTATTATAGCACGTTTGCTTAACTTACACCAAATAGAAAATAAGGTTGAGTCTCGTTTTTTTCCAAACACTGAAGTTTTAAAGGTTGTACACAAGATTTATTTCAAGAAACATAATACCTTTCTAGAAGCTTCTGTAAGAAAGAAACTACAAAGTTAAACCCCACAACTTTCCTCTTTGCTAGAACTGCAAACTACTGCTACAGTTTTAAATAGACTTTCTATTGTTTATACATCCACCTTAAAAAAATTTTTATACATGTAAATTATTGCACACCGGAACGTGACCACTAACTGAAAAGTGTAAAGATATGAAAGTCAGAAATACTATCAAACATACAAAGGTTCTAGAATCAGTATTTTAAGCACATTCCATAACAGTATTTAAAAATTGTCTTTTTATTCTTTATAGGCAAAACCAAAAGGAATCATTTGTCCACAATATTTCTTACTTATATCTGCATGCAAGCAATCAGATTTTCTTTTTTAAGATGTTAGCAGTTTATTTGTAAATGTGACAAACATTGGACATGGGCAAAGAAGAACCAACATATGGATAAGAGGGGATCCTGAAAAACAAAACCAAAGCCAGGAACAGAATTCTAAAAGCAATAATTTACAAAAACTTTCCTTAAAAAAAAAATTGCATTAAAAAGCATATGTGTACCTGAAAATATTGACTCAGAATAATATCAGGATATACACTAGTAAAATTATCAAACTTTAAAAAAAAGATAATTTGGGCATTTTTTTTTTTCTTTTTTTTTTGTAGAGACAGAGTCTCACTTTATGGCCCTCGGTAGAGTGCCGTGGCCTCACACAGCTCACAGCAACCTCCAACTCCTGGGCTTAAGCGATTCTCTTGCCTCAGCCTCCCAAGTAGCTGGGACTACAGGCGCCCGCCACAACGCCTGGCTATTTTTCGGTTGCAGTTTGGCCGGGGCTGGGTCTGAACCCGCCACCCTCGGTATATGGGGCCGGCGCCTTACCGACTGAGCCACAGGCGCCGCCCTTGGGCATCTAATTTTAAAAGTACATAAGCCCTAGAGAAAAACAAAATTAGATCAGATATACAACAAGCTTTGTGCCAGGAGAGGGAGTAACATTTAAGAAAGAAAATGCAAACCAAAGACTATCTTCAGTAGTTCTGACCTTTCACATACAAAAAGCACAGACAAAAGGTTACCAACATTGAAAAACATACATTAACACACACATGGTGTATCAGACAATATTACTCCCATGAACTCTTCCTAAAGATACTAGAGAAGGACTTCAGATGACCAAAATATCCAGAAATATGAATGTAAGTTTTGGTAGTAAGTATTAAATAACGTATATAACTGTTGAAGAACTAGAACTAAGGTGAGGGTTAAGAGGGAACTATTACAATGCGTAATGGGTATATAACATCAGTTAACTATGGCTGCAGTTACAAATTACAACAAAGCTGGTGGCTTAAAACAACGTTAAGTTTATTCTTTCATAATTCTGGAGGTCAGAAGACCAAAATCAATTTCACTTCCCTAAGGGCTGCAGGGTAAAATCCATTCCTTGTCTTTTCCAGCCACTAAAAGCTACCAGCATTCCTTGGCTGGTGGCTGCATCACTTCAATCTCTACCTCTGCGGTTACATCATCTTTTCCTGTTCTGTATGTAAGCTCTGCCTCCTTCTCATAAAGACACTTGTGATGGTATTTAAGGGTTACCCAGATAATCCAGGATAATCTTGCCATCACAATTTTTTTTTTTTGAGACAGTTTTAGTTTGTCACCCTCAATAGAGTGCTGTGACATCATAGCTCACAGCAACCTCAAATCTTGGGTTCCAGTGATCCTCTAGCCTAAGCCTCCAAAGTAGTTGAGACTACAGGCATCCAACACAATGCTCAGCTGTTTATAGAGATGGGTCTCACTCTGGCTCAGGCTGGTCTCAAAACTGGTGAGTTCAAGTAATCCACCTGCCTGGGCCTCCCAGAATGCTAGGATTATAGGTGTGAGCGACCACACCATGGTGCCCAGCCATCTCAAAATTCTTAACTTCCTCACACAGGCAAAATCTTTGTCCTATAAAGTGACATTCATGGGTTCCAGAGATTAGGACACCAATACCTTTTGAGGGGATGTTATTCTGCCTACCGCAAAGTTACAATATAACCATTTCTTAAAATGGTGGAGGATAAGGACATTCACAAAAGAGGTTTTGGAGTGTTGCCAGTAATCAGGATTGGTGCTGGTGTTTGTATTATTCTGAGACTGCAGATTGTGTATTGTGAGATGAAGCAAATGAGTAATTATGGGATATTTGGTTCTGTCATTCCCTGTTACCAGATTGTATGAATTCATCAATGAAAAGAAAGGGAAGAAAGCATGGCTCAGCTCTGGACACATGGCCAGCAGTGTTGAGACAAAATTTTGTAGGAAAAAGAGAGCTTTGACCTACAGGCTTCCTCTCAATGAGGAACCCATCCTGTGGGTGCATACCTTAAATCCTCTTGGTCTGATGCCATTAAACATTCCTGAACAACTTTCTGATGGAGATCTGCCCCTCCTAACCCACCACCCTCTTACCTACATACAGAAGACAAGTGCTGGTTTTGCATCTCCAAGTATATCCCCTAACTCATTCAATTATGTATCTCATTGAAAATCCATAAAAAGGCATTCTGGCCTAATAAATCAGGCTTGATAATCTGAATCAACCAGGGCTGCTCCTCAATGTCCTCATTCTAGGGGTGTATCAGCAGCTGTCCTGGCTGCACACGATAATCACCTGGGAAATTTGTGGAAGCCCTGCCCAGACGTATGAGGTAAGAATCCTTAGGGGCAGTGGTTATCCACATTGCCTAAGTTCCCCGGGTGACCCTAAGGTGTACCTGGGTGCAAAGCGCTACCATATGAAATTAGGTTTCTGAGGCAGCAACCTTCAGGGCTTGCCCTTGAACAATGAGCAACAAATGTCACCTTTTAAGGCCAAGATCCCACCCTCTGGGCAATCCCTGGGGCTGTCCAGCACACACCCGTCTCTTTCTGCTTGAATGTCTAGGAAATCCAAGCTCAGAACGCCATCTTTTTTTCCCTGTCTTTTCCCTTTCTGCAGAATTTGACCCTATAAGGTTCTGCCGCTTTTCAAAGTTCTTCTCTTTTGTCTGCCATAGGGCAAAACTGATGACTAAGACTTTAAGAGATTCTCCCCACACACAGAGCAGCAAAAGGTATAAATATTTGAGAACACAAGACAAGTAATGAATAAATCCTGCTTACGTGTAGTCACACTGGAGCAACAGATTGATGAACAGTTCAGGGAAGAAAGATCACAAGTTCTCTCCTCCCACGCCTCAAAGAGAGAGGGCACTTTACACAGCCTGGGAGCATGGGGAGTGCTGCGCAGTCTTGCTGTGCTCTGGCTGTTTGCTCTAATTGATCTGTCAGCCCATATGTGGGCATTAAGTAATGGGGAAGGGACATTGCTGGGGCAAGGGAGATTGCCTGGGAAATACATGAGGAGGATCAAATATGGAGTCACAGAGTGTTGGAGCTGGAAGGGACCTCGGAAACCACCTGTAAGACTTAGGATCTAAGTCAGCTCTGTGATTTTACAGATGAGGGGACTGAAGTCTGCAAAGAGATGGAAGTGGCTTGTTGCCGGCTGTTGACCCAAGCCAGCGTAGGCTTGGCACTGCAGGCAATCCTGAGCTCTTACATGCCACATTCCCGGCTCCCAGGCCCTGGGCTCCCTGCTGAAGAGTAAATAGACTATTATGAAGTAAGAGAAGTGTGTGCTGGAACAGGGAGGTGGGAGGAGCGGCTGCCTCCCTCCCACGTGGCATATCCGACACATCAAATCTTCTGCTTTTGAAGAGGTGAGTCAGCAGTCTCAAGTATGTGCTTCATACATATTTTTAACAAAAAACAACTTCAAGCTACTGCTGGAAAGAGGAAATAAAGTATCACTGAAAGATATCACTGTCACGAGGCCATTAACACCCACAGGACTCTAAGAATGGTGGCCTCACTAATAAAGCAAATCCTTGCTGATTCCGTCCACCCCATGGGTCTTCACTGAGCAGCTACCACCTTCCAGCACTGCAGAAGATACAAAAGTTCAACCACCTTTTCAGGGTTCTATGCTAACACAAGTACACAAGTAACACTACGATTACAAACCAAACGGTGCTATAGTAATTCAAGGAGGAAAATACATAATTGGGAGAGAGGGAGAAACTAGTATCGGGTGAGCTGAGCCTCATGAGGATGAGCTGTATTATTCATCAGTAGAAGAAACACACACGCCATAGAAATCTTGACCATCTCGCTACGGGAATGGTGGGAGGCAAAGTCATTAAAAACTACATTCTCTACACAAAACTGTTTCGTGAAATGCAATCAACATGACTCGGATGACGGCTGGGCAGGGGAACCAGAATACCTACGTTGGGTGAGAGCCATGTTGGGGATTCCACTCCTGGCCAAGGCACCTAGGTCCCTGTGGTAAGGAGCAAACACTACACACTCACCAACACCAATTTCAAGCATTCGTTTGCTTGTTCAAGATCAATGACACACTTATAATGCGTCAGGCACTGTGCTATGTTCTGCAAACTCAAAAGCAAATCAGATATGGTGCTTGTTTAAGGACCTCAAAGACCAGGGGGAACGGCTCCAGGTAGGTGGGGGGGGTCGAGTGGCAGGGGAAGGTGTAGAAGACAGAAATAATCGTTATATTGCAAGTAAATATTAATAAAAGCCTGGAGACACAAAGAAAGTTGCTGTCTAATATCCCAAACAATCTGATTAGCCTCAGAAACTCATTATGGATTTGTCACCAGTGACGTACAGGATCCCTGAAGTTTTTATATTTTAGCAACTTCCACAAAAGACTGAGAGGGAAGAAGGGACTTCCTAATCCTAGCTTCCTGAGATTCTGAACTTTCTACTGTCTGTTACAGCCTTTTCTAGCACCCCACTCACCCTTTTCTCTTTTCACAGAGGGGCTCACATAAACAGTTTCATTCTCATGATTTTAGCTAAACAAACCTGAGATTGCTAAATCTAACAGCCAAATAACACACTTGCTGAACTAGGCGACAGTAAAGGATATGAGGACTGCCCTAAAGAGATGTGGAACTCAACACAAGGCACTAGGACACCTGAGCAGCTGAGGACCCAACCCACGATGGGCAGCTCAGGATGAGAGACACAGATGGGGCAAGTTAATCCACCTTCCAGGCTCACTCATGCTCACCAAAATGAACAGGGCCTAAAACTGTCATAGAAGTTGAAATGATCCACTGAGAAATAAGTTCCTTGGAAGCAGAGACTATTACAGCTCTCTCTCTTCCCCTTCTCAACTACATCCTGGCCTAAGACCACAATCTACATTGCTGTATCAAGGCTTTCTCTCATTTCTCTCACATCCATCCCTTCATTTCCACCTCCACCACTGTCATCCTGGTTCAGGTCCTGACATCTGGATTTTAACACAGTCCTCAGTGCTCTGTGCTAGTTCTACAATAACCCTTAGCCATTTCCTCTTCCTCATACATGACATTCCGCATATATCATCATAAACACACATTTCTATTCCTTGATGCTGACAAGGTTGCTTCAGTCATCTCTCTCAGGGCTGGTATCTAAAGCCCACTGGGGTAGGTCTTCCTATCTCTCAATCATTTCTCCTTTACCTATGGTTTTGTCATCTCCTCCCTTAAAAATAAAACCCTATACTGTATATAAACCCTCCTCTCCCTCACTCATACCACAAGATCTCCAAGCCCATCCCTTTGACTTAGCCAAAGGCTGCCCATTCCATTCTGATACATGTGGTCTCCCCAAACTAAATAAGCAAGCCTTATACCCCCTTATACCACTTAGCAACTCAAGACTCAAATGGGATTCTAATTCCAGCCACCAACATCTCTCAAACGAAGAGGAGCTTCCTACACTGTCTCCCCAGGTCTATTAATGTCCCCTCCATCCTGCTCTCCACAGAGCCGCTACATATAGTTTCAAATCTCAAGAAACTCATTAAAACCCCTGCAATACCCATTCCAAAGCCACTAACAGTGTCCAGAACTTATCCTAGGTCCCAGGAAGAATATGAAGAGATAAGCTCTGCCCCATCACAGCAGCACCCCATGAGCATGCTCTGTAGAAGAAAGAAATACTGCTGTGGCATTACTGTGGGTGTGAAAACTCCTCATTTCAGCACCAAAGCCTAGGTCTGATTTTGTCCAAGAATTAGATATAAACTTACACAAGTCATTTGATGTGACAGAGCCTCAGAAGCCACAACTATAAAAGGGGGAAAACAACATCTATCTTGCAGCATAGTTAGAAAAATCAAATTAGAAAGTTTATAAAACATCTAGCAGATTCAGGGATCTAAATGTAGACCTGCCGTTTGATCCTGCAATTCCTCTTCCAGGTGTATATCCTAAAGACCAAATATCATTTGGCAATAAAGATATTTGCACCAGATTGTTCATTGCAGCTCAATTCATAATTGCCAAGTCATGGAAGAAGCCCAAGTGCCCACTGACCCATGAATGGATTAATAAATTGTGGTACATGTATACCATGGGATACTATGCAGCATTAAAAAAAATGGAGACTTTACCTCTTTTATGTTTACATGGATGGAACTGGAAAATATTCTTCTTAGTAAAATATCTCAGGTATGGAAAAAATACATATCCAATGTACTCAGTACTACTGTGAAACCAATTTATAATCACTCACACTTGCATATGAAAAATGATACACAACTATAGCCTAAGATGAAGGAGGGAAGAGGAGGGGAAAGGGAAGGGAGGGGAGTGGGTTGATGGAGGGTTAGTAGGGGGACCACACCTATGGAGCATACTGCAAGAACAAGTTGGATCTATCAGGTGTAGAACATAAATGTCTTAATGCTGTAATTGGGTAAATGAGGCAAAGGCTGTGTTGATTTGTAGGATGTAAGCACCCCAATTTGTACAAATAATCAACACCTTGAATCCCATAATGGAGTAAATTTATGATGTACAAATGACTTAATAAAAAAAAAAGGAATCTAGCAGAATGCCCAATGCATCCTATGTGCTCAATACATATAACGTGTTAATATCACATGCCTGTCTTTCCATGTGTCAATATCTTCCCAGGTAGGATGATTTCCTTCAAGTCACCACCTTGTTTCACCTCTCTATGACCTTCAACACCAAGTATGGTGCTCTAAACACAGTATCATACAATAAATAACTTTCTATGTGATTGGATCCATTTCTGCGTCTGCATTTAGTAATGCATATTCAGAGAACAGAAGTCAAACTCAGAAAGGGCTTCACGGAGAAAAATATCTAAAGAAAATGTAAGTGTAAGAAATCTGTGGAAGGAAAGTGGACATAAGTAAGAATTTATGAGGGAGTACACAGTGATTCATACAGACCACCATTTGGAAAGGACCTCAGGTTCTCTTGGTCTTCCCACCAAAACTTCTTGGCCCATTACAATGTTTTCACCCTGATTCTCAAAATGTTGCTGCTTGAGTTGCTGCTTGATTTGATTAGACTCAACCTGAGGACCTTTCAAAACTCCTAATGAGGCTTGGTGCCTGTAGCTCAGCGGCTAGGCCACCAGCCACATGTACCGGAGCTGGCAGGTTCAAACCCAGCCGGGGCCTTCCAAACAATAATGACAACTATAACCAAAAAAATAGCCGGGCCTTGTGGTAGGCACCTGTAGTCCCAGCTACTTGGGAGGCTGAGGCAAAAGAATTGCTTAAGCCCAAAAGTTGGAGGTTGCTGTGAGCTGTGATGCCACAGCACTCTACCCAGGGCAACATAGTGAAACTGTCTCAAAAAAAAAAAAAAAAAACTAACAACTAAACTTAAAAAAAAAAAAAACCAAACTCCTAATGAGCTCAGTGAGTAGGGTGCCTGCCCCATATACCAAGGGTGGCGGGTTCAAACCCAGCCCCGGCTGAACTGCAACCAAAAAAAAAATAGCCGGGCGTTGTAGCAGGCGCCTGTAATCCCAGCTGCTCGGGAGGCTGAGGCAGGAGAATAGCGGAAGCCCAAGAGCCTCGAGAAATGGAGAAGAGGCAAACCAGCCAGGGACCTCAGCACCCAAGGAATGGCAAGGCAGTGAGCTTCCCCTGGGTTCTCTTTTTGCTTCTCATACCCCAGACTGGTTCTTGGAGAAGCCAGAGACCCAAAGACACCAGACAAAGACAAAACAAAAAGGTCCCAGGGAAGCCTGCTCTCGCTAGCCAAAGGACCAGGAAAGAGCAGCATAGCACGACAAAAAAAAAAAAAAAAAAAAAACTTCCAGGTAATGGGCGGCGCCTGTGGCTCAAGGAGTAGGGCGCTGGTCCCATACGCCGGAGGTGGCGGGTTCAAACCCAGCCCTGGCCAAAAAAAAACCACAAAAAACAAACAAAAAAAAAAAAAACTTCCAGGTAATAATAGCTCTACTCCACACAAACCGCATAGAAAAAACTGTGTACCACGCCACCCCAGTGACTCAGTAGGGAAACTAGACTTCTGCCCTCACCAGGCTATAATAAGATGCTCTGAACTTACCTCCCTCCTGGTCTTGTCAGGGAAGACCAAATGGAAAGTCGGGACATCTACCCCATCTGGCAATAACAAGGACTCCGCCTCCTCTAGTAGGAGGCCTAATATGGTAAGAACTCTCACCAGCACCCAATGGTAGTAAGGCCACAGAATAAGTGGAATCACATGGGAAACAATAAGGCACCCACTCAACCAGGTGGTACCAGCTGAGGCCTAGTGGATAATGCAGACTTCTATCCCACCTGACAGTAATGAGACAGTGACCCCCCCCCCACCCCCAGGCAGCATCATGGCAGAGGAGTTCTGCTAGAAGATTTAAATAAGATCCAGAGGGCCGGGTGCAGTGGCTCACACCTGTAATCCTAGCACTCTGGGAGGCCAAGGAAGGTGGATCGTCTGAGCTCACAGGTTCAAGACGGGCCAGAGCAAGAGCAAGATCCCCATCTTTAAAAAAATAATAATAATAATAGCCAGGCATTGTGGCAGGCACGTCTCATAAAACAATACTCAAAATGTCCAAGTTTCAATCAAAAGTCATTCATCATTCCAAGGACCAGGAAAATCTCAATATTAATAACAAAAGAAAAATGATGAACAGATGCCAAGATGACAGCTCTATTAGAACTTCCAGACAAGGCTCTCAAAGTAGTCCTCATAAAAATGCTTCAACAAGCAATTATAAATACGTATGAGACAAATGAAAAAGATAGCAAGTCTCAGCAAAGAAATAGAAGATATAAAACTCACAATGCAGGAGGCTGAGGCAAGAGAATTGCTTAAGCCCAAGAGTTGGAGGTTGCTGTGAGCTGTGACGCTACAGTACTCTACAGAGGGTGACAAAGTGACACTCTGTCTCAGAAAAAAAAAAACTCGCAGTGCACCTCATACTAAATCACTGGGAGTAGTCAGCCATTAGTTGTTTTTTTTATTTGTTTTTTTTTTTGTAATTCCCCAGAGATGCCAATGTGCACCCAAGTTTGAGAACTAACCCTCTAACGCCATGGTTCTCAGACCAAGGTGTCTATCACAATCACCTAACAATGGTTCTCAACGTTCCTAATGCTGCAATGTATTTTCATTGTTACAAAGGGGTCCCGACCCACAGGTTGATAACCGCTGAAAAGACAATCAAGCCCTATGCTGCTTCAACAAGCCTGGGCCCCTAGTTTATTAGTTTTCAGGTGATTCTCATCTATTCCAAACACTGAGAACCCCCTGCTTTGGAAGGAATTTGCATGTGATTCCCTTCATTTGTAGAAGCTGCAAAATCCTTCACCCAGACAAAAAAAGCACTACACTAAAAGACCTTGAAGAGGAGGGAAAGTTTCAATCATATTTGGGATATGGGTGCCCAGAATATAATGTGCTTAACCTAAGCTGCCAAATTTAAGAAAATCTACACACGCTAAAGACCCAGTTTGAAAATGTAGGTATAGTAGAGGTTCTGTGTGTTTATGGGAACAAGATAATATGTTACCTGTCACTTGGCCCACAGGAGACATTAATCTTCCTCTTGGCAGAAAAAGAAAATGCTTCCACATGAGTGCCGCTTCCCATCCAAACAGACCAAAACAGAAAGGGAAAAATTTATAGTCAAGATAGAAAAAAATGACACAACCAGCGAGGTGCTTCTTATCCTTCATTGTGGGCTGAGATGTCCAACCCAAAAGGCAACATTCTCCTAGGCTAAAAGTTTTTCAGCACTTGTACTCTCTTAGAGGGAGCCTGGGGCCTCTGAGAGGAGAAAACTAGTCCTCAGAAACAGAGCTGGGAAAAGCAAGGAAGAGGTGTGGACACTGAGGGGACCGCCACCGTGGGACGGGAAGTGCCTGGGCGAGAACCTAGCAAAGAATAACACTCTCCAGGAAGGAAAGGCCTCCCAAAGCTCCTCTCCTGCCAGTTCTCCAGCAATTTCACTTAAGAAGGCCTTATTTCTAGACACCAACGGTATGGTCCAGAAGGGTCTTTTCAGGGCACTATTTGCCTATTCAATCCAACCTAGGGAACTATGCCTCAGTATCCCCATCTGCAAAACCGAAATAATACTAACTATCCTCATGGGGCCACAGTAAATTATGATTAAATTAGTCAACATGTAAAATGCTTAGAACAATGATTTTATTTTATTTCATTTTATTTATGACACAGAATCTCACTTTGTAGACCTCAGTAGAGTGCCATGGCTGTGGAATCACAGCTCACAGCAACCTCAAATTCTTGGGTTCAAGTGATTCCTTTGCCTCAGCCTCCCAAGTACGTGGGATTAAAGGCACCTGCCACAACACTGGGCCATTCTTAGAGACGGGTCTCACTCTTGCTCAGGCTGGTCTCAAACTGGTGAGCTCCAGCAATCCACCCACCTCAGCCTCCCAAAGTGTTAGGATTACAGGCGTGAGCCACCGCACCCAGCAGTTCTTGGTATTTTAAAAGACATATAACACAGGAGTTAATAGTGGACACCCTGGGCCAGACTGCTTGGGTTTGACTCCAGGACCTAGGGATCCACCTGTTACTAGATGTGGACCCATAAGCAAGTTACTCTGCCACTCTCTGACTTGGCTTCCCCATCTGTGACACTCAGATAATGGTAGTACCTTAACGACAGTTGTTGGAAGGATCAAATTACAGAAGAATCTCCATAGTTGATCACCTCTGTAAGCTGACCTAATTTTCAGAGACCAGACGTATGCCACGGGTATTCAATCAATGTACAGTAGGCCTAGTTCCTTATGTTGACCACCTATGTATGTTGACCAGTTTGTCACACACAGTCCCTTGTTTGCTCAACTTACAGAGGTTCTACTGTAATTGTTTCATGGAAGAGCTATGAAACGGCATAGTGCCTGGAATGTCGAAAGTGCTTTTTAAATGACAATAATAATGAGGTTGAGTTTTCTATATGTGGCCAGCATGAGGCGGGTATGTGAAGAGTATGCTTGGCCCTGAGGAGACTGCAGCCTAGGAAAGGAGACAAGAAATGCACACACAGAACCAGCAGGGAAGAGCAACACAGAATATGGACGTGTGATCATTCTGCAAGCACGCAAACAGCGTCTCTGCCGTGCTCCCCTCTCTGTCTCCTCCCTGCCCCCAACACACTCGTACTCAGGCTAATGGCATTAGGAATGGTCCGAATACAGGGGGCCCACTTACTCCCAATAGCCTGTGGTAGGGATTCCCAGGTCTTACCCAACACTTAAGGTTGCTCATTTAACAAGTTCCCACCTGGAAAGCTCTGTAGTTTCAAGAATAAATGGGGGAGGGCCACTGTCCTCAGTCCTCACAGGTGGTCCCCACAACAAGGGGATAAAACGCACAAGTCTGGCTGCAGAAAACCAGCGGGGTTACATGCATGAGGGGGAAGTTAGGGGATTCTTAAGTGTTCCAGCACTCCATGGGCATGGAACTCGCTGGGAGTGCCCTTTTAAATAACTTTTAAAGCCAACTGCGCCAAAGCTTAAAAGGAAACATGATGCTGAATATAAAAATTGAAGAGGGAAATGTAAGCATCACAAGGTAGTCATTAATCCCATGATGCAAGATTCCTTCTGCTTAGATTACCTCTGCTTAAAGAAATATTTATCCAAGATTCAGAGAAAGACAAGTGAAGAGAGACGACACAGCATACTTAAGATTCTGTGATTTTTAACCCTAACAAGGATTAAAAGGTTGAAACAAATTGATGGAGGGGCATACACCAGAATCTAGTTAACCCCTTTTATTCATTCCCAAGGAAGCTGACAGCTATTTTAAGCCCACAAAGTGGTCTGCAGTAGGAACTGCACATTAGGAATCGGAGCAGTGCGGCAGCTAGATTTTTTAAGCAGGTATAAATAATGAAGATAATACTCTACTCAGGCCTCTGGCTTATAAAAGAACAGAGTACCCTCTGTTCTACTCTGCAGACCATGCACAGATGAAACTTCAACTACAATTTGTAGGACTTAAAAACAGTAATAAAAAGAGCAGTCAACTGTGTGCCAAGCTAGGACATTTACATGTACAACTCATTTAATCCTCTCATTAACACTATGAAGTATGTGTGTACCCTCTTTTGTGCAGGAGGGGGAACAGATTCTTATTCTGTCACCCTCAGTAGAGTGCCGTGGCATCATAGCTCACAGCAACCTCAAACTCTTGGGCTTGAGCAATCCTCCTGCCTCAGCCTCCTAAGTAGCAGGGACTATAGGCACTGCCACAATGCCCAGCTAATTTTTCTAGTTTTTCTATTTTAAGTAGAGATGGGGGTCTCACTCTTGTTCAAGTGAGAGATGGGGGTCTCTCTTTCTATTTTAAGTAGAGATGGGGGTCTCTAACTCATGACCTCAAGCAATCCACTTACCTCAGCTTCCCAAAGTGCTAGGATTATAGGTGTGAGCCAGCGCACCCAGCCTGTGTATCCTCTTGTTACAGATGGGAATGCTAAAGGTGAGATGTTAAGTAACTCAAGCAAAATCACACAGCAAGTAAGGCATAGAGTTTGAACTAAAACACAGTTTGGGTCCTGAGTCTACACTATACTATGCTGCCAACCAAATCCCCGTCATGAAAATTATGAAACAGCAAATTTAGGCCAGGCGCAGTGGCTCATGCCTATAATCCTAGTACTCTAGAAGGCCGATGTGAAAAGATCCCTTGAACTCAGGAGCTTGAGACAAGCCTAAGCAAGAGCGAGACCCCATCTCTACCAAAGATACAGCGGTGCAGCAGGCACCCAGCCACTTGGGAGGCTGAGGTAGGAGGATCGCTTGAAGCCATGACTTTGAGGTTGCTGTGAGCTAGACTGAGGCCATGGCACTCTAGCCTGGGCAACAAAGTGAGACACTGTCTAAAAAGAAAAAAATGTAGAAAGCCCACTCACAGATGGGTGAAAATATTTGCAAATCTATTTTGAATCAAGAACATATGAAGAACTTTTACAACTCAATAGTAAAAAGAAAATCCAATTTTGAAATGAGCAAAGGATCAAAATAGACATTTCTCCAGAGAAAATATACGAATAGCCAAAAAATACATGAGAAGCTGTTCTATATTGTGATATTCAACAGGAAAATGAAAATCAAAACCACAATGAGATGCCACTTCACACTCATGAGGATGATTAGAAGTGAAAAGTCAGAAGGGAGGGGAGGTCAGATCAAGGGAGAGTGGGATCACACCAATGGTGCATAATGCAAGGGTACATGTTGGATCTATTAGTATAGAGTATAAACGTCTTAACACAATAACTAAGTAAACAAGGTGAGGTATATATTAACCAGTGTTATGTGAGCATTCCTAATTCTATAAGAAATCAACACATTGTACCCCATAAATGCATTAATGTATACATGATCTATGTGTTTTATGATTTAATTTTTAAAAAATAAGAGAAAAAAAAAGGAAGTGAAAAGTCAGGTAACAAGTGCTGGTGAGGACATGGAAGCCAAACCCCAGCACACTGCTGGTGGAAAGGTAAAATAATGCAGCCACACTGGATGGTCCACATAGGGGTAGACACAGTTACCCAGGGCCCAGCAATTTCACCCCTACTTATCTTACCCAGGAGAAACAAAAACATGTCTGCACAAAAACTTGTATACGTGTTTACAGCATTATTTGTAATAGCCCTCCCAAAAATGGAAACAGACTGAATGTGTATAAACTGATGAATGAACAAACAAAATGCAGTACATTCATATTTACACACCCATAAAAATGAATGAAATACTGATATATGTGACATCACAAGTGAACCTTGAAACACTATGCTAAGAGAAAGAACTCAGACATGAGAGATGGTGTATTCCACAACCCCACTTTTTTTTTAGATAAAGTCTCACTTTGTCAGTGTTGGCAGAGTGCTGGGGCATCACAGCTCACAGCAACCACAAACTCTTGGGCCCAAGAGGTCCTCTTACCTCAGCCTCCTGAGAAGCTGGGACCATAGGTGCCCACCACAATGCCTGGATGTTTTTAGAGCTGGGGTCTCCCTCTTGCTCAGGCTGGTCTCAAACTCGTGAGCTCAAGCAATCCACCCGCCTCAGCCTCCCAGAGTGCTAGGATTACAGGCGCGAGCCACTGCACCGGGTCCTACAACCCCAGTTCTATAAAATGCAAGAACAGGTGAATCTAGAGACAGGAGGTAGATCAGCGGTTGCTCAGAAAGGGTACAGTGCTTCTTTTTGAGGTGATGAAAATGTTCTAAAGTTGACTACACTGGATGGCTGTACATGTCTGTAATATATTAAAAACCATTAAATTACACGTTTTAAATTGGTGAGTTGTGTAGAATTTGAATCATATCTCAATAAAGCTATTAGAAAGCAGGGAAGAATGGAGGACGAACCAGGAACAAAGAAGGAAAGTAGCAAATATCCAGTTTTCAGTGTTGGAGAAAGCAGAAAAGAAGTGAGGGGCTGTGGTCCCAGGCTCCTAGAAGTGAAGTGGGAAGGAAAAAGACAGCAAAAGTTCACTGGGGAGCTAAAAGCAGCTTCAAGGCAACAAAAGTGTGAGGAGGAGGCCGGTAATCAGAGCCAAAGAAAGCCTTCTGAAAGTCTGAGCTTCTGGAGGCAGCAGCATCATGAGTAAGCAACAATGAACAGTGATTCAAATCCGACTGGAGGCCTGCATACAGATAACTGGCAAAGCTCATCATCACATGTGGCAACAGGATTTTGACCACTAAAAAGGACTAGGACATTTGGGGTAAAGAAGCCACGACCACAAGCCATCAAATCATAAAATAAATGGCTAAGGTGGAAATAGACTTGTCTATCACATCCCAAAATGCCATCTGTGGAGGAAGACCCTGGGACACCTGAGAGCAATGTAAGGACAAATAAAAACAGGTGCCATTTCAGAGCTGCCCTGTATCTACAGAACTCTTTATCCCCCAAAAGTGACCTGGACAAATGATAACAATGGATTTATAAAAAGCATCTGGACAAATCCGTAAGAAAATGAAATACATCTCTTTAATAACAGCATCAGGGAACACATCAGGCCCATCGCCAAATTGCTACTGGTTCAGAATGCTAGAACACAGGAGCCTGCACGGAGGGAAAAGAGAAGGTTGCAGAGGCACCCAGGAGACAGAGGAGCAGCGGGTTCTGAGAGTGCTGGATATGGCCTATAGGCTCAGGTGATCCAGGGATACCCTGTTTATGATGAGCAAAGGAGCAAGATATAACCAGAAAATTCAGTTGCAATCTCACCAAGTGCTCCTGAACTGCAAAATCACTCAGCAATATGACAATATATTTATTGTTTCCAGACTTCCTACAATTGGTAATTTCTTCCACTTGACAATTTTTTTTATTGCCAACCATGTACACACCTGATGTTGGGTGCCCGGGAGAGAGATACACAGAAGCATGAGACAAAGTCCTCAAAGAATATTCCATATCATTGGAGAAGATATATGCAGAGAAGAACACAGAATTTGTGGTAGACAGTGATAGAAAGATAGCTTCAGCAATCTCTCATCCCGTGTGCAACCTTGCAACGTGACCTCGATACCCTTCCATCAAGAAGTAGAGTTTATTGCTCTTCCCCTATAGTCTGTCTTGATCACCAGAATTCAGCAAAAGTCACCCTGTGTGATTCAGAAGGCCACACCTTAACAGCTTCTGCTTTCCTGGCTTAGAACACGCCTTCATGAAAGCCAGCTGCCGAACAAAAAGGCCACCATTCTGTGAGGAAATCCCAGGTGGCTAGCATAGAGAAAAGCCATGTGGAGGACCACCAAGGCACCACCATATGAGTAAAACCTTCTAGAACCTTCTAGCCCAGACCAGACATAACTGAATGCAGCCAAGTGAATGATCCCATCAACACCACATGCAACAGAAGAACAGGCCAGCCAAGCCCTGCCTGAATTCCTAACCCACAATTCATAAACAAATTGAACGATTCTTGTTTCAAGCCAGTAAGTCTTCAGGTAATTTGGTTAAGCAGCAATAAATAAGTGAAACCAACTGAAAGACAGAAAAACATTGTAAATTGATGAGTTGTATGGAATTTGAATCATTCATATCTCAATAAAGCTATTAAAAAGCGGGGAAGAAAGGAGGAATAAAGTTCTTTTTCCAAAAACAGGAACAAAGAGGGAAAGTAGCAAAGATCCAGTTTTCAGCATTGGGGAAAGCAGAAAAGAAATGAGGGGCTGTGGTCCCAGGCTCATGGTTCTGTTATTATCTGCTGACCTTGGGTCAACGACTTCCTCTCTGGACCTTAATTTCCTCAATGAGGAGGTTGTACTGAGGGAGCTGTGGTGCTCTCCGGCTCTGACCATCTCTACTACACGGGCAGATATCAGTGAACACAGAGGAAGAGAAAGGAGGGAACTACTCTGGGATCTATGAGCCTTGCAGGAGCTGAAAGAACCATGAACCAGAAGTCAAAAGCCCAGGGGTGTGAGGATTAAATGGAGCCAATGCATGCCACATGGTAAGGGCTCAATGAATATCAGTGTCTGGCACTTAATCAGTTCTGTTGACTGTGAGCAAGTTAATCTCTGTGAACCCAATATTTTCATCTGAAAAACAGAGATAACAATAATGTTCCTATTTCTTTTTTTTTTCAGCGTGCTTGTTAATCATTCTTCTTCGTTTGAAGTACTCTTTTTTTTTTGTTGTTCATTTTCTTTCTTCTTTTTTTCAATGCTTCCTCTGGCGATGCTCTGTCCCGTTGCCTCCCCAGTAGCTGGGATTATAGACGCCCACCACAACGTCTGGCTGTTTTTGATGTTAGTAGAGACAGGGTCTTGCTCTGGCTCACTGCTGTTACATACGGGTCTCGAACCTCTGAGCTCAGGCAATCCATCCGCCTTGGCCTTCCACAGCGCTGGGACTACAGGCGTGAGCCACCACGCCCAGCCAATGTTCCTATTTCTACAAGAGGAAAAGTCTTTGCATGTACAAGCCCCATGCCAATAAAAAATCACCGACATAACTGTATCATTAATACTCTTATTACCCTTTGCACCAATGGCATTAATCTCTTTCTCACCAAACAAGCAGAGGTAGTTATTTGATGGTGCTGGCCACCAGGAAGGCACACTAGGTCGTTGAGAGGCAAGTTTTCAGGGGCTACAAGCTCTCAAGCCCTATGAGATTTGACTACCTGCTCGCACCAGTGAGCTAGATGCTGAACACAGGACAGGTATCCCTTACCTGCTCCCAGCCCAAAGGGAAATCTGGAAATAGCCAAGCATTAAAAAATTTGAATAATTTCCTACATCAAAGTCCTAGAGGCCAGCAGTCTGAGGATACCCCACCAAAGAGCTATGAATCAAACAACTGCCCAGCACAGACTCATGAAAATTACTGAATAATAAGCACTGGATTTGGAAGCCTGAAGTCAAAGCCCTTGGTTTAAATCTGGGCTTTGTCATATACACAGCTGTGAGCACTAAGACAGGCAACAATATCCCCCAGCCTGTATCCTTATTTATAACACAGACATAAGGAGACCCAACTCCTAGGGAAATAGCGAGAATGAATGAGGTACTGCAGGTGAAAACATCTAGGATTCTACTCCATAATTAACCAAATGGTTTCTTAAGTAAATAGAACCTCTGCCACCCAGATGCTCTTCATCCCTAGCCCTTTGTATCTCTGCAGAACCTTGAAAATCAGTGGCATACATCCACTCGTTTTCATCCATCCAATGCTGATTCTGAAAAACTGCCAGCCCTTGGGAGAGAAAGATCTGCACTCAATTTTCCAAGGGTACCTGACAAGGCTACAATAATACATTTGCATCTCACAGCCTCTGCTTTTCCAAAACAAAGGAAGACTATAGTGTGGATTTAACCCTGAAATCCCAGCGATCATGCCATTGCACGGACACTGCTCTGCAGAGATGTAGAAACCAGCCAGAAAAGACACTTACCAGGTGCACACGGGTCAGAAAAGCTGCTGGTTCCACCTCTACTCAGGTCTTGGCTGAAATGATTTGAATGCGCCAGTGTGCAGAATCAATTGCAAAGAGCTGGGAGTCAGGATCTAGTCCCCAAAGTCAGCCTTTGCTCCAGGCAGCCCTACCACTTCCCCTACTGTACATTCTTGTCCTTTCTTCTCTACCTCAAAGCAGAGTGCTTGGTCCCCAGGTCTTAGATTTGCACTGGGAATGTGGCTTGCATCAACTATGCCTTCCCCTCCTCTTACTGACCACCACTGTCTGTAAATTCAGGGAAGTTACTATGGGAACTACATCACACAGCCCCCAGACATTTGCTTAGAAAAGAAACTGCATGTTTGGTACCTGAAAAGGAAGAGAGAGAAAGATTCAGCAAGTTGGAGGCAAGCCACAAGCCAAATATTTCTCCAAGTCTGGTCACAATCACCTGCATTAAATCCCCTGAATGCTTGGTAAAGGTGCACAGTCCTGGGCTCCCCCAAGATGTATCAAAGTAGAATTAAGATATGGCAAGAATTGAACTTTTTAATCCCTTCACATGTGATTCATATGCATACTAGCTTTGAGAACTAGTTAGGACCAAAGGACTGCGAGAAAAGAATAAAAGGCTTAAAAATACTTTAAATCTGATCTCCCTTCTTACCCTCGTTCCTGCAACAGAGCACTGGTGATGAAGCAAACCAGACAAAAGCCAATTTCCCAGTTTACAGATGTGTGAAAAACTAAATCATCGCCATGATGAAAATTTATACTTTAAAATAAAGAACCTGAACATCGGCAGGGTGCCGTGGCACCTGCCTATAATCCTAGCACTCTGGGAGGCTGAGACAGAAGTGATCCCTTGAGCTCAGGAGTTCGAGACCAGCCTGAGCAAGAGTGAGACACACCCCCCCCATCTCTACTAAAAATAGAAAAATTAGCCAGGCATTGTCATGGATACCTGTAGTCCCAGATATTCGGGGAGGCTGAGGCAAGAGGATCGCTTAAAGCCCAAGAGTTTGAGGTTGCTGTGGACTGTGACACTACAGCACTCTATGGAGGGCAACAAAGTGAGACTCTGTATCCAAAAATACAAACACAGAAAACAAGGAAGCTGCCCATGAAATCTACAGGCCTGGACAAAAATTAACTGAAACAGCCCATCTTACACCAATGAGGTTATTCTGAGAGATGAGAGGAATGTGATGAGATCTTGGCTACATCCCCAACTGTCCCCATCATACCAATTCAGCTCTGCATTCCACAGCACACTTGGATGTCTGGGAGAAACAGGGGTGTCCCCCAGCTATAGCAAATATGGATGGAGGAAGGTTCTGCATGACAAAGAAAACTATCAAAGGATAACCAACCACATTGGGCACATATCACTAACAATGTCCTGTGAATTGAAGGAAATAGACACTTGACAGAATAATTCCTCAGTGAGATGCTGACAGCCTGCATGTACACAGTCATGAAAGGGTAAAGGGGAACCAAGAGGAAAATTGTCTCCACATCAAAAGTCCTGCAAAACCAGCAAGACCCAGCAAGCTGCTGGAAGGGGCCACACTTTCTTTCAGTTAGTGACAGGCATAGGGTAGGTGCTGGGTCTTCACCCCCCAGAGCAGGCCAAGGGGCTTACAGGAAGCGCAGAAGCACTTTTCTACAGGAAAACACGCTTTCCTGGTGAGCGAAGTGGCAAATGCCACTGCGATTTCAGAAACCAGAGCTCCCCACTCTGGGAGGTGTATGTATCACGGGGGTCAGCCTCATTTACACCAATGATTCTGGTTCGGTACAGAGGCTTCTGCCCGCCCTTCCCCCTGAGAACGGACCTGGGGCTTTGGCCTCAGCAGTGAAGATTCCAGTCATCCGGATAAATTCTTCAGTTCCCTCCCAGACGCTGAAACTTAACATTACGCCACAAAACTAGCAAATGGGCAGCTTTAATCACCACCCCATCCAATGACTGGCATATGCCAAGGAGTCGTGGCAAATTAGGCATTTAGGAAGTGACTCTGACATACGGACCCAGTTACCTGGAGTCGCAAAAAATTAAAAAAACTATACTCTTTTCTTCAGTTAGGAAGCGAGCATTCCCCTGTCAAAAGATCTTCCAGAGCGCACCTCTCCCAGGGGAGCCCAGCAGGTAAATAACACCAGAGCTTCCTTAAACCAAGTCTAAAGAACTAGGTCCAGGCTATGCTCATTCGCCGGCTTCTCCTCCTCAGGAGGGATCCGGGAAGTAACTCAATCCAACCCCACGCCGTAAGGATGGGGTAATGTGCAGGTGGGAGCAGGGGGGTGAAGCAAATCCGCTCAAACTTTGCAGTTGCTCTTTTGCAGTTGGGCAAGAGCTCGCAGAATGGAGAGTCGCCCTCCCTACCATAAAGGCGCCCAAATCGGCCTAACCCACCGCCTCTGGGTCCAGAATGGCTATGCATCCATCCACTCAAACAGGCCCGTCCCGGGTGGTATCCTCCTCCAGGCCCCCTCACCTTGGCCTCAAAGCAGATGCCATGCTGGAAGGCGTCCTCGTTGTGCAAGGGAATCCGCAGGTCGTGTCCATCGTCCACAAGGTTGTACTTGGTCTTGCTGGGCATGGTGACCCGCAGTGGACCCGCTCCTCCAGAGGTGGCGACGGCTGCAGGAAGGGGCTGGCGAGACCCCGAGGAAGAGGGGACGGGAGCTGGGCGCGGCGACGCGTGGCAGGAGCTGGGGGCGCGGAGCAGGGGGTGCCCTGGCCGCTCGATGGCGGTGGGGGCCGGGACTCCGAGCGGTGCCAAGGGTCGATCCGCAGCGGGCGGCGCGGATGTAGGCGACGCGAGCGGCGTTGTGGCCGCGCAATTCCTGCCGGCGAGGAGGGCGGCGGGGGAGGTGGCGGCGGGAGCCGGCGGCGCGGCGCCCCGGCTTGGGGACGGGAGCCGTGGGCGCGCGGCCCGAAGCGGGACTGGGCGCGGCGCCGACCCCAGAGCAGTGGGGCGGACGGCCTGGGACAGAGAAGAAAAGGCGGCGGTGGCGGCGGAGCAGGGTGCCTGTCACGGAGACGCCGGATCAGCCGCCAGCGCGCGGCTCCTCCTGCGGGGCGGGCCCGGGCCGGCTCCTCCCGCCGGGCTCTGAGGCTCCGCCCACCACCGGCTCGCCCCGCCCCGCGCCGCGCCGCGCCGCCCGCCTAGCCAGGTGAAAGTCCCGGAGCGCCGCGCCCTCCCGCCCGCCCCGCCCGCCGCGCTCCCGGCTGCACGACCCAGGGAACTTTGCCCCGGCCCAGGACTGCCGAGATCTGGGAACCCAAGCTCAGTCCGACATTCTTCTTACCATCACATTCCGAGCTGGGGTTGCTGATGGCCGTAGCAGCATAGCCCAGGAGTTTTTTTTTTTGTTTGGGGCGAGGAGGAGAAGCAGTGTTTGTTTTGTTTTTATGTTCTACCAGAGAGGCCCAAGTCACCTCCCTGACAGCCCAAATCTTTCTCAGGACACAAGTCTGCGCCCAAATGGGGAACTATCTCGGGAGGTTTTGTTCCTTGAACAGTGATATGTGACTTGTGACAGAAGTTGAGAGGTACTTATTTAAAAGAATTATTTAAAAGACATCAGCCGTGTGGAAATGGGGTGGGCAGAAAAGGAATGCTAAGGTCTAGAGAAGATGGAACATTTTTATTACAATTTCCCGTGTACAACTGAGTCTGCACAAAAAGAGCTTCCAAGTTACTTCCAGCTGATGGTATATTATTAGCTCCTATATTAGTAAATGCTTGAGTTCAATTTGTGTGTTGTTCAGAAGGGCACCTATTCACTTTTCTCCTTTACATAAAGAGTTTTTTAGAAAAGTTACTTATTTCCAACTTGAAAGAAATTAAGTTCATGGAAGAGTTGTAACTTATATGTTCGGTTTCTTTTTTTTTTTAACTTTATTTTATTTTACTTTTTTTTTTTGAGACAGAGTCTTACTTGTCCTGGGTCGAGTCCAGTGGTGTCATCATAGCTCACAGCAACCTCAAATTCTTGGGCTGAAGCAATCCTCCTCCCTCAGCCTCCCAAGTAGCTCAACTAGTTTTTTTGTTTTTTGTTGTTGTGTGTGTTTGTTTTTTTTTTTCTATTTTCAGTAGAGATGCATGTCTCACTTTTGTTCAGTCAGGTCTCAAACTCCTGAGGTCAAGCAATCTACCTCCCTGAACCTCCCAGAGTACTAAGATTACAGGTGTGAGCCACCACTCCTGACCTATGTTCAGTTTCTTAACAATACAAAATGTTCAAATGAAGACACCATAAGAAGAGTTAGTACCAAAGTATTCATTATCCATTAAACACTATAGGTTGAGCTACATGATAGCTATGATTTACATGGCTTAAAATTACTCCAAAATCTCTAAAACTAACCAATCAGGCCTGTGCCAAAGCCAGTTAAACCTGAGATCTCTCTTAGACCAAATGGTTGGCTTCTATGTTAAATTCGTCACTTCAAACCTGCTTTTAGTCTTCTGTATACATCACCCAAGGCAACTCACAGACATAATTGATTACTTATTGTATAAGCAAGGTGTGAAATCACCAAGAAGCTTCACAATGAAACTGCTTGTAAAAGATATGTCTTCCTACTCCATTTCCATAATATATTCATACAAGAGAATACATTATTGCTGTAGTTGTAGTTCTCATTTTTTCCCATGGTACAATTGCCCTTTCCTAGATATCACCTACTCCCTATCTGCTGAAATTATTGGTCAAGATGTAGCATCTTCTGGGGTATCTCCTTAAGTAATAGCAAATTGATGACTGGGACAAATTAATCACATACATTATGCTGTATAGACTTTATTATATTCATAAATATAAGTAAGAACCAAAAAGAATTGGCATTGAGGAAACATACCACTAACCTTTTTATAAATACAGGACAGGAAAGTAATCAGGTATGTTTGACTCTTTGAATGTCAAAGTGGTTTTAATAAGCATCATAAATGTACTCTTCTAAAACCTGGCACAGTAACTCAACAACTTAAAGGAAGGATCTTAAGTAACGACTTCATTTACATCTCATATTTTCTCCTGATTTTGAAATGTCCTCTGACTCCAGCCTTTTTTCTAGATTAACTTGGATCTCACTAGACTGCTGAATTTACCAGAATTTCCTATCTAAGTTGGTAATACATTGTAAAAAAGACACAAACAGGCTGAAACCCCAAAGTAGGGAGCAGCCATTGAATAATTATTTATGGAATTTAATAATAGCTAATACTCGATTGCTTTCTCTGTGTGTCAGGCATTGTTCTTAGAGTCTGACATGTATTATGTCATTTAATATTCACAACAACCCTAAGATTACTCCAGATGTGTGGCTGGCATGCCTAGATCCCCATGTAAACTTTCTTATGATTGCAAATGAGGTACATGTCAAATTCCAGGGCTGTGTTTTATATAGGTATGTATTGTTGCTAAACTATATTCATTCCATTTCAGTTAGAATGAAATGTTCCAAAAATGAGAGGCTTGCTCTCTGCTTTGGCCTCTATCTAATATAATGTCTGTGCCCCACAGGCATGAAAACACCCGTCTTCCAAAAATAATGGGCATCCAAAGTAATTTCCTTTTTTCTTAGCAGTGATTTCAATCTTGTTTTTACACCTTTAAATATAACTGAATTTCACCCATGGCATTTCCAAACCCATGAAGTTTTACTTCTTTTAAAGAATGATAGGTACGTATGTCACTTTCCATACCCTTCTATATTTTAAACATTGCATAATGTAAATTGTAATCTGAAGTATGTTTAATTAAAAATATAAATTGTCGATCATATAATACTTCCCATGTTAACTTTATTTAAAAGTTAAATTATTTTTTAAAATCCCACATCACAGAGCACAGACCTCAAGTTACTCCAGAGATCATTTAATTCGGTTCCTTCATTATAAAGAAGAAGAACCCAGAGAGATAAGTAATTTGGCTATTCATAACTATGAACTAGAGCTCCTAACTCACTAATCTTTCTGCTGCACAATGATGGGTTATAAATGAGTTGACAGCAAACTTTACTTTTAACACAGATTTGAAGAATTTTAATTAATTTGAGAAAACTAATTTTCTTTTGATTATCAATACCTGCTTCACCGTGCTAAACATTGCACCTGCATTGTCCCACTTGACTGTATGAGGTTGGTACTATCAATATCCCCATTTTATAGATGAGGAAACTGAGGCTAAGAGAAGGAAGTAATTTGTATAAGTCTTAAAGCAAAAAAATCCTAGGAATCCTTGCATGAGTTCAGCCAGCGAAGAATGAAGAGCATGTTAGCTTTCTCCTTACTTCTCAGATACACAGACAGAATTCACAAAATCTTTGTACAAATAATGTTAAACACTAACAACACAGAATGATTTCTGACCATTTTACAGAAGTTGCCAAGCATAGGGAAAACGGGAAATTGTAGCTAAATGCATTTTTATTTACAAAATAGTCATTGCAAAATTATAAAACATTTCATAGGAGTTGGCCACCTCTTTCTACACACACACACAAAGTCTTCTCTCCCACTCATGGCAAACACGTTCTAAGATTATTTGTTTTCCTATGTATGGCGATGACTTTGGGGACATTGTATAACACTTAGCTTCAAAACCTTCAAATTATTTTTTCATGGTACCATTTTTACCTGACAGTGTTTCTCTGGGACCTACGGAGCTGGAAATCATTAGCCCATTTTAAAAGATGGCAATGAAGATATTAACTAATTTATTTTTGAAAAAATTAGCATCTTCCATAACTTATAATCTCTAAATTTGTTTTATTATGATCTTTTACCACGTGAGCAATGAAGTAATAGTCTGAGATGTTTGTCAGATAAGAAAGATTATTCTAAAAAGTGTCACAGATTGTGAAGCTGGCCTACCCGTTTTTTTCCCCTTAATTGAAGCTGATGTCAGCCACTCCCACCCTTATATGTGTGCCAAGAGCAAGCCACATTTATTTATGTTTTTAAGGTTAAGCCTCTTTCTACAAAAGCATGCATATCATGTGATAGAATCAGGTGTACCTGCCCAAATAGACCTGCCCTGCCCAGACAGGGTCAGGTTCATGACCTGCCCAGGAAGGGTCAGACTCTTGTCCCTCTGAGGAAATAGGAATGCGGCCAATTGCTACCCTCCCTGACCCTCTAAATCCCCATCTGCCATAACCCACATGTGGGATTCCTTTCTTGATTTCACCCCACCTGAATCCAGGTGGAAATAAGGACCACATTATTTCTACAGAACGGGGATTCCGTTTTCCTTTGTTTTGTGCCTTGGAATAATCTTTCTTCCTTGGGTCCAGAACCTTTCATTATGTCTTTTAGAAACTGAATACTTGGGTGGCACCTGTGGCTCAGTGGGTAGAGTGCCAGCCCCATATACTGAGGGTGGTGTGTTCAAACCCGGCCACGGCCAAACTGCAACAAAAAAATAGCCAGGCATTGTGGCGGGCGCCTGTAGTCCCAGCTACTTGGGAGGCTGAGGCAAGAGAATTGCCTAAGCCCAGGAGTTGGAGGTTGCTGTGAGCTGTGTGACGCCACCTTACTCTACCAAGGGCGATAAAGTGTACAAAAAAGAAAGAAAGAAATTGAATACTCTTTCGAATCAACATCCAGACAGGAAACTTTTAGGTTCCAAGCTTTCCTCAACAGTTAGCTGATGCAGAAAAAATAGAGAGAGGGTAGTCAAGTGGGAAGCAGTAGACGGAGCTGCTTCCTCCTGTAGCTCTATCCCCACCCACTCATCCCTGGACCCCAAAAGCAGGAAGCAAACAGTAGCAAACTAGATGTTTTCAGAGGGTCTCCATGCTACCTATCAGCCTTCATTCTCTTGGAATACAGGTAGGGAATTGGGAGGTCTAGGGTAAGGAGCAAAGTCTGAAGAATTTAGGGTTAAAGAAAAGAGACTGGGTTCCTTTTCTCATGTAGATCTGTCCAGGGATCTCTCTATTCCCTGCTTTTCAAAAGATTCTTTTTCAAGTTAAAGTTAATAGCTGTGTTCCTAAATCCTGCTTAATATTTCAGGCAAGAACTGTTTATGAATTCAATAGCTTTGGGTCAAAAAACCTTCTGGTCAAAGGCATTAAAGTCATATTTAACAAGTATTTCTGCGATACTTTCCCAGGCATGGTTGGGGACACATAGAGGTATACACCTTTAATGAGCTAGACACTTCAGAGCAGAAGGGAATTGTAATCTAAGCACCAAAGTGAGAGGCACCCATCTCTAAGTGTCACTGGGGCTGGCATGGTCAGGAAAGGCCCCAGGCATTAAGCTTGCACTGGGCTTTAAAAAGGGAAAGGATTTTTTGATTTAGCATTGTGGTGGGTGCCTGTAGTCCCAGCTACTTGGGAGGCTGAGGCAAGAGAATCACTTAAGCCCAAGAATTGGAGGTTGCTGTGAGGTGTGACGCTACAGCACTGTACTGGGTGACATAGTGAGACTCTGTCTCAAAAAAAGAAAAAAAAAAAAAAAGAAAAGAAAACGCAAGAGAACAGACGTGGAGACAGGGTCTGTGGAAACAGTGATCTGCAAAATGTCCTCAGGGGACATTGAGGAGATAAGCTCTCAGGATGAAGAGTTCCTACCAGAGAGAGGTTGGTGATAAGGCGGCAGCAGAGTCTGGAGCCAGCCTGGGAGGCCTTTGACACCTGGCTAAGATGACACTCCATGGGAAATTTTTGAACTGGGATATGACCTAGAGTGCTAACTCAGGAAAATTACCTCCCACCAGTCCCTCCTCCACCCCCTAAAAGATGTAACTTTTAATTTAAGCTACAGTTGAAAAACATCTAGCAGTAAAGGAATGACTGGATTTTCCGTATTATAAGATTATAGAGAGTAGACCAAATAGTCCTTGTGCTGGTCCCCTGTACCGATAGATGAAGGAAGCACACTGAAAACAAAACTTCAGCCAATTATACCTCAGGATCATGGGACCCAAAGTACCCCCATGTTTCTCACTTCCAGATGCTTTTTAATTTGCACTTGTACTCCACTTTAGCTTTGGGCCTTCTCATTGAGTGACAATTTGAGTATTATTTGTATGGTTCTTTGTTTGGTTTCTTTGCTCATTTGTGTTTTGTGTTCCATAATGGCAAAGTAATCTTTTTTTTGTCACCCTCAGTAGAGTGCCATGATATCATCATAGTTCACAGCAAACTCAAACTCTTGGTCTCAAGCGATCCTCTTACCTCAGCCTCCGATTAGCTGGGACTACTGGCACCGGCCACAATGGATGCCTAGGTAGTTTTTTTTTCTACTTTTAGTAGAGATGGAATCTCACTCTTGCTCAGGCTGGTCTCAAACTCCTGAACTCAAGCGATCCACCCACCTCCACTTCCCAAAGTGTTAGGATTACAGATGTGAGCCACACCTGGCCTCACAAAGAGGTCTTTTTTTTTTGAGACAGAGCTTTACTATGTTGCCTGATAGAGTGCTGTAGCGTCACAGCTCACAGCAACCTCCAACTCTTGGGCTTAAGCGATTCTCTTGTCTCAGCCTCCCCAAGTAGCTGGGACTACAGGCATCCACCACAATGCCCAGCTACTTTTTAGTTGTAGTCGTCATTGTTGTTTGGCAGGCCTGGGCTGGGTTTGAACCCACCAGCTCTGGTGTACGTGGCTGGCGCCTAGCTGCTATGCTACAGGCGCTGAGCCCTCACGAAGAGGTCATAATGGAGAACTTGCTTTCCTTTAGCTCCTCTACTGAAAATTATTATTATCATTATTATTATTATTTTTATTAAATCATAGCTGTGTACATCAATATGATCATGGGGCACCATACACTTGGTTCATAGACCATTTGACACATTTTCATCACATTAGTTGACATAGCCCTCCTGGCATTTTCTTAGTTACTTTGCTAAGACATTTACATTCCACATTTACCAAGCCTCACATATACCCTTGTAAGATGCACCACAGGTGTGATCCTTTCAATGCCCCTCCCTCTACCCACCTCTCTCTACTGAAAATTAATTTTAAGACCCTCACTTTATTTTTCAACTTTTTTTTTTTTTGAGACAGAGTCTCACTTTGTCACCCTCAGTAGAGAGCTGTGGAGTCATAACTCACAACAACCTCAGTCTCCTGGGCTCAAACAATTCTCTTGCCTCAGCCTTCTGAGTAGCTGGGATTACAGGTGTCCACGACAATGCCTGGCTATTTTTAGAGCCGAGGTCTCGTTCTAGCTCAGTCTGGTCTTGAACTTGTGAACTCAGGCAATCCACCCGCCTCGGCCTCCCAGAGTGCTAGGATTATAGGCGTTAGCCGCTGCGCCGGCCTTAAGACCCTCACTTTTACCCCTCCAATGTTAGATCGCTGTTCCTAAATCCAGGACTATTTGCATTAGTTACCTATTTAAAACACAAAGTAAGCCCAGCTGTTAAATTTAAAAAGTTGGGGCTTGTCTGTTCACCTAAATCTACCCTGTGTCATTGTAATTGATCCTGGCTCCTCTTTATATAGTCCACATTCTTAACATGACACGAGGGTTGTTTAAAAAAAAACCAAGTTTCAAAAAACTATGAAACACTTGGACGGCAGGCACAGTGGCTCATACCTATAATCCTAGCACTCTGAGGGGGGCAAGGCAGATAGATTGCTTGAGCTCATGAGTTTGAGACCAGCTGAACAAGAGCAAGACCCTGTCTCTACTAAAAATAGAAAAACTAGCCAGGCACTGTGGCAGGTACCCATAGTCCCAGCTTCTCAGGTGGCTGAGGCAAGAGGAGCTCTTGAGTCCAAGAGTTTGAGGTTGCTGTGAGCTATGAAGCCATGGCATTCTCCCCAGGGCCAGGGCGACAGAGTGTTACTCTTTCTCAAAAAACAAAGGGAGGGTGATTGGTGGGATTACACCTGCAGTGCATCTAACAAGGGTATATGTGAAATTTAGTAAATGTAGAATGTAAATGTCCTAACACAGTAACTAAGAAAATGCCAGGAAGGCTATGTTAACCAGTATGATGAAAATGTGTCAAATGGTCTATAAAACCAGTGTATGGTGCCCCATGATCGCATTAATGTACACAGCTATGATTTAATAATAAAAAAAGAAAGAAAAAAACCCAAAAACATTGGAAATGCAATATAAATTAATGTTATTTTCAGATGTTTCTTTGGAGGTGCAAAGCTTTGGGGTGGTTTTGTAACTGCTTCAAAAATTAAATCTTCCTGGGTGGCACCTGTGGCTCAAAGGAGTAGGGTGGCCCCATATACTGGAGGTGGCGGGTTCAAACCCAGCCCCGGCCAAAAACTGCAAAAAAAATTAAATCTTCCTCTGCACCACCCTCCCCCCAGTAGTGTACTTTTAAAAAGCAAGCAAGGGAGAAATACACATGTGGACAGTGCAAGCAGGTGTGTTTGGGCACTTTGTTTTCCCTCCCAGGTCCAGGATCTCCCACTTTGGGCTTTATGTGTTCAGAGAGCTCAGTTTCAGTTTCCTCAGACTTCGATTAGCATAGGTTCTCAGCACACTCTAATATTGTCTTTTGAACTCCACATAAGGGGAGTGGCACAATATGTTTTTTAAAAATTACAAGCATTTCAGGATGACTGGCAAATTAAGTGTTCAAGCCCCAAGATCCAGCTTTAGCAGTTTTCCATCATTAGCAACTGCCTCATTCCCTTAAAAGGTCTCGTAATCTCTTTTATAAATCCCTTGACATCACCAGCTGGCCCCTCTCCACAGCACTGGGAGCATTTTTCTTGAAACAGTGCTGGAGGGGCCTCAGAATTTTCCACCTCTCTGAGCAGCCGCGCTGTGCCATTCACTGGCCAGAGGCGGCCTCTGTAATTTGAGCTCCACATACATGATAACAATTTAACTGCAGCCAAGTTTAATTCAAAACAAATGTTCCTCGTGTTCATACCTTTTTGCAAAAGCAGCCCAGTTTAACGGCTAGACCAGGGTGAGAATGGGGGTGGGCGGGACCTCTAAATGCAGACCTGATTGTCAGCACTATTGGGGGAGCTGCTACAGTCCAGTCATCTGCCTGCCTGTGGCCTTCTGTCCATTTGCATCCACCATATATTCCAGAAAAAGTTCTTACCAAGTCTGACGGTAGAAGGGAGTATTCTAGTTCATCACATATTCTGTTGGTGGGAAGTTACCATGGATATGCGGTCTACCAGCGAGAAGAAGAAGGTGATCATAAAATGCCACATTCTGAACAGATGTGTATACCCATGTTCATTGCAGCATTGTTCACAAACACTTTCCAAAAGTTGGAAACATTTTAAATGCTCATCAACAGATGAGTAGATAAGCAAAATGTCGCGTATACATACAGCGGAATACTATTCAGCCCTTTAAAAAAAAGGAAATTCTAACAGCCTGAGCAAGAGCGAGACTCTGTCTCTACAGAAAAATAGAAAAACTAGCCAGGAATGAGGGCACACACCTGTAGTCCTAGTTATTGGGGAGGCTGAGGCAGGTGGATCTCTCGAACTCAGGGTTTGAAGTTGCCATGAGCTATAATGATGCCACTATACACTAGCTGGGGTGACAGAGCAAGACTCTGTCTCCAGGAAAAAAGGAGGGGGGACTCTGGTATATGCTACAACATGGATGGACCTTGAAGACATTATACTAAGTTAAATAAGCCAATCAGAAAAAGACAACTACTGTATGACTCTGCTTATATGGGCTACCTATAATAAGCAAACTCATGGAGAAACGAGAATAGATCTTACCAGAGCCCGGGAGCAGGAGATAACTTGGAGCTATTGTTTAATGGGTACAGACTTTCTGTTTAGGATAATGAAAAAGTTGATGGTCACACAACAATGTGAATGCACTGAATTCTTAACTTAAAAATAGTTTAAATGTTTTTTTTTTAACAAAAGCATGTTTCCAAAGATATAACACTTCCTTAAGTAAGTTATTTAGTTTTTCTTGTGAAGCTACAGGGTCATTTTTACAAATACCAATAATTATCCTGCTGACCAGCAGAAAAGTTTTGGCTAATTAGTTCTTTTTTTTGAGAAAGAGTCTTACTTTGTTGCTCTCAGTAGAGTGCCTTGGTGTCACAGCTCACAGCATACCTCAAACTCTTGGGCTTAGGCAATTCTCTCGTCTCAGCCTCCCAAATAACTGGAACTACAGGCACCCCTCCACAACACCCAGCTACTTTTAGAGACAGGGTCTTGTATCTTGCTCAGGCTGGTGGCTAATCAGTTCTAATACCCTGTTTCCTCGAAAATAAGACATCCTCCAAAAATAAGACCTACTTACAGGAAAGATAAGACGTTCCCTAAAAATAAGACCTAGCGCATCTTTGGGAGCACACCTTAAAATAAGACACTGTCTTATTTTCGGGAAAACAGGGTAGTGGCAGTTCTTAATCAAAAAGCATATACTACTTTATGACATTCAAATCCTTTAGAAGCCTAGTTGGGATATTAAGCAGACAAAGATACTAAACTTTGGGATATTAGAATACCTAAAACCCCATTTGAGACCATCTCAAATTACCTACAGCAGTTGTTATGGTTATTTCCATTGAAGTTTTGACAGATTTTATCACTCAAAGGGTTATATGACACTGGGTTCTCTCTGAATGTCAAAGATGGAGTAACATCTCATATTTCCCCGGTGTTGGAGATGGGTGTCAGCTCCTTCAGTGTGCATTTATTCAGTGCCTACTGTGTGCCATTGTCATATGAGACAGCTGACCATTCATCTGCCAGGTTGCTGACTGTGAACGGCTCTGCACAGTGGAAAGGGGGTGAAACGATTCCCGTCGTGGAGAAACACACTTCAACCAATCAAAGGGTTAAGACTGGTATTCAGATGATCCATAAATAAGGCAGAGTGCCTCAAAGGGTATAAAAGTGATGTTGCGGAGTTCAGGGCAGGAGTGATCGCTTTGTGAGGCAGCCAGCGGTGGGTGGACATGGAGAGGGGGAGGAGACACAGAGAAAGCTTCATGGAGGAAGTGGTATTTGAGCTCAGCATTAAAGCATTACATTAGTTCTAAGGGCAACATCAGAAAAGGACATTCCAGATGGAGGAAACAGCCAATTAGGCTCTTGCTGACCACCGCTTGATACATTTGAGACCAAAGAGCCTGTCAGCCTCCTCCGCATATGCATTTGAGGTTACCTGAGACCTCTCTGTGGTCAGCCCGTGAGTTCTGCTCACTGTCCACTGAGCTCTCAGCCCTTCTCAAGTTAGCACCAGGGGACTGGCACAGAGATTTAGAAGGGAGATGAGTCAGGCTTGCCAAGTCCTGTCTGAGCTCAGACTTCTGTCCTGTAGCTTTTAATCGTTGGGCCAGAAAATGATGGGATCCCAAGGAAAACCTTTACCTCCTTTTTTAACCAATAGAGGAAAAAGAGTCACGATTTCCTCACAGAAAAGAAAGGCAATGTAATGATAATCTAGGCAGGGAATGGAGTCTGAACTTGTGCACAAGCCTGTTTTACACATTTATGCATGTGCACACACCCTTATACACACATGATTTCAGCATCACCTCTGTTCTGCATGCGCTGGCACCGTGTACCCCAAGACAAAAGGATAAACTCCTTTATTTCACAACACAGATTACTGTTGAGCTCTGAGCTTGCACACTCTAATGGAGCATGTTTTCTTTTTTTTTTCTTTGTTGCAGTTTGGCTGAGGCCAGGTTCGATCCCACCACCCTTGGTATATAGGGGTGGCACCCTACTCACTGAGCCACAGGCGCCGCCCTAGAGCATGCTTTCTTGAGGTCTGCTTTTGTGGAGGGAAGATGGGCCTGGTCACCCTAGGAAGGGGAAGGAAAGCACATGTACTCATTGCCTTGTATTAGAAGGCAGCTGGCACTTTCACTGATCATATCTCATTTAATGCTCACAGCCACTGTGGAGGTGTGGAAGCCAGAGATTACTGACTCAACTCACAGCCAAGAGCAAAGACATCAAACTCATGTCCATCTGTTCCAGAGTCCATGTAGCACCCAAGTATAGATAAAAAAGTAAGAAGAGGCACCATGCTGGGTGCAGGACACAACTACAACAGGGACTTTCCTTAACAAATGCAAACATTATAACCTAATTGTTTATACCCTCATATTAATCTGAAATAACAACAAAAAAAGAAGAGGCACCAAAACTTTTCCAAATGTGTATTTTTGCCCAAAGTTGACTCTATGAAGGTGTGTTTATGTGTACATAGGAATACACACACGTACACATACCCCCCACCATGTAGCAAAGACTCAAAAGTATGAGCCCTGTCACATGCTGCCTGAGTTTGAATACTGGACTAGGAGCTCTGGAACCATGATAAGATAATTAACCTGTCTGTGCTTTAGAATCCCCACATGGTAAGTGGAAATAACGGTATCTATGATGCTTGAAATATGTCTCCTACTAATATGAGGTGGGGAAATAGGTAAAGATTTAGATGAAACAAGATTGGCTGTTAGTTGATGATTATAGATGAGTTGATCATTGTTGTACATGGGGGTTCATTATATTTTTTGGTCTACTTTTTTATGTTTGGAGCTTTCTATTTAAAAAAAAGTTTTAAGCAGCATTATTCTCGATAGCCAAAAGGTGGGAACAACTCAAATGTCCATCAGATGAATGGATAAACAAGTGCCGTGTATACATACAATGGAATATTATTCAGCCTGAAAAAGGAAGGAAATTCTGACACAGTCTACAACCTGGATGAACCGTGAGGAATTATGCTAAGTAAAAGAAACCAGTCCCCTGTATAATTAAGAAAATGCAGTGAAGGCTATGTTAACCAGTTTGCTGCAAGTATTTAAAATTGTATACGAAACCAGCACATTGTACCCCATAAATGCATTAATATACACAGCTATGATTTAATTAAAAAAAATTAACCAGTCACGAAATAACAAATAGCACATGATTCTACCTATCTGAGGTCCCCAGAACAGGTAATTTCATAGAGACAGAAAGTGAACTGGTAGTTACCAGGGGCTAGGAGAAAAGGGGAATAGTGAGTTATACTTTAATGGGTACAGAGTTTGTGTTTGGAATGTTGAAAATATTCTGGAAATGGACAGTGGCTATGGTGACCCAATATTGCAACTATACTTAATGGCATCGAATTGTACACTTAAAAAAAAATTTTTTTTTTTGAGACAGAGCCTCAAGCTGTCACCTTGGGTAGAGTGCTATGGCATCACAGCTCACAGCAACCTCCAACTCCTGGGCTCAAGCAATTCTCCTGTCTCTGCCTCCCCAGTAGCTGGGACTACAGGTGCCCACCACAAAGCCTGGCTATTTTTTGGTTGCAGCCGTCATTGTTGTTTGGCGGGCCCAGGCTGGATTTGAACCCACCAGCTCAGGTGTGTGTGGCTGGCACCTTAGACACTTGAGCCACAGGCACCGAGCCAAAAAAAAAATTTTTTTTTTGAGACAGAGTCTCACTTAGTCCCCCTCGGTAGAGTGTTGTGGCATCATAGCTCACAGCAACCTGAAACTCTTGGGCTCAAGTGATCCTCTTGCCTCAGCCTCCTGAGTAGCTGGGACTACAGGTGCCTGCCACAATCCTTGGTTATTTTTAGAGATGGGATCTCATTCTTCCTCAGGCTGGTCCTGAACTCCTGAGCTCAAACGATCCACTCGGCTCAGCCTCTCAGAGTGCTAAGATTATAGGCGTGAGCCACCATGCCTGGCCACGATGAATTTTACATATGTTTTACTACAATTTTTTTTTGAGACAGAATCTCACCCTATTACTCTGGGTAGAGTGCAGTGGCATAATCATAGTTCACAGCAACCCCAACTCTTCGGCTTAAGCAATCCTCTTGCTTCAGCCTCCCAAGTAGCTGAGACTACAGGAGTGTACCACGATGCCTGGCTAGTTTTTCTATTTTTAATAGAGATGGGGTCTAACTCTTGCTCAGGCTGGTCTCCAACTCCTGAGCTCAAGCAATCTGCCTGCCTCGGCCTCTCATAGTGCTAGGATTATAGGCATGAGTCACTGTGCCTGGCCATTCTACTACAATTTTAAAAATAAGTGTTGGAACAATAAAATCATGCTTGTAAAATACTTAGCACGGTTTCTGGCACATTGTGAGCTCTTCGCTGATACTCTTTGTCATTGATGCACGTCACGGTGGCACTAGTGCATTGAGACAAGAAGGCCCATCTAGTCTTTCAGAGATGTTTTTGGACTGTGTTGCATCACCGGTCCCCAGGATTTCTCCTCCAAGGCCCTGGGTCCAAACCCGTGTATGTCTGCACTGCCTGGCTTTGCAGCCACAGCACATGGGATTTCTTGGCCCACCAGGCAGGCATTCATGGCCCAGTGGGTTTCAAAGCAATAAAGTTTTCTGGTCACCACTGCTGGCTTTGATACAAATAATGGGTTAACAAGACAAGGTAGAAATGGGTCTCTTGTGGAAAATGGAGAACTAGCAGACAGTTTGTAGGTACTGATGTCCCCTCCCAGCCTACTACGAAAGGTGGTTTCCAGACCAGCATTCCCAGCCAGGCTGAGGGTGGTAATGCAAGGATTCAGGCCACACACAGAGTGCCCTTGAGCCCATTTAAAAGCAAAATTTGTTAACACCTGCTGTCACCCAATAGACCTTCTGGCAAGACTGCAGAGGTCTCCAAAACACCACCAAGTGGTATTAATAATCCTGGAGCTCTTGTACACACCTGCCGCCTCTGCCTTTCATAATAACAGCTTATTTTCATACCAGGCCTGATAGCTTGCAAAGCCCTCAGGGGTCCTCAAAATGCGGCCCGTGGGCCACATGACGCAGTGTGATTGTATTTGTTCCCGTTTTGTTTTTTTACTTCAAAATAAGATATGTGCAATGTGCACAGGAATTTGTTAATTTTCTTTTTTTTTTTTTAAACTATAGTCCGGCCCTCCAATGGTCTGAGGGACAGTGAACTGGCCCCCTATTTAAAAAGTTCGAGGACCTCTGGTAGATCATCTCACCTCATCCTCATGAGAACCTTCAGAGGGAAGGGCAAGTGTGGTTCCCATTGTGCAGATAAGGAGGAGCTCCCTGAGGCTCAGGGGGGGTGTGGGCATCTCCAAGATCACACAGGCATAAGCAGTGAAGCCAGGTCTAGAAGGCAAGCCCCCAAGCCTATCCCACACTTTCTGCGCTTTTCTTAGCCTTAGTCCTTAACTTCCATAACCCACTTTGCTGTAATCCTATCTGCCTGTGATGCCCTCGATGGGAGGGGCTCTCTGGAAGGGGACAGGTCTGCAAAGTCAAGACCAATGAAAGGGTGCTTTGTCTTCCTTATGGCTCCTTAGGGTGAGTGGTGAGCACTTTAATTTGGAGCAGCAGTTTCCTCTTAGAAAGGCTCCTAGGGATCCCACTGTCTAAGTAATCTTCCCCAGATTTCTTTTGTTTGTTTGTTTTTATTTTTGTTTTTTTTTTTAGAGACAGAATCTCACTTTGTTGTCACCTTCAGTACAGTACTATAGTGTCATAGCTCACAGCAACCTCCAACTCCTGGGCTTAGGTGATTCTCTTGCTCAGCCTCCCCAGTAGCTGGGAGTACCCGCCACAATGCCTGGCCATTTTTTGTTGCAGTTTGGCCAGGGCCGGGTTCAAACCTGCCACCCTCGGTATATGGGGTTGGCGCCTTACCCTCTGAGCCACAGGCGCCGCCCTTCTTCCCCAGTTTTCTATCTTGCTCTACTGACCCATGTGCCACAGGACATCTCTGCAAGGCAAGGAGAGGAAGGTCGATGTTGTCCCAATGGAATTATAACATGCTTTTCTGGCATCCAGGAGACCTTATGCTGCCTCCACCCAGCCTCTGGCATTTACTCCGTGTAAGACCACACTTTTCTCCTACTCCCCACATATTCTTTTTAGAGTTCTCTGCAACACACTGGATTCTGAGTTTAACCTCCATACAAGCACTATTTGGGACAGTGGACTAGACCCACTGACAAGCTACCACATTCTCTCTGCTCAGGAGCTAAAGACTCCTGGGAACTGTGCCTGGGTCAGAATTGCCTTCCCATCCTCACAGCCAAGACTCTCCCACTCAGTGCCTGTTCTTTCTTTCTCATTCATTGACTCATTCATTCATTTATTCCGGAACAATGCTACATACTTGTATTTTAACTTCCTACCTCCAGGAGTTGGTGTGAACTAAAATATCGTGTACAACTCAGGTATGGAAATGAGATTTCAAGGAAAATTCATCTGTTCCTCAGAATACTATTGATACAACCACCCACATTCCAACTGGGTTGGTGAGTAATACTGAAGCCCCTTGAGAGGGCTTATACTGTGTTTCATATCTGTTATTTCACACGGGCTCAACAGAGGTTGGGATGATTGCAAAACACTATACCGTCTTTTCTCTAGATCCTTTTCTGAGCGTTGGCGAGGATCCTGGGTTAGGGGAACCTTGTGAGATTTCCACCTCCGATTTATCTCCTGAGTCTCATTTTTCGCCCGCGTCAGTCATCACCCCATTCCCAGCCATCTTGCCATAAATGGTTGCTAGTCATGTTGAGGTCAATGACCAGGATAGGACACTTTCAAAAGCTCTGGGAAATAAAAGTCTTTGTTGTTTTATTGTTTCAAGTTTTTTCTTATTATTTGGAGCAATTTAAAGGATGACGCTAGAGGATGCTTTGGGGTCAGCTCCTTCTACCACCATCCTTTTACATAGGAGGCACCTGAAGCCCAGAGAAGTTAGGTGACTTTTGAAAAGCCACAGAGCCAGCTGACAGCAAAGCTGAAACTAGAACTCGGGCTCCTAGATCCTGTTATCATCCCACCAACCGGGCAGAACTCTGCAGGGCTCTGCCCCAGGCAAGGCTTCTCCCAGCTGATCGCTGCCTGGTCTCCCGCCATTCTCTATGGCAAGGCAGTCTCTGGCGCCCTCAAGGGGCAGAACTGAGTAGTGCATAACCATAAGTATTCTGGAAGCAACCTGAAAACCCTTGAGCCCCCAACCCAGTTTTACAGAGTACTTTGGATTCATCTTTTTGTTTTAAAGAGCATAATGAATAAATAAATATCATGAAACACATTTAAGTTTATTAAAGTATGTTTGAAACACAAACTGCCCTTGATGCTCTCATAAGCATAGATCGGAACTAGAGGCCAGACCCCTGTAAGGAATGAGTTGCCACAGAGCCAGGCCAAATGACTGTTCCCTAAAGAGCCTCTCTAGAACCTGAGCCTGCTATGTGTGAACAGAAAGAGAAAGTGATGGGCTGGATATTGGGTGCTGGTTTCCTGTCTCTCGGTTGCAGGAGAGCCGCAGTCTGCCCTCATCAAAGGACTAGAGGAGGCTAGTTTCCGGAGCATGGGGGCCTAGGTGAGCAGGGAACGCTGATAACCCAACAGGGAAGTAGGCAAGAACACCTTCCTGGTGGTGGCCAGAAGCTTTGGCCTCCCTAGAGCAGAGGGAAAGTGTAAGGATGCTGCAGGGATGTGGAGGGGAAGGAGGACAGGAGACCAGCAATGGGTGACCTGGATGGGAATGGACACTAGCAGAGAGTTGGGCAGGCCTGCGAGTTCCCAGAACAGCAGTGACATGGGCAAGGCCCAAGCTGTGGCCTTCATTTCTGCCTAATAGCTGTGAGGAACCTGGGCTGTTGGCATCTTGGTTCTGGGAGAGCCTCCCTTGACTGGGTGGCCTTGTCTCTACTGATCACTGACACACACACTATGTGCAAGCAAAATTAATTGTTCTATTGTCTGTTCCTAGGGCCCTGTTTAGACACTTATCTCGTGTTATATTTTGTTTCATATCTGACTCTCAAACTATCCAATTCAACAAACATTTATGGAGTGTTTCTGTTTGGCAGGCACTGTGCTGCCACAAGAGCCGTAAGGGACTCTGTCTCATTTGTCTCTGAGCCTCCTGCACTGCCAGGATGCTGCAATTTGATAACTACTGGATCTGAGAACAGCACTTTTAGGCAGGATAAATTCCATCCTCCATTTGTGAAGGATGGAATTCTAGGCACCTGGGTTTCTAATTAGACATGGTGTCATAAACATATGACTGATGGGAACGGCCCTCTCCATGACCTATTCTGTTTTTTCCATCTTTATCCTCATGCTAACAAAGATGGTTTATTAGTCAGGATAATCAACTCTAGCTGCTATAACAATCTCAAATTGCAGTAACTTAACATGATAAAAATTTCACTTCTCACTCACACAACTTTGAAGTGTGTGTTTCTGCTCAAGCAGCTCTCCTGGACAGCTCTCTTCTGAAATAGTGGCTCAGGATCCAAGCTACTTCTGTCTTGCAGCTCCACCATCCCCTAGGCCCTCCTTGTCATCTCCACTGGACCCTCTGCATTCATCCAGATGGCATTCAAAGACAGAGAGAGAAGCTGTGTACCTGAAACTAAACCCCTCTGCTTCAGATCTTTGGATGAGGCTAGTCACAAGATCTTTCCCACAGCACTGGCAGCTAAGACCAGAGCTCCCTGACTGGACAACTGTTTGCCAGCAATAACTCTTCATCGCAGAAGTGAGCATGAAAATATGGTGTAGTTAGCTATTCCAAAATAGTATTTTAGCATAATTGGGCATTAAAGTTCTGCCATGAGAGACAGAGAAATCCAAAGAAAGATTCCTATATATATATTGGGCAGCGCCTGTGGCTCAAAGGAATAGGGCACTGGCCCCATATACCGGAGGTGGTGGGGTCAAACCCAGCCCCAGCCAAAAACTGCAAAAAAAAAAAAAAAATAGAAAGAAAGATTCCTATATACACTACATTCTTTAAAACCTGGAAAACAACTTGTTCCTGGAAGGGTTTGCAAAGGGTTTGTAAAGAATTATCAATTGCAGCTCAATTTACAATTATCAAAATGTAGAAACAACCTGAATGCCCACCAACCCAGGAAGGATTAACAACAAGCTGTGGTATATGTGTATATACCATGGAATACTATTCAGCCATTTAAAAAGGCGGAGACTTTACATCTTTTGTATTAATCTGGATGGAGGTAGAACACATTCTTCTTAGCAAAGCATCATAAGAATGGAGAAGTAAGAATCCAATGTACTCAATTCTAATACGAAGGCACTAGATGATTTAATACAAGGTGGCGGGTAGGGGAATGAGGGAGTGGGGAGAGGGGAGAAGGGAAGGGGATGGGGGATCATGGTGTATTGTACACCTGTTGGGGGCAGGACACAGCTACAACAGGGACTTTACCTAACAAATGCAATCAGTGTAACTTAATTCTTTGTATCCTCAATGAATCTTAAACAATAAAAAAGTAAGTAAAAAATAAGAATTAACAATTGTACCTCCAATTAATGTCCTGTGTTATCACCAAGTTGAAGCCGGAACGTGAGGGTACAAATAGAGAAGAGGGGTGTGGATAAACCTAGATGCCCTTCTAGTCTGACATTCTGAAGACTGAAAGAAAGTCTTGCCTAATGGAAAAGGCAATGAAACCCTTTAGGTCATCGTGTGGAAGGAAGACTGTTTTCTTCCTGGTAAAGAGTCTATTTCCTGGGTGGTACCTGTGGCTCAAAGGAGTAGGGCGCCGGCCCCATATGCCGGAGGTAGCGGGTTCAAACCCAGCCCCAGCCAAAAACTGCAAACAAACAAACAAACAGTCTATTTCCTCACAAACTTCCAGGCACAATAAGGGTGTGATGGGGCCAGACACGATGGCCCACAACTGTAATCTTAGCACTCTGGGAGACTGAGGTAGGAGGATCACTTGAACTTAGAAGTTCAAGACTACCCTGAGCAAGAGCAAGACCTTGTTTCTACTGAAAGTAGAAAAACTAGCTAGGCATTGTGGTGGGCACCTGTAGTCCCAGCAATTCAGGAGGCTGAGGCAGGAGGATCACTTGAACCCAGAAGTTTGAGGCTTCTTTGACCTAGACTGAAGCCATGGCACTCTGTGTGACAGAGTGAGACTCTGTTTCAAAACAAAAAAGGAGTGAAGGCATGATGGCAGGCCACAGATACAACTTAGAGCCCTTTGCTAGAATTTCTGAGCCAAGAAAGGTGGATAATTGGCTGAGATTTTTGATACTAGAGGAAAAAGTGGTTTAAGGAATAACCTTGGGAGGAAAAGGAAGCCCTGACCTCCTCTGACTGGCTTCATTAACCCACAAAGTGCTGGGTTTGGAGCCTCTGGTGTCTATGTTTCTTCCTTTAAAATATGAGACTTAAATATCAAAGGATTCCCTGGGTTGACAAGGCAGTTTGCCATAACCTAGAGGTGATGACTTGTCATTGACATATTTTAAATTGAGTAGCAATTAGGCTACAGGAAAGAGTATAATTAAAATTTACAGACAGCTCTAAGACCTGCTGAAGACTTGGAACAATCTGTTTGGGTAAAATGAATATTGCATCACTCTTTCACCAAAGTACAATTATAACTCTTGCCCAAGCCTAAAATCCTGCCCAACTAGCCCCTTTGGAGCTATCGGAAGGGGTGGAGGAGAAGAGGGGAGAGTCAGTCAGAAGATGCTGTGATAAGCATCATGGAATGAGCCAACTAACTACATGGGAAGGAGTAGTCTATGGAGTGCCCCCTCTTCTATCCCTGGAGCTACCAGAAACAGAAAAAGAGGGAGGGGCTACCCATAAAAGATGTAACATCTTCTTTTAAGGCTGCACAATATTCCATAGTATACATATACCACAATTTATTAATCCACATTGTACCCCATAAATACATTAATGTATACATGATTTATGTATTTATGACTCAATAAAAAGGAGGGAGGGGCTATACAGATATTGATGTTGCAGCATCATCACCTTTGATGCTGACCTCTGAACACTTACTCTGGCTCCTGAATTCTCCCTGATCAAGAATAAGCCTGTTCCAGGCCAGGCGCGGTGTCTCTCACCTATAATCCAAGCACTCTGGGAAGCCAAGGTGGGTGAGCTCAGGAGTTTGAGACCAGCCTGAGCTAGAGTGAGACCCTGTCTCTATTAAAAATAGAAAAACTTGCCAGGCACAGTGGCTAACTCCTGTAATCCTAGCACTCTGGGAGGCAGAGGCACATGGATCGCCTAAACTTAGGAGGTTGAGGCCAGCCTGAGCAAGAGCAAGACCCCATCTTGCATCGTGGTAGACAACTGTAGTCCCAGCTTCTTGGGAGGCTCAGGCAAAAGGATTGCTTCAGCCCAAGATTTTGAGGTTGCTGTGAGTTATGATGCTACGGCACTCTACTGAGGATGACAAAGTGAGACTGTCAAAAAGAAAGAAAGGAAAGGAAAGGAGAGAGGGGAAAGGGGAACTAACTAGGCATTGTGGCACACACTTGTAGTCCCAGCTACTCAGGAGGCTGAGGCAAGAGGATTGCCTCACTGCAAAATTCATTTTACCCAAGCCCAAGAGTTTGAGGTTGCTGTGAATTATGATGCCATGACACTCTACCCAAGGCAACAGAGTGAGACTCTGTTTAAAAAAAAAAAAAAGAAAAAAAGGCTGGTCCAACAACAGAGGTGAGAGACTAGCTTGTAAGTAGGGGCTGAATATCTCTGGCTGTAAAGGATTTAGAAGCTCTATAGGGTTTAGAAGCAGGGACTAGGTAGACATTACATTATCATCACAAAGAACATTGTATGAAGCATATTGTGTGGTTAGCAATGTTCAAACCTTGATTCAAAAGGACGCAGTTCATGATTCACAACCAAGAAGTTGACACTGAGACAATCCACAGAGGTTTTTGGATTTTGCCAGTTTTATGTGCATTCGTGTGTGTGTGTGTGTGTTGCTATTCAGTTTCATTGCAGTGTAGACTGATGTGAACACAAGTATAATCAAGGTACAGAACTGCTCCTTCACCACAGGGCTCCGCTGTGCTGTCCCTTTATGGTCATCCCCATCCTTATCCCCCATGTCCAACCCCTAGTGACCACTAATATGTTCTCCCTCTCTAAAATTTGGTTATTTCAAGACTATCCTATAAGTGGACTCCTGTAATGTAGTGTGTGACCTTTTGAGACTGACTTTTTTCACTCAACAAAATTCCTTTGAGATCCATCCAGTTGCTGCATTTATCAGTGGTTCATTCCTTTTCAAAGCTACGTAGTACTCCATGGTTTGAATGTGCTACAGTTTATCTGCTGAAGAACCTTTGGGTTGTTTCTAGTTTGGGGTATCTACAAATAAAGCTGCCCTGAGCAACAACAGCAAAAGGACATAATTCCTGTCTCCCAAACCAATGATCTGAACTTAGTGCACGTAAGAATCATCCTGACAATGAGGAGGAGGGTTTACTGAAATGCTAATTCCCAGGGCCCCAGCTAGAACATAGTCTGGTATAAGACCAGAAGCCTGTGTTTCTAATAAGCATGACCAGCAAATTTGCAAATAATAGTTGGAAACAACCGTGGGCTAAGAGGCCACAGTGTGGTGCATATGACAGAAACAAAAATAATTGCTATCACCATCCAAGATAACTCTTTCTGAAAGAAGAAATAGTCTTCTTGCTTGATACCATATTATCATGGAGATTTCAAACACTGAATATGCATATTTCATTTTTTGGCAGTGCACACTATGCATTTTAAAGCAATGATCTGTTTTTTATATTTTCAGGCTCATTTTCTGTCTTGAGGAAGCTGAATGTTGAGCTGTTAGTTTAGGCACAGGCGTGTGGAGTCACGGCAGATGACTGTCTCCAACAAGGCCGGAATATCACGGGTCCTTTTTGAAATAGGTGTTGGAGGACAACCACTGACCCTAAAAAATGCAGCTATACCAAACTGGTTTAACTACTGCAAACATGAATTCTGAGTATTTTTCTTCGAAAGTGGTGGTGAGTCTTTATTTATCACAGGTCAATTCACAATCACCAAGACGTGGAATCAACTCAAGTGCCCATCGACACATAAATGGTTTAATAAACTGTGGATAAGTATGTCATGGAATATTATTCAGCCATAAAAAGATAGAGATTTTACATCTTTGTATTACCTAGATGGAGTTGGAGAACATTCTCCTTAATAAAGTATCACAAGAATGGAAAAGCAAGAATCCAATGTACTCAATGCTAATGTGAAACCAGTAGATGAACAGCTACATGTTCACACAAGAGAAAAACAATTAAATTCGGGTGGCAGGGAGGGGGAGAGGGGGAGGATGGGAGAGAGGCCGGGAAGGAGAGGGTTGGTGTGCTCCCATCCACTAGACACAATGTAAGGAAGGGTAGCTGGCACACCTCCTGGGTGAGCGGTACAACTACAACTTGGGCTTTATCTAACAAACCCAAACAATTTAACCTAATCATTTGTACCCTTATATCAATCTGGAAAAAAAAAAAGTGGTGGTGATTCTAACTAAACTAGCCCATAATTAAATTTTTAAACTGCTATCTTTTTTTTGACACAGAGTTTCACTTTATCACCCTCAGTAGAGAGCTATGGTGTCATAGCTCACAGCAACCTCAAATTCTTGAGCTCAAGCAATTCTCTTGCCTCAGCCTCCTTAGTAGCTGGGACTATAGGTACCTGTCACAATGCCTGGCTATTTTTTTGGAGACGGGGGTCTCCCACTTGCCCAGGCTGGTCTTGAACTCCTGAGCTCAAGCAATCCACTTGCCTCAGCCTCCCAGAGTGTTAGGATTACAGGTGTTAGCCACCGTGTATAATAATGCATTATGCCTGGCCTAAACTACTATTTTTAATTTGAAATGTTTATTTAAGGAGACTGGCATGAAATATTTCAAATATCAGCTTATGTAGGAGTAATAAAATTGTACATATAATAGAATAAAATAACAAAAACTTCCGGGGTTGAAAGGGATCCTAAAAGTAAAGTATTCCAGCATGAATCTGATGTTTGTGCTAGAATATGAAGCATGAAAATAGAAGCTATGGGTCTTGGCGACATAAGAACTGTATTTAAGTCCAGCTTTGCCACATGGACAGCAGCTGGATAATATTAGACATGTGGCTTAAGTTTTCTGGGCCTTAATTTCTTCACCTGTAAAATAATACGGTGACCATCATGGTCTTTTTCAGTCTTAACATTCTATGATTTCCTTCTACAATCTGCATCTTCCTGTTCATATTTATTCATAACCTGAAGAAGAAAAATGAGCAGAGTTTCATATTGCAAATTATCCCTCAATTTAGAATGAATGAATTAGAACACACATATGTACAAAAATAAAGAGAAACTAAACTTAAAAATAAAATGTCCTTATTGAAAACACTTAAAATATGCATAAATTAGCTCCCAATAAAATCAGAAATAAAAGACATAATGCTTAAAAAAGACAATGGCAATTTACCAAATCAATGGTGCTGTATATAAAAACAACCTATATGTATTTTTTTTTTGAGACAGATGCTCATTCTGTTACCCTGGGGTAGAGTGCCATGGTGTCATAGCTCACAGAAATTTCAAACTCTTGGGCTTGAGCAATCCTCTTGTCTCAGCCTCCTGAATAGCTGGGACAACTCACATGTACCACAATGTGTGGCTTAAAACAACCTATATTTAAAGTGAAATGAATGCATTCTTCAATACAGATAATAGAGCTATCAAATTCATAGTTGTCACAAATTATCTCTAGAGACACAAATTCATGCTTAAAGAACTAAAACTCAGTATCCCTTTGATGCTTAATAAGATGTGCCATACTGATGAAACATTAGGTGAAGTGACTTCCTCTTGGCTTTCTTTCTTTCTTTCTTTCTTTCTTTCTTTCTTTCTTTCTTTCTTTCTTTCTTTCTTTCTTTCTTTCTTTCTTTCTTTCTTTCTTTCTTTTTTTGTCTCACTATGTCACCCTTGGTAGAGTGATGTGGCATCACAGCTCACAGCCACCTCAAATTCTTGGGCTTAAGCGATTCTCTTGCCTCAGCCTCCCAAGTAGCTGGGACTACAGGTGCCCACCACTAAACCTGGCTATTTCTTTTTTTTTTTTTGGTTGTAGTTGTCATTGTTGTTTGGCAGGCCAGGGCTGGATTCGAAACTGCCAGCTCCGGTGTATGTGGCTGGTGCCCTAGCCACTGAGCCTTGGCTTTCTAAGCAACCTATACAAAACCACTTTCAAAACTTTCTTAAAAGATTAAATGGGTATCCTATCAATTTTAAAACTTATTAGTAGCAAGACAAATAAATAACTTTTGTTCAGTGCTTTGCAGTTTTTAAAGCACAGCAGATGGTATGAGCTCAATAATCGTTTACTGAAGGAATGATTTAAATTGAATAAAGCAACAGACACTTAACAAACTGGATCGCCGGTATAGTTGAAACAACACTGACATCAGTCGTGACTGCCTCTCCCTAGCTGTATGATTGTTGGCATTTATATAACTCCTTTGGGCCTCAGTATTCTCATCTCTAAATGGGGACAACTCTACCCAAACACTAAACTTAAAGGTAGCATTAAAATAGATAATACAAAATAGGAAACCTATCAAAAACTTCTGTTCACATTTATGTTTATGGCAAAAGTCTGAATACTTGCCCCCTTAACACTGGAAACCAGGCTGTTCTAACTTCTATTCAACACCATATCGGAGTTCCTTGCAGTAAGATGAGAAAAAGAGAGGGGAGACAAGATGGCGGACTGAAGCCAGCTTTCAACAAAGGCTCCCGTCCAGAAGGAGAGTTAAGGGACAGGAATTTAGTAAGTATCCTGGTGGACTTGAGCCTCACCAAGAGAGAAGGCTGAAGAACGCACATCAACACCGCTGAGGCAAGTTGTGATCACAAGGACGCAAACAAAAGCTGAGACTTCAAGCCAGAGTACAAGTTGCAATAGGATCGAACAGAAACCAGCTGAAAACAAGACAGAACCACTTTGCTCCACCACACCAGACAGGGCCCCAGTTTCTCAGGCCACAACACTGTACGGGCCCTCGATAAACCCTCAGGGGAAAAACCAAAGGGAGTAAACCATGGGGCGGAATCAGCGGAAAAACTCTGGTAACATGAATAACCAGAATAGATCAAGCCCCCCAAGAAAAGATACGGCAGATGTGATTGAAGATCCCATTCATAAACAACTGGCTGAGATGTCAGAAGTCGAATTCAGAATTTGGTTTGCAGACAAGATTAATAAAATGGAATTAGGAATTCGAGGAGAAATTCAAAAATTGTCTCAAGAATTTAACGAATTTAAAGACAAAACCACCAAAGACTTAGACACACTGAAACAAGAACTTACAGCCCTCAAAGATATGAAAAATACAGTAGAATCCCTCTGTAACAGAATGGAGCAAGCAGAAGAAAGGATTTCTGACATTGAAGATAAAGTCTTCGAACGCTCCCAATCTCTCAAAGAGGAAGAGAAATGGAGAGCAAAAACGGATCACTCACTCAGAGAACTCTCAGATAATTCGAAAAAAAACAACATAAGGGTTATAGGAATTTCGGAGAACGATGAAGTAGCTGCCCAGGGCACAGAGGCCCTTCTACATGAAATTATGAAAGAAAATTTTCCAGACATGCCTAGAGAATCTGAAATTCAGGTAGCAGACAGCTTCAGAACCCCAGCACGATTCAACCCCAATAAGCCATCTCCCAGACATATCATAATTAGCTTCACTAAAGTTAACATGAAAGAGAAGATTCTCAAAGCAGCCCGGCGAAAGAAAACTATAACGTACAAAGGTAAGAATATTAGAATAACTGCAGATCTCTCTGCTGAAACTTTTCAAGCCAGAAGAGGCTGGTCATCAACTTTCAATCTCCTAAAGCAAAAAAACTTTCAACCCAGGATCTTGTATCCAGCTAAACTGAGTTTCATCTATGATGGAGAAATTAAATACTTCAATGACATTCATATGTTGAAAAAATTTGCCGTAAGTAAACCAGCTCTTCAGGATGTTCTCAGACCTATCCTCCACAATGACCAACCCAATCCTATACCACAAAAGTAAACTCACTCAGAAACTTCGGATCAAACTCCAACTTCCACACTGGCGAAAGGATTAAAAATGTCCACTGGACCTTTGAAAAACTCGATACCCAAAATTCCACCAGACTTATCAATACTCTCCATCAATGTGAATGGCTTAAACTGTCCTCTAAAAAGGCATAGGTTAGCTGACTGGATACAAAAACTCAAGCCAGATATTTGTTGCATACAAGAGTCACATCTCAACTTAAAAGACAAATACAGACTCAGGGTGAAAGGATGGTCATCCATATTTCAGGCAAATGGTAATCAGAAAAAAGCAGGTGTTGCAATTTTATTTGCAGATACAGTAGGCTTTAAACCATCAAAAGTAAGGAAGGACAAGAATGGTCACTTCATATTTGTTAAGGGTAATACTCAATATGACGAGATCTCAATTATTAATATCTATGCACCCAACCAGAATGCACCTCAATTTATAAGAGAAACTCTAACAGACATGAGTAACTTGATTTCCTCCAGCTCCATAATCGTTGGAGATTTCAACACTCCCTTGGCAGTGTTGGATCGATCCTCCAGAAAGAAGCTGAGCAAAGAAATCTTAGATTTAAACCTAACCATCCAATATTTAGATTTAGCAGACATCTACAGAACATTTCATCCCAACAAAACTGAATACACATACTTCTCATCAGCCCACGGAACTTACTCCAAAATTGATCACATTTTAGGTCACAAGTCTAACCTCAGTAAATTTAAAGGAATAGAAATTATTCCATGCATCTTCTCGGACCATCATGGAATAAAACTTGAATTGAGTAACAACAGGAATCTGCATACCCATACAAAAACATGGAAGTTAAATAACCTTATGCTGAATGATACCTGGGTCAGAGATGAGATTAAGAAAGAAATCACCAATTTTTTGGAACAAAATGACAATGAAGACAAACTATCAGAACCTCTGGGACACTGCAAATTTATAGCACTGCAAGCCTTCCTCAAGAGAACGGAAAGAGAGGAAGTTAACAACTTAATGGGACATCTCAAGCAACTGGAAAAGGAAGAACATTCCAACCCCAAACCCAGTAGAAGAAAAGAAATAACCAAAATTAGAGCAGAATTAAATGAAATTGAAAACAAAAGAATAATACAACAGATCAATAAATCAAAAAGCTGGTTTTTTGAAAAGGTCAATAAAATACATAAACCTCTGGCCAACCTAATCAGGAAAAAAAGAGTAAAATCTCTAATATCATCAATCAGAAACAACAAAGACGAAATAACCACAGACTCATCAGAAATCCAAAAAATCCTTAATGAATATTACAAGAAACTTTATTCTCAGAAATATGAAAATCTGAAGGAAATAGACCGATACTTGGAAGCACGCCACCTTCCAAGACTTAACCAGAATCAAGTGGAAATGTTGAACAGACCCATATCAAGTTCAGAAATAGCATCAACTATACAAAACCTCCCTAAAAAGAAAAGCCCGGGACCAGATGGTTTCACGTCAGAATTCTACCAAACCTTTAAAGAGGAATTAGTACCTATATTACTCAACCTGTTCCAAAATGTAGAAAAAGAAGGAAGACTACCCAACACGTTCTATGAAGCAAACATCACCCTGATCCCCAAACCAGGAAAAGACCCAACAAGAAAAGAAAATTATAGACCAATATCACTAATGAATATAGATGCAAAAATATTCAACAAGATCCTAACAAACAGAATCCAGCAACACATCAAACAAATTATACATCATGACCAAGTTGGTTTTATCCCAGGGTCTCAAGGCTGGTTCAATATACGTAAATCTATAAATGTAATTCAGCACATAAACAAATTAAAAAACAAAGACCATATGATTCTCTCAATTGATGCAGAAAAAGCTTTTGATAATATCCAGCATCCCTTCATGATCAGAACACTCAAGAAAATTGGTCTAGAAGGGACTTTTCTTAAACTGATAGAGGCTATCTACAGCAAACCCACAGCCAATATCATATTGAATGGAGTTAAATTGGAATCATTTCCACTCAGATCAGGAACCAGACAAGGCTGCCCATTGTCTCCATTGCTTTTCAACATTGTAATGGAAGTTTTAGCCACCGCAATTAGGGAAGAAAAGGCGATCAAGGGTATCCGTATAGGGTCAGAAGAGATCAAACTCTCGCTCTTCGCAGATGATATGATTGTGTATCTGGAAAACACTAGGGACTCTACTACAAAACTCCTAGAAGTGATCAAGGAATACAGCAGCGTCTCAGGTTACAAAATCAACATTCATAAATCGGTAGCCTTTATATACACCAACAACAGTCAAATTGAAAAAGCAGTTAAGGACTCTATCCCATTCACAGCAGTGCCAAAGAAGATGAAATATTTGGGAATTTACCTAACAAAAGACGTGAAAGATCTCTATAAAGAGAACTATGAAACTCTAAGAAAAGAAATAGCTGAAAATGTTAACAAATGGAAAAACATACCATGCTCATGGCTAGGAAGAATCAACATTATCAAAATGTCCATACTACCCAAAGCAATATATAATTTCAACGCACTCCCTATTAAAGCTCCACTGTCATATTTTAAAGATCTTGAAAAAACATTACTTCGTTTTATATGGAATCAGAAAAAACCTCGAATAGCCAAGACATTACTTAGAAATAAAAACAAAACAGGAGGAATCACACTACCAGACCTCAGACTTTACTACAAATCAATAGTGATCAAAACAGCATGGTATTGGCACAAAAACAGAGAAGTAGATATCTGGAATAGAATAGAGAACCAAGAGATGAATCCAGCTACTTACCGCTATTTGATTTTTGACAAGCCAATTAAAAACATTCAGTGGGGAAAAGATTCCCTATTTAACAAGTGGTGCTGGGTGAACTGGCTGGCAACCTGCAGAAGACTGAAATTGGACCCACACCTTTCACCATTAACTAAGATAGACTCTCATTGGATTAAAGATTTAAACTTAAGACATGAAACTATAAAAATACTAGAGGAGAATGCAGGGAAGACCCTTGAAGAAATTGGTCTGGGTGAGTATTTCATGAGGAGAACCCCCCGGGCAATTGAAGCAGCTTCAAAAATACACTACTGGGACTTGATCAAACTAAAAAGCTTCTGCACAGCTAAGAACACAGTAAGCAGAGCAAGCAGACAGCCCTCAGAATGGGAGAAGATATTTGCAGGGTATAACTCTGACAAAGGTTTAATAACCAGAATCCACAGAGAACTCACACGCATCAGCAAGAAAAAAACAAGGGATCCCATCGCAGGCTGGGCAAGGGATTTGAACAGAAACTTCTCTGAAGAAGACAGGCGCAAGGCCTTCAGACATATGAAAAAATGCTCATCATCTTTAATCATCAGAGAAATGCAAATCAAAACTACTCTGAGATATCATCTAACCCCAATGAGACTAGCCTATATCACAAAATCTCAAGACCAGAGATGTTGGCGTGGATGCGGAGAAAAGGGAACACTTCTGCACTGCTGGTGGGAATGCAAATTAATACATTCCTTTTGGAAAGATATATGGAGAACACTCAGAGATCTAAAAATAGATCTGCCATTCAATCCTGTAATTCCTCTACTGGGCATATACCCAGAAGACCAAAAATCACAACATAACAAAGATATTTGTACCAGAATGTTTATTGCAGCCCAATTCATAATAGCTAAGTCATGGAAAAAGCCCAAGTGCCCATCGATCCACGAATGGATTAATAAATTGTGGTATATGTATACCATGGAATACTATGCAGCCTTAAAGAAAGATGGAGACTTTACCTCTTTCATGTTTACATGGATGGAGCTGGAACATATTCTTCTTAGTAAAGTATCCCAAGAATGGAAGAAAAAATACCCAATGTACACAGCCCTACTATGAAACTAATTTGGGACTCTCACTTGAAAGCTATAACCCAGCTACAACTTAACAATAGGGGAAAGTGGGAAAGGTGGGGGGTGGGTAGAGGGACGGGAATCGGTGGGATTACACCTGTGGTGCATATTACAGGGGTATTTGCGAAACTTGGTAAATGTAGAATGTAAATGTTTTGGCACAGTAACTGAGATAACGCCGGAAAGGCTATGTTAACCACTGTGATAAAAATGTGTCAAATGGTTTATGAAGTGAGTGTATGATGCCCCATAATCATATCATTGTATACAGTTATGATTTAATAAAAAAAAAAGAAATTAAAAAAAAAAAAAGAAAGTATTAAAAAAAAAAGATGAGAAAAAGAAATATTGGGAAGGAAGAAATTAAGTTGTTTTAATCAGATAATATTAGAATGTCCTAATGTCAAAATGACAATTGAAGGGCCAGGTGCGGTGGCTCACGCCTATAATCCTAGCACTCTGGGAGGCCAAGATGGGTGGGTTGCCTGAGCTCACAAGTTTGAGACCAGCCTGAGCCAGAGCGAGACCCCATCTCTAAAAATAGCTGGGCATTGTGGTGGGTGCCTGCAGTCCCACGTACTTGGAAGGCTGAGGCAAGAGAATCTCTTAAGCCCAAAAGTTTGAGGTTGCTGTGAACTGTGATGTCATGGCACTCTTCCAAGGGCAACAAAGTGAGACTGTCTCAAAAAACAACAAAAAATAATGACATTGACCCATCACTATTATTGTAATCATGTTGAATTCTTTTCATAATTTAAGGACAAGACTGTTCTTCTGCAATGATAATTCATGCTGCAACATCATTTAACAAAATAACATTAGCTGTCTTAATATTTAGATAATACATAGAAAGTCCTGAAGAATCTATGAAAAATAAACTAGAACTAATGAGTGGGTATAACAAGTCAGGATAGACAAAGTGAATATACGTGGAGAATACACAGGAGGAAATGATATTACTGTAACCTCAGAAATTCCAACGATAGCCAGGTAATTTAGATAACTAAAGGCACCGTAGGACCACAGAATCATGGAATGTGCTCCATATTCTATTTTTCATGAGCATTGTGTTCACTCGGATTTGCACGTGGTATATTTCCATTAGCTTGCTTTGAAAGGAAAAATTTAGGTTGTTTTTGATTAACAAATATGCCTGTGAAGTAAAAGATAGTTTGCAAAGTTAACCTCAATCCTGCACCATCCACAAGAAACACATGTTCCTTCTGGAAGTCCTGAGTTTCTTCTTGCAAAATGAATAGACAGGGAGGGCCTTTTGTGAAAGCTGCTAAACTTCAGTATGAAACAGATGTTGTTGTAGTTGTTCATCAGCACCTATCTTCAGCAAAAGTCACGAATTTGGGTGCCTGCTCTTAATGTGATATGACAATTTTAACAGATCTGTTAAATATTCATACATACAATTCCCTGGTGGGAAAGACTTCCCAGTATTTACATCAGAAAGCAGATTTTCCTATTGCCACAATAGATTATTTATGAGAAACAAGCTTTCTTATTGATCTTGCAAGTAACTGAGAGCTTATGGAAGACTTCGACATGTTGCCGAAAAGGATGCAAGCACTCATTATATAACAAATCATATAAATGATCTACATCATCTCTAACATCAATAATTTGGAAATATCCATATACTTGCCTAAGTATATCCTGTGTTTTATGTGTTCTAAGATGGATTTTTATGGCAATATCTACTTTAGCTCTGTCCTATGCAAAAATATGAGAAAGCAAAGTGTTGATGTATAATTAACTATATTTTCTTCTTTTTTTTTTTTTTTTTGTAGAGACAGTCTCACTTTATGGCCCTCGGTAGAGTGCCATGGCATCACACAGCTCACAGCAACCTCCAACTCCTGGGCTTAAGCGATTCTCTTGCCTCAGCCTCCCAAGTAGCTGGGACTACAGGCGCCCACCACAACGCCCAGCTATTTTTTGGTTGCAGTTCAGCGGAGGCCGGGTTTGAACCCGCCACCCTCGGTATATGGGGCCGGCGCCCCACCAACTGAGCCACAGGCACCGCCCATAATTAATTATATTTTCTTTCTTTTTTTTTGTAGAGACAGAGTCTCATTTTATGGCCCTCGGTAGAGTGCCGTGGCCTCACACAGCTCACAGCAACCTCCAACTCCTGGGCTTAAGCGATTCTCTTGCCTCAGCCTCCCAAGTAGCTGGGACTACAGGCGCCCACCACAATGCCCGGCTATTTTTTGGTTGCAGTTTGGCCAGGGCTGGGTTTGAACCTGCCACCCTCAGTATATGGGGCCGGCGCCTTACCGACTGAGCCACAGGCGCCGCCCAATTAATTACATTTTCTAACACATTTAACTAAATTATTAAATATGTTTACCCATTTATTATCTAAGATTATTAGCTATATCACCAATGATACGCATAACACTTGGGAAAGACTAGTATCATAGGAAAAGCACTGTAATTGGAGCCAAAATACCTAAATTCAAATTATGGTTCTGCCACTTAGTAGCTATATGACCTTGAACATTATATGACCTTTAACATTTCTGAGCTTCTGGTTGTTTTCATTTATTTATTTTATTTTATTTTATTTTATTTATTTGAGACAGAATCTCACTTTGTCGCCCTTAGTGACAGGCACCTGCCACAACTCCCAGCTATTTTTAGAGATGGGGGTCTTACTCTGGCTCAGGCTGGTCTTGAACTCATGAGGTCAGGCAATTCACCCACATTGGCCTCTCAGAGTGCTAGGATTACAGGAGGGAGCCACTGCGCCTGGCCACTCTGATTGTTTTGAAAGAAAAGATGTGCAATCAAAAGCTTATTTGGGGATCATCTGAAACATCAGCATATAACCTAACACTGCCACATATTTCAAGGCTCATGTCTGCATTTGCCTCTGCTAATGAGTCCAATGAAGTTCATTGCAGTCACAGTGAATAAAATGTTCTTGATAGTTCAAACAGAGAAAAATGGGAAGAGAATGGAGTCATCCCAGGGCATGCAACAGCACAAGCACGCCAAACTCAAAATGATCTGTAATTTAGGCATCAACACTCTATTCAGTTTCATTTCTTTAAAAATATGAATAATGCATCATGCGAAGGGAAGACTAAATGATGTTGCAGCATGAATTATCATTGTAGAGGGACAGTTTTGTCCTTAAATTATGAAAAGAATTCAACATGATTACAATAATAGCAATGGGTCAATTGTCATTTTGACATTAGGACATATCATACTTTATTACCAACACAATAAAAATCAAGTACTGTCAATTAGAGGATCCCTGGGTGACAAGGCAATCATAGACATGAATGTGAGCCTTGTAATCTCACAGAATTATTCCATGTGTTCCAGAATCCATAATATCTGTCTTTCTGAATATTTTCAAAATGAAAATATAAGATTAAAACATACTTTTTTTTTGTTTTTGAAACAAAGTCTCACTATGTCATCCTCGGTAGAGTGCCATAGCATTACAGCTCACAGCAACTAAGATTAAAACATTCTGATGGGAAGAATTAAATATCATTAGATTTTTTTCTTATTGTGACATCAGTATCATCATAAGGTCAAATTTATTTTTGTCTTACACTTATATTTACTTATCCAATCATCTATATGTGGGATGTTTTGTTAAGACATTTATATGTGAATAGATATGACTGACAAAGTTGCCATACAGTTAGGGAGCAGGCTAAATATGTGACCAAGAAAAATAAAATATAAGACATTAGGCCGGGATAGTGGCTCATGCCTGTAAGCCCAGTACTTTGGGAGGCCAAGGTGGAAGAATTGCTTGAGGCTAGGAGTTTGAGGCTGCAGTGAACTATGATTGCACCACTGCTACCCTGGGCGACAGAGTGAGACCATGTCTCTAAAATAAAACAGAACAGCTTCCCTACAACAGGGCACAGTGAGTCTGGGGAGATAAGACTCCAGGCATCTCTGGCTGGTAGGATCTGCATATTAATCATCCCTTTGAGGATACAGGAAGTCAGCAAGGGACTTCTGGACCCCAAGAGGAGGACAAAAACAGTGGAAAACTGGCAAGTGGTTGCGTGTGTTTGATCGACCTAATCCCGCCGGCAGCCATAGTACAAGCAGCAGTGAGACTGCAAACCGGAAAGGCCTTACCTATGAACTGTTTCAGTGTTTTTGGACTTGGCACTCAGTTGAACTGCCTTGGGGAGAGCTTGAGCAGGAGTGCAGAGAACTTTAGGCATTTTCTAGGGCCCCAGACTGAGCCGCTGAGCCGGACGGAGCTAATAGTGTTTGGCTGTGGGCCGCAGGGAGCCATTGTGAGAGAACTGCCCCGGCAAGCTCCACCCTCAGGGTTGCAGAGCAAGAATCAGGCGGGAGCTAGTAACCTAGTGACTGAGCAGCCTAAAGGTGAGGACTGAGCTGCCTTACAGGCTTAACCCTCAGGGGCAGAGTGAGACCATTTTTGGCACACTGGAGCCTCAGGCTGTTGCCCTGGGTAGAGTGCCGTGGCATCACAGCTCATAGCAACCTCAAATTCCTGGGCTTGGCAGTGCCTGGACCACCATAAGAGCTGTGCCACAACCCCCAACCTGCGACCCGTGCCCACAGGGCCTCCGCATGCCCTGACCAGGAACTGCGGGAACCGTGCAACCCTGCATCCTCCCTCCTGTACCCTCCCTGCCTCCACACCAGCCCACTCATCTGGCCAGGGACTCTGGTAGCCGCATGCCTTCCCGAGCCCTCCCTGCCTCTGCGCAGAGCCCTGCTCCTAGCCAGAGACTGCTGGAAACATGGGCTCTCTGTGCAAAAGTCACTGGGCACCAGGCACTCCCAGAACTGTGAGCACCACCTCCCACCTCGTTGCTGGATCAGGGTGTGTCACACTCTGGAGCTGCTTCCACAACCAGAACTTCCTGGCTGGGGCAGCCCCAGAGGAACTATACAGGGTCACTCCCTACAAAGATTGAGCAACAATAGAGTGATCCCGCTGGGGTCTAATCTTGGAGAGACACCTCCCCAACTCTGAGGACGGCCAGAGGCAACGGTGAAAAACAATCATGAGGCAAAATCAATAGAAAAATTCTGGCAATATGAATAACCAGTGTAGATCAACGCCCCCAAGGATCAATGGGGCAGACACAGCATAAGATCCCATGCACAAATAGCTGAGATGTCAGAAATCGAATTCAGAATCTGGATAGCGAAGAAGATCGAATTAGAATTCCAAGCAGTAACCCAAAAGATATTTCAAGAATTCAACGAATTCAAAGACCAAATGACCAAAGATTTTGACACATTGAGACAAGAAGTTGCAGCCCTCAAATATCTGAGAAACACAGTAGAATCCCCCAGTAACAGATTAGAGCAGCCAGAAGAAAGGATTTCTGTCATTGAAGACAAAGCTTTCGAATGCTCCCAAACAATCAAAGAGGAAGAGAAATGGAGAGCAAAAACAGATTACTCTCTCAGAGAGCTCTGGGATAATTAGAAGAAAACCAATATTCGTTTTATAGGGACCCCCAAAAGCAACGAAGTGGCTTCACAAGGCACAGAGTCTCTTCTCCATGAGATTATGAAGGAGAACTTTCCAGACAAGCCAAGGATTCTGAAATTCAGATAGCAGACAGTTTCAGAACTCCAGCACGACTCAACCCAAATAAGACATCCCTCAGATACATCATAATCAATTTCACTAAAGTTAATATGAAGGAGAAAATTCTGAAAGCAGCCAGACAAAAGAAAACCATTACCTGCAAGGGCAAGAATATTAGAATAACTGCAGATCTCTCTGCTAAAACCTTTCAAGCTAGAAGAGGATGGTCATCGACTTTTACTGTCCTAAAACAAAATAACTTTCAACCCAGGATCCTGTACCCAGCTAAACTGAGTTTCATTTATGACGGAGAAATTAAATACTTTAATGACATTCACATGTTGAAGACATTCGCCATAACTAAACCAGCTCTCCAGGATATTCTCAGACCTATCCTCCATAAAGACCAGCGTAATCCTCCACCACAAAAGTAAACCCACCCAGAAAATTTTGATCAAATTCCAACTTCCACTGTCACAAAAGGATTAAAAATGTCCACTGGACTCTCGAAAGGCTTGTCAATATTCTCAATTAATATGAATGGTTGAAATTATCCTCTAAAGAGGCATAGGTTGGCTGATTGGATACAAAAACTCAAGCCAGATATCTACTGCATACAAGAATCTCATCTTACATTAAAAGACAAATTTAACTCAAGGTGAAGGGATGGTCATCTATACCTCAGCAAATGGAAAGCAGAAAAAAGCAGGTGTTGCAATCCTATTCGCAGATGCAATAGGCTTTAAACCAACCGAAATAAGGAAGGATAAGGACGGACACTTCATATTTGTTAAAGTTAATACTCAATATGATGACATCTCAATTATTAATAATTATGCACCCAACCAGAATGCACCTCAATTTATAAGAGAAACTCTAACAGACATGAGCAACTTGATTTCCTCCAGTTCCATAGTTGTTGGAGATTTTAACACCCCTTTAGCAATGCAGGATAGATCCTCCAAAAAGAAGCTAAGCAAAGAAATTTTAGATTTAAACTTAACCATTCAACATCTGGACTTAACAGACATCTACAGAACATTTCATCCCAACAAAACTGAATACACATTCTTCTCATCAGCCCAAGGAACATACTCCAAAATCGACCACATCCCAGGCCACAAATCTAACCTCAGCAAATTAAAAAAAGTAGAAATTATTCCTTGCATCTTCTCAGACCATCATGGAATAAAAGTTGAACTCAATAACAACAGGAACCTGCATACCCATACAAAAACATGGAAGCTAAACAACCTCATGCTGAAGGATTGATGGGTTTTAGATGAGATTAAGAAGGAAATCAATAAATTTTTAGAATAAAACAACACTCAAGACACGAATTACCAGAACCTCTGGGATACTGCAAAGGCAGTCCTAAGAGGGAAATTTATAGCATTGCAAGCCTTCCTCTAGAAAATGGAAAGAGAGGAAGTTAATAACTTAATGGAACATCTCAAATAACTGGAGAAGGAAGAAAACTCCAACGCCAAACCCAGCAGAAGAAAAGAAATAACCAAAATCAGAGCAGAATTAAATGAAGTTGAAAAAAAAAATTATACAACAAATCAATAAATCCAAAAGTTGGTTTTTTGAAAAGATCAATAAAATAGATAAACCTTTGGCCAACCTAACCAGGAAATAAAGAGTAACATCTCTAATTTCATCAATCAGAAATGGTAATGATGAAATAACAACAGACCCCTCAGAAATCCAAAAAATCCTTAACGAATACTACAAGAAACTCTACTCTCAGAAATATGAAAATCTAAAAGAAATCGACCAATACGCCACCTACCAAGACTTACCCAGAATGAAGTGGAAATGTTGAACAGGCCTATATCAAGTTCTGAAATAGCCTCAACTATACAAAATCTCCCTAAAAAGAAAAGCCCAGGACCAGATAGCTTTACGTCAGAATTCTACCAAACCTTTAAAGAAGAACTAGTACCTATATTACTAAACCTCTTCCAAAATATAGAAAAAGAAGGAATATTGCCCAACACATTCTACAAAACAAACATCACCTTGATCCCCAAACCAGGGAAAGACCCAACAAGAAAAGAAAATTATAGACCAATATCACTAATGAATATTGATGCTAAAATACTCAATAAGATCCTAACGAACAGAATCCAACAACACATCAAAAAAATTATACACCACAACCAAGTGCAATTTATCCCAGCATCTCAAGACTGGTTCAATATACGTAAATCTATAAATGTAATTCAGCACATAAACAAACTAAAAATTAAGGACTATATGATTCTTTCAATTGATGCAGAAAAAGCTTTTGATAATATCCAGCATCCCTTCATGATCAGAACACTTAAGAAAATTGGTATAGAAGGGACATTTCTTAAACTAATAGAGGCCATCTACAGCAAACCCACAGCCAATATCGTATTGAATGGAGTTAAATTGAAATCATTTCCACTTAGATCAGGAACCAGGCAAGGTTGCCCATTGTCTCCATTGCTCTTTAACATTGTAATGGAAGTTTTAGCCATTGCAATTAGGGAAGAAAAGGTGATCAAGGGTATCCACATAGGATCAGAAGAGATCAAACTTTCACTCTTCGCAGATGATATGACTGTATACCTAGAAAACACTAGGGATTCTACTACAAAACTTTTAGAAATGATCAAGGAATACAGCAATGTCTCAGGCTACAAAATCAACACCCATAAATCTGTAGCCTTTATATATACCAACAATAACCAAGCCGAAAAAACAGTCAAGGACTCTATTCCTTTCACAGTAGTGCCAAAGAAGATGAAATATTTGGGAGTATACCTAACAAAGGACGTGAAAGATCTCTACAAAGGGAACTATGAAAGTTTAAGAAAAGAAATAGCTGAAGATGTTAACAAATGGAAAAACATACCATGCTCATGGCTGGGAAGAATCAACATTGTTAAAATGTCTATATTACCCAAAGTATTATGTAATTTTAATGCAATTCCTATTAAAGCTCCCTTGTCATATTTTAAAGATCTTGAGAAAATAATACTTTGTTTTATATGGAATCAGAAAAAACCTCAAATAGCCAAAACATTACTCAGCAATAAAAACACAGCAGGAGGAATCACGCTACCAGACCTGAGACTGTACTGTAAATCAATAGTGATCAAAACAGCATGGTACTGGCACAAAAACAGAGAAGTAGATGTTTGGAGCAGAATAGAGAACCAAGAGATGAATCCAGCTACTTACCGTTATTTGATCTTTGACAAACCAATTAAAAACATTCAGTGGGGAAAAGATTCGCTATTTAACAAATGGTGCTGGGTGAACTGGCTGGCAACCTGTAGAAGATTGAAACTGGACCCACACCTTTCACCATTAACTAAGATAGACTCTCACTGATAAAAGATTTAAACTTAAGACATGAAACATAAAAATACTTGAAGAAAGTGCAGGGAAAACTCTTGAAGGAATCGGCCTGGGTGAATATTTTATGAGGAGGACTCCCCAGGCAATTGAAACAGTATCAAAAAATACACCACTGGGACCTGGATCAAACTAAAAATCTTCTGCACAGCCAAGAACATAGTAAGTAAAGCAAGCAGACAACCCTCAGAATGGGAGAAAATATTTGCAGGTTATACCTCTGATAAAGGTCTAATGACCAGAATCCACAGAGAACTCAAACATGTTAGCAAGAAAAGAACATGGTCCCATCTCAGGGTGGGCAAGGGACTTGAAGAGAAACTTCTCTAAAGAAGACAGACACACAATCTACAAACACATGAAAAAAAGCTCATCATCCTTAATCATCAGAGAAATGCAAATAAAAACTGCTTTGAGATATCACCTAACCCCAGTAAGAGTAGCCCATATAACGAAATCCCAAAACCAGAGATGTTGGCGTGGATGTGGAGAAAAGGGCACACTTCTACACTGCTGGTGGGAATGCACACTAATACACTCCTTCTGGAAGGATGTTTGGAGAATACTTAGAGACCTAAAAATAGACCTGCCATTTAATCCTATAATTCCTTTACTAGGTTTATACCCAGAAGACCAAAAATCACAATATAACAAAGACATCTGTACCAGAATGTTTATTGCAGCCCAATTCATAATTGCTAAGTCATGGAAGAAGTCCAAGTGCCCATAGACCCAGGAATGGACTTGCAAATTTTAGTACATGTATACCATGGAATATTATGCAGCCTTAAAGAAAGATGGAGACTTTACCTCTTTCATGTTTACATGGATGGAGCTGGAACATATTCTTCTTAGTAAAGTATCTCAGGAATGAAAGAAAAAGTATCCAATGTACTCAGCTCTACTATGAAGCTAATTTATAGCTTTCACATGAAGGCTATAACCCAACTATAGCACAAGACTATGAGGAAAGGGCCAAGGAAGGGGAAGGGAAGGGGGAGTTTAGGGTGGAGGGAGGGTAATGGGTGGGGCTACACCTATGGTGCATCTTAGAATGGGTACAGGCGAAACTTACTAAAGGCAGAATACAAATGCCTACATACAGTAACTAAGAAAATGCCATGAAGGCTACGTTGAACAGTTTGATGAGAATATTTCAGATTGTATATGAAACCAGCACATTGTACCCCTTGATTGCACTAATGTACACAGCTATGATTTAACAATAAAAAAAGTAAAATAAAACAATTATAACTAGATCTCAAATCTTTATGCATCAGTTAAAGGCAAATAATCTGTTTCTTTATGTTGGTAGGATTTTTCTGGTTCATTCCTGGCCCTCAAAAGATACCTGATTATCATCCTAGAATGGGGAGCATGTCCCACTCATACTACAGCTTAATGAAAATGTGGTTTTATTTATGCAGGCCTTATACATGTACAGAAGTACTCCACTGGTTAGAATATTTTTAGCAGCAAGTAACAGAAAATGTCATTCATTTGGGCTTCAATAAAAAGGACGTGGGCAGCGCCTGTGGCTCAGTGGGCAGGGCGCTGGCCCCATATACCGAGGATGGTGGGGTCGAACCCGGCCCTGGCCAAACTGCAACAAAAAATAGCTGGGCATTGTGGTGGGCACCTGTATTCTCAGCTACTCAGGAGGCTGAGGCAAGAGAATTGCCTAAGCCCAGGAGTTGGAGGTTGGTTGCTATGAGCTATGATGCTGCAGCACTCTACTGAGGGTGATAAAGTGAGACTCTGTCTCTAAAAAAAAAGCACTTGTATTTTGTCCTATAATAATATAAGGAGAGGTTGGGGGGTTCCATGGATAAGGTACCCTGGAAATGATACAACTCTTCTTCCCTATAAATCTGGTAGCAAGAAGGCTGCAGTGATTCTAAATGTGGCACTTCATTCATGGATAGAAAAGGGATTGCTTCTCCTATTGTGTACTCCTTAAAAGTGGGAAAACCTTTTCCCAGAAAAATCTCAGTAGCATCTATCGCATTTTATAGGTCAGAACGATATTACACATTCATCCCTAACTAAACGACTGGCAAGGAAGTGGAACCAACACGAGTCGTTTAAACCAGTCAGGACTTAACCCTGAGCGGGGGATAGGGTTACCATCCCGTGAGCCACTTGGGTAGAGATGGAGCACTTTGAGGAAGAAAAAAAAAGAAATGGGTACTAGATGGGCATATCAGGGGTCCTCAAACTTTTTAAACAGGGGGCCAGTTCACTGTCCCTCAGACCATTGGAGGGCCGGACTATAGTTAAAAAAAAAACAAACTATGAACAAATTCCGATGCACACTGCACACATCTTATTTTGAAGTAAAAGAACAAAACGAGAACAAATACAATCACACCGCCGCATGTGGCCCGCAGGCTGTAGTTTGAGGACCCCTGGATACATAGATAAAGCAAGGCTTCTATACCCCCAAATGCCAGAACTAGGCATGGAAAGAGCAGCTGGCCAAGTTACAATCCATGGAGATCTAACTATATTGTTTGCCACACCTGAGAAGGTTGTCTACTTTCTAATGATTAATTGAATATTTAAAAACTTACACATTTTTTTCAACTTTTGGTTGATTAGCTGTATTGGGTTCATGCCCACTGGAAACTCAGAAGGTAACCTGAATTGTAGAAAGTGTCTCTGCAGATGTAATTAGTTAATATAAAGTCACACTGAATTGAGATGGAACCTAATCCAGTGATCTCGTAAGAAGAGAAAACAGGAGAGAGGCAGAGCAAGCTGGCCAAATAGAGACTTCCGATGATTGTCCCTCCACATGAACAGAAAATTCAGTAACCATCTGCGCAAAGAAACACCTTCAGAAGAATCAAAATCCAGGTGAATGATCGTTGTACCTGGTTTTAACATTATCTCAGGGAAAGAAACTCTGAAGAGGGCAGAGAAGGTGGGAGCTCCATACCAGTTCACCAAGTGGAGAGAGAACCTGTGCCCAGAGGAAGGAGATTGAAGTGATAATAATACTTTATATTTGAACTCAGGGCTACCCTGTCACTGGGGAACACAGCACAGGACAGAAAGGGGTAATGATATTAAAGCAACAAGAAAAATTCTCCCTTCAAAGAAAAGTTCAGGCTCTGATGGCTTCATTGTTGAATTCTACAAAGCATTCAGAGAAGAACTAATACCAATCCTACTTAAACTATTCCAAATAATTGAGAAGAAATGCTCCAAAAGCATATGAGGCTGGTATCATCCTAATAGCAAAACTAGGTGAAGACGCTGGGCGCGGTGGCTTATGCCTGTAATTCTAGCACTCTGGGAGGCCAAGGCAGGCAGATTGCCTGAGCTCACATGTTCCAGACCAACCTGAGCAAGAGCAAGACTCCGTCTCTAAAAATAGTCAAGCGTCATGGCAGGTGCGTATAATCCTAGCTACTTAGGAGGCTGAGGCAAGAGAATTGCTTGAGCCCAAGAATTTGAGGTGGGCAAAAAAAGAAAATTATAGGCCAAGGCCGTGGCGGGCATATCACCTGAGCTCAGGAGTTTGAGACCAACTAAAAAGATGGAGATTCCCATCTCTAAAAAAAAAATAGCTGGGTGTTGTAGCAGGTGTCTGGAGTCCCAGCTACTTGGGAGGCATGTCTATGTGTTCAACAATTCAGAAGCTCTTTAAACCCTATCATTTAGGGGTTTTAATGGAGGTTTTATTACTGAGACATGATTGATTAGCTTTCTGGCAATTGGTGACTGACTAAATACCTAGGCTAGCCCTTCTTCCCCTGCCCCCCAGGTTTGGGGGTAGGGCTAAAAGTTCCAAGTTTCTAATCAAGCCTTCATCTTTCTGGTGACCAGTCACCACCCAGAAGCTATCCAATGGCCTGCCAAGGTTAGAACAAAAGTCACTCCTATCACTCTAATCATTCAGGAATAATAACCAAGGTTTTTAAGAGCTCTGTGTCAGTATCCATGGACACACAGATAAAATGTCTTGCTATGATGCTTGTGGTAAAAAACAAAACAAGAAAACTCAAACTGATTGTGATTTGTAGTATTTGCTGATTTCCTTAGTGTAAATCTTCCATATCTGATTTCCAGCTACCAATGTATGTCACTGAAGCTGAGAAGAGATGTGTGCAGTTGGCTGTCTCGTGAGCTGATTCCAACACACCACTGCCTTTACTCTGATCTAGTTTAGCCCTAAGACTAAAGCATAACCATTTTGAGGTCTTTACTAAATGCGCAGCTATTGAAAAAGTCTTTCCACTCTGAATGGTCAGAACTTGAACTTCCATCCATCCTGTGTAAGCTCTGGGAATTATTCATCTTATATTTCCCTGGTCATTGTTCCTTCTTTCATAATTCCGTCTGCATAGCCTTCATGGAGTTTTATTTTACTTGTATACAGCTTAGTGGTCAGTCAAGGATTCAAGAGAAAACCTTGTCGATTTCTGAATCTCTATCTTTATATATATATCTCCTTTCTGGCATTCTACCTTGAACATTCAAGCTGCTTTGGCTTCTCCAAACTTTAATCTGTCTCGTCCACTCAGTGAGACTGCTATGATCTTTTTGGGTTTCCCACCCTAGCATCACATTCCAAAAAGTGCCTCCAGGCAGAAAACTGTGCTAATCTTTGATCTTACTTTATCTATTTCCTTTCTGTGCTGCCTGTTGTGCAGGGTCTGGAACTGCTGTTTCATGTGTTTGTCTAGTCTCCTGATGTTTACAGTGGGAGCGCAAGTCTGTTAGCAGTTACTCCATGCAGCCAGAAGAGGGAGTCATCTTCAGATTCCATTTACGTAAAACTAATTATTTTCTTATAGGGAGATATCCTGTTTTGTTGAGATGGAGTCTTACTTTGTCACCCTTGGTAGAGTGCCTTGGCGTCATAGCTCATAGCAACCTCAGACTGTTGGGCTCAAGCAATCCTCCTGCCTCAGCCTCCCTAGCAGCTGGGACTACAGGCACCTGCCACAATGCCTGGCTAGGTTTTCAGAAACAGGGTTTCACTCTTGCTCAGGCTAGTATCAAACTCCTGAGCTCCAGCAATCCACTGCCTCAACTGGGATTACAGGCGTGAGCCACCATGCCTGGCCTGAGATATCCTATTTCTGATGTCATATTTTCCTTTTACAAAGAAGCAGCTTATCTTTCATTTTCACAGAAACCATCAGCTTGCTACTCTTTTACCCTACCTCACCTTAGTGAATGCATTGCCCACACATCCTGGAATAAGCCTTATGAGGGCCGCACCTTTCATCTGGATTTCCCTCTCCGTGTAACAGAAGCTTGACTGCTGTATTCAGGTGAGGTCCATTGGAACCAGAATTATCCACAACAATACCTGGAGGAGTGTCTTACCTCAGGAGATTATAAAAAGTACACAAAGACTGATTGAAAGTAACTGAACTCACATCAACAAATGAGAATAAAGTACAATTAGAATGGCTAGTTATGGATGAAATAACTAATGCATAACATTTCATTTTTTTCTTTCTTTTTTTTTTTTATTGTTGGGGATTCATTGAGGGTACAATAAGCCAGGTTACACTGATTGCAATTGTTAGGTAAAGTCCCTCTTGCAATCATGTCTTGCCCCCATAAAGTGTGACACACACCAAGGCCCCACCCACCTCCCTCCTTTCCTCCTTCTGTTTCCCCCCCCATAACCATAATTGTCATTAATTGTCCTCATATCAAAATTGGGTACATAGGATTCATGCTTCTCCATTCTTGTGATGCTTTACTAAGAATAATGTCTTCCACGTCCATCCAGGTTAATACGAAGGATGTAAAGTCTCCATTTTTTTTAATGGCTAAATAGTATTCCATGGTATACATATACCACAGCTTGTTAATCCATTCCTGGGTTAACATTTCATTTTTTTCAATTTGAACTTTAAATTCTTATGAAGACGGAGGGAAAAAGCTTTAAGTAGGTATGTCTAAGGGGGTGTGTCCATGCTGGCACGATGTGGACTTCCCTTGGCTTGCGGTGTTCTGCGCGGCTGATCCTCTTCGGAGTGTCCCATGCTGCTCTCCCTCCATAGGAGTCTGCACCTGAAAGAGTCCTCTATTTACAGCACCTTTCTTACCTGGTACATGACCATGTTTCAGTCTGAAATTACTTTTATGCTCTGGAAGTCTGGGCCTTTAACAACCAAAATGATAAGATTTTTCTTTCTTCCAATGTGCTCTACGGAATGCCTTCTGTTAGTTACTTGTCATCAGAGAAGGGCTTGTCTTTTTAATGAAATATGACCTTGTGGCTGCTGTAACAAATTACCACACTGGACAGCTTAAAACAACAGAAACTTCTCTCACAGTTCTGGAGGCCAGAAGTCCAATATCAGTATCACTGGATCAAAATCAAAGTGTTGACAGGGCCACACTCCTAGAGGCTCAAGGGGAGAATCTCTTCCTTGCCCCTTCTCCCTCTTGGTAAATATTGGCATTCCTCACCTTGGGAACCTGTTACTCCAGTTTTCAAAGCCAGTGTTTTTGAATCTCTCTCTGCTGCTTCTTCTTTTCTTTCTTTCTTTTTTTTTTTTTTTTTTTGAGACAGAGTCTCACTGTCACCCTTGGTAGAGTGTTGTGGCCTCACAGCTCACAGCAACCTCCAGCTCTTGGGCTAGGGTAATTCTCTTGCCTCAGCCTCCCAAGTTGCTAGGACTATAGGCACCCGCCACAACACCAGACTATTTTTGTTGCAGTTGCCCCTGCTGTTTTAGCTGGCCGGGGCCGGGTTCGAACCCGCCACCTGCGGTATATGGGGCCGGCGCCCTACCCTCTGAGCCACAGACACCACCCTCTCTGCTTCTTCTTTATGTTGCTTTCTCCTTTCAAGTATCAAATCTCCCTCTACCACTTTCTTACAGGGACATTTGTGATGGAACGCGGGCTCTTCCTGCACCATCCAGGATGGATAATGCTCTCATGTCAAGACACTTAATCACATCTGAAAAGACTCTTTTTCCAAATAAGATAACATTTATAGGTTCCAGGAATTAGGATTGGAATATCTTTTTGTGGTGGGGGTGGTGTTGAGGGAAACATTTTTCAACTTACCACATAGGGGTTCTGCTTTACGTCTACGTGAATTTCTTCAATTACTATGTGAATTTCTTCAATTCTATAGATATCACAAGATATCTGCCCATGGTGCGGAATTTTGGAAAGATTTCAAGAGAGCCCAAATCAACAAGACAATGCCCACAGATACCATTAGCCACCTGAGAGTTTAAGTGGGGAGGAAAATTAGAAAAAGCAAAAAGAAAGATTCTGGGGCACAGATAGATAGTAAGAGATGAAAGAAAAATAAAAGGGGAAAAATAATGAAAAGAAATAGCTCCACCTGGAGGACAACGGTCAAGCACTAAGTGACCACACGTTTAATGAACAACCATAGTCTACTTTAACCATATTATGTTCCCTGTTGAGGGAAAGAAAACGAGTATGACGTCATCCTTGCCATCAGAGAGCCTTTAACATAGGAAATGTATAAATCTACCTTTAATATAAGGTGTGTTAATATAATGACTATACTAAAGGGTCAAAATGATGCGGGAACGTGAAGTCCACAACAAGCTCGAAAGATCAGAAAAGGTTTCGCAAAGGAGACAGTGTAGGAGCAATGCCTAGAATTAGTAGTAGAAGGGGCAAAAGAATTTGCACAACTGTGTGCCTCAGGCCTACACAAACCCATGGTCTATAACTTCAGCTGAGCAAGGTTTCAGCACAAGGTTTCCTCTTTTATTCACTGCAGCAACCTTGTCAGACCCTTCTCACTCTCCTCAAGCTCTACCCCACCACCTTTTTCTAATTCCCAATGGAAAACTACAAGCAAGAACATTTCCAACTTCCTTCATCTATGAGTCTAACCATATCCTCCTCCTCCAAGACTACTTCTCCCCAGCCCAGGGAAGTGGTGTTCCTCCTCCGTGTGAGGCCTACGGACGCCCAGTCCACCCTGTGCTTCCACCTCTTACGGGATTCGCTCTGCCTGTGGTTCCTTCTCTCTCACGGGAAGTGCTTAAGAGAGCAGGCTTCAAGTAGAACAGCCTGGCTTCAAATCTCAGTTTCACTTCTCTCTGGCTGTTGTAAGAGTCGCTTCACTCTCTGAGCCTTGGTTTCCCTGTTTGCAAGATGGAAAAGCAATGGTACCTGGTAAGGTTGTTGAGAGGATTGAATGAGCTATTCCTTCTAAAACAGAGTTGAGTGTCTGGCCCACAGAAGGTGCTTGGTGGGTGCCTATACACATTGTAACCCCCCCACACACACTGGGGGTTCTTTTCTTGTCATTAGCTTAGCTCACAGTAACCTTAAACTCCTGGGTTCCAAAAATCCTCTTGCCTTAGCCTCCTGAGTAGCTGGGATTACAGATATTTGCCAGCACAGCAGCCTAATTTTTCTATTTTTAGTGGAGACGAGTTCTCACTCTTGTTCAGGCTGGTTTTGAACTCCTGAACTCAAGCAATCTTCCTGCCTTGGCCTCTCAGAGTGCTAAGACTACAGTTGTGAGCCACTGTGTTGGCCTCTCAGTGGGCTCTTTAAACTGCTTCAAATCCTCTTTAAATTGCTCCTGTCTATCTACGGAAATAAAACTCCCTTTCTGGATCATCTCCTTTACCACTTGCTCCTTCTTTTTTTGTTTTTTGCAGGAGAGGGCACAAATACAGCCCCCCCACTGCCACAAATAATGCAGTCAAGTTTCTCAAATTTGGAGAAATCACAGCAGTCAGCGCATCTGGAGTACAATGGATAAACTTTGTCCTGGGAAAACCACCTTCATGATCATGGTATCTCCCCTGTCAGGTTTTACCATTTGCTCTTTCTCTCCATTTGTCTTCATAACCAAAACTCTTGAAAGAATGGTGCAAGTTGTGTCCTGAGTTTCAAGAAATCCTAGAGCATGAATGGAGGACACAGGGATAGTGGAAGGTGGGCAGCCTGGGGCCAAGTCATGGGCAAGCTGAGGTGCTGGACTTGACTTTGAAGTTTGCAGGGATCTGTTGACAGAGATCCGCTGTGGCAGAGAACTGGGCCCATCAGAACTGTACTTTAAGAATATTGATCAGCTGGTGTAAAAATAGAGACATAGATCTATGAAACAGAATAGCAAACCTAGAGATAAAACCAGCCTCATATTACCATCTGTTCTTTGATAAACCCAGCAAAAGCATACACTGGGGAAAAGAATCCCTATTTAATAAATGGTACTGGGAGAACTGGATAATCACTTGTAAAAGACTGAAACTGGACCCACCTCTCATCACTCACAAAAATTGACTCACAATGGATAAAAGATTTAAATCTAAGACACAAAATGATAAAAATCCTAGAAGAAAATGTGGGGAAAACTCTTGAGGATATTGGCTTGTGAGAAGATTTTGTGGGCTCAACGCCTGTAGCTCAGCAGCTAGGGTGCCAGCCACATACACTGGAGCTGGCGGGTTTGAATCCAGCCCTGGCCTGCCAAACAACGATAACTACAACAACAAAAAAAATAGCTGGCATTGTGGCAGAGCCTATAGTCCCAGCTACTTGGGAGGCTAAGGCAAGAGAATTGCTTAAGCCCAAGAGTTGGAGGTTGCTGTGAGTGGTGATGCCACAGCACTCTACCAAGAATGACATAGTGAGACTGTCTCAATAAAAAAAAGACTTTATGAAGAAAACTTCAGTGGCAATCACAACAACAACAAAAGTAAACAAATGGGACTTAATTAAGCTAAGAAGATTCTGCACAACTAAGGACACAACAATTAAATCAAATAGACAACCTTCAGAATGGGAAAAGATACTTGCCTGTTACAAATTTGACAAAGCATCGATAAAAAGAACCTACAGATTAACTCAGGTTAATCAACAAAACAAGATCAAACAATCCCATTTATCACTGGGCAAGAGATATGAACAGAACATTCTCCAGAGAAAATAAATGAATAGCCAACAAACACATGAAAAAAATGCTCATTGTCCCTAATCATCAGAAAAATGCAAATCAAAACCACCCTAAGATATCCCCTAACCCCAGTGAGAAGAGCCCATATCACAAAGTCTCAAAGCTGCAGATGCTGGAATGGATGTGGAGAGAAGGGACACTTTTACACTGCTGGTAGGACTGTAAACTAATAGAACTTCTTTGGAAAGAAGTATGGAGAATCTTCAAAGAACTCAAAATAGACATTCCATTTGATCCCACAATCTCATTACTAGGTATCTACCCAGAAGAAAAAAAATCATTTTGCCATAAGAACATTTGCACTAGTATATTTATCACAGCTCAATTCACCATCACCAAGAGGTGGAATCAACCTATGTGCTAATCAATATATGAATGGATTAATAAACTGTGGTATATGTATACCATGGAATACTATTCAGCCATAAAAAGATGAAGACTTTCACATCTTTCGTATTAACCTGGATGGAGTTGGTTAACATACTCCTCAGTAAAGTATCACAAGAATGGAAAAGGAAGTGTCCAATACACTCTGTACAAATATAAAACCAGTACATGAACAAATACAAGCCAACGCAAGAGAAAAACTCAATTAAATTCAAGTGGGGGGAGGGGAGGATAGGGGAGGAGGGAGAGGGATTGGTGCACTCTCACCCAATAGGCACAGTGTAAGGGTATATGGGACACCTCCTGGGTGAGGGGCACAGCTACAACTTGGACTCTACCTAACAAATGCAAACAATGTAGCCTAATTGTCTATACCCTCATATTAATCCAAAATTTAAAAAATATTAGTCAGGCAGCAATATATAGGTGAGAACTTGTAGAAAGTTGTTTTTGCACTGGGAAATATGAGCTTATGAGCCAAAAGGGGGCAAGATAAATAAATGCCAGGTGTCGAACTGGATAGACTTTGGCAAGGGATGGACTATGGGAGAAGAGAAAGAAGAAATTATTTCTGATGAGTGTGAGGATTCCAGTCTGCTGGCTGTCTTGACCTGAACAGGGGAGCGAGGGGATAGTAGACAAGCTAGTTTCAGGATGAAGATGAGCTCAGATTGGAATTTGCTGGGTTTGAAAAATGGCACTAGACACCAGGTGTCACCATACTCCCAAGTCTGAAAATTGCAGAGCAGCCAGTGAGCTATGGAGATTGCCATCTCCTGAGCTTAGCTCCTGGGCGGCCTCCCCTCTCCTGCGGGGCTGGCGCGGAAGCTCCACGTGCATTAGAGACTCCGGGTGTATTGACGGCCCCTTAGGAGCACTGTGTTCTGAAATTCCACCCTTGAAGAATTAGTCACTTGGGCCTTTAAGAATTTTGATCTTGGGGACGTAGGTGTTAAGCTAGGGATTACAAACTCACATGCCTGCCTCAGGTACCCTGTTTTCCCCAAAATAAGACATCCTCCGAAAATAAGACCTATTTACAGGAAAGATAAGACGTCCCCTGAAAATAAGACCTAGCGCATCTTTGGGAGCACACCTTAAAATAAGACACTGTCTTATTTTCGGGGAAACAGGGTAGTTCCCAAGGGAATATTATAGGGAGGGTTGAGGTCTGTGTAACTACAGTGTGTGCCTTGTCTCAAAACATTCAAATTCACAAATTGAAACAAGAAGGTCACTGTGCTGACCTAACTAAATCCCTCTGCAGCCAATCACTTTGCAGTCCACGCCAAGCTACTCACTCAAGGACTATGGCAACAGGTACTTGACAGATATTTGAACGCTTAGGAACACAGAGGGAAGGGGGAGATACTAGAAGTGGGATAAACTGAGCCTTAGCCTTTTGTCTTATGAAGACCGTTTCTCTCCTATACATGTCCCAAATGCCCAAGAGTTGGGACATAGTGCTGGAGGCTCAGAGAGGCCATAGTCCTGCTCTGTCCTGGTGGAAGCAGAGAAAATGGGAGTATATTACCTGAGTCATTGGTCCCCACATTTCAGGCACTTGGGAAGGTCCCCATCCTCACAATTTTTACCATATCACCTGGACTAACTGTAAATAGGCCTTAAATCAATTCCCCTTTGTATGTAGACTCATCACAAGCAGTATCTGTGAAATAAACTTCATGTGTGAATTATGTTTTATTCTAACATACTTTTTTTTTTTTTTTGGAGATAGAGTCTTACTGTGTCGCTCTTGGTAGAGTGCCAAGGCGTCACAGCTCACAGCAACCTCAAACTCTTGGGTTTAAGCGATTCTCTTGCCTCAGCCTACCAAGTAGCTGGGACTACAGGTGCCTACCACAATGCCTAGCTATTTTCTTGTTGCAGTTGTCATTGTTGTTTAGCTGGCCTGGTCCAGGCTCAAATCTGCCAGCCTTGATGCATGTGGCTGGTGTCATCACCACTGTGCTATGGGCACAGAGCCTTTATCTAACACACTTTAAAATTAAAAAAACATGGACATAAAATTAAAATCCAGGTTCCACCACCTAAATATTCTCAAGAACCTACAGAAGTATGCACATCATATGTGGCATGCTGGGAAACACTGATTCAAGGCCCTCTTTCTACAGATGAAAAAACTAAGGGAGTCCAAATGTAGTTTGATGTTCGGAAGCACTACATGGCTGCAGGTAAGTAAGCATCAGGTTCTAATGCAAACTCTACAGCCTTGGTCTGTTTCCTTACAACTTATGAGTTTCTTTTTCTTTTCTTTTCTTTCTTTCTTTTTTTTTTTTGAGACAGAGCCTCAAGCTGTCACCCTGGGTAGAGTGCTGTGGCATCACAGCTCACAGAAACTTCCAACTCCTGGGCTTAAGCGATTCCCTTGTCTCAGCCTCCCAAGTAGCTGGGACTACAGGTGCCCGGCCCGCCACAACACCTGGCTATTTTTTGGTTGTAGTTGTCATTGTTGTTTGGCAGACCTGGGCTGGATTTGAACCCACCAGCTCTGGTGTATGTGGCTGGCGCCTTAGCCACTTGAGCTACAGGCGCTGAGCCAACTTATGGGTTTCTGTTTATCTGTAAAATGGAGGAAACGATATCTGTCTTCCATCCACACTTGGAGAACTAGTGAGAATGTGTGTAAAGCCCTCATGAAGGGGTGCTATTGTGGGTGCTGTGGTCACTGCTTAGCTTGTCCCCATTCCAGAGTGAGCCAGGTCTAGAACCAGGACCATTTTTCCTGCCCCCTCAGCCAGGACGCATGCTGGCTCAGGGAGGCCATAATCTCTGAGCCAGCAGCGAACACCCCTCTGCAGACCAGCCCGGCCTCATTCTCTTAGCAGCCAGCCCTGGGGCAGCCCTGCTGCTCCTCCCTCCTCTCCTACCCACCTCCATGGCTACACAAGTGGCTATGCAATGATCACGCCATCATCGAAGGAAATGCAGGATGCACAGGTGTTGAGGAATATGTCATGGAAAGCATGGAATGTCCACCCTTCTCACATTTCAAATATTTGACATTTCCTACAGCAACTGATGGCCTTAAAGAAACATACAACACCACCATGTTCTATGAATAGCTACACTCAAAACAACCGTGTTCCAGAATATTCCACAGAAGGACCAATAAATCGAGCTGCTTGGCTTTATCCAGGAATTAAGAATGTCAGAGCTGAAATGGACCACACTGAAAATCACTCAGTCCCACCAACTTTCTCAGCAAATAGACAAAACTGAGACTCATGACTTCCCAGAAAGGCCAGCAACTTCCTAAGTTCACACAGTTGGAGTGGCAGTTTGGGGACACCTATTTTTGCAGTGGATTATTTTCCTGTAGCTGTGCCACTCTGTATGTAAGTGGTTGGAGAACCTTAAGTATGGAATTCTAGAAAGAGAGAAGGCATGTGGGCGAGGGGCTGAAGTCATGTTTTAAAACGTGAAATGCTCCGTAGCTAGGTGTTGTGGTGGGTGCCTAAGGGAGGCTGAGCAAGAGGATCGCTTGAGCCCAAGAGTTTGAGGTTGCCATGAGCTATGATGCCACAGCACTCTACCCAGGGTGACAGAGTGAGATTCTGTTTCAGAAGGAAAAAAAAAAAAGCTAAATGTTCCAGGGTAGAGGTGGTGAACAGCATAAGCCTGGGATCAGACAGACATGAGACCAAAGCTAGCTTGCTACTTCCTAGCTGTGTATTCTTATCATTGAGCAAGTTGGTCAGGCTCTCAGCTTCCATTTCCTTACCTGAAGCCTGTGCTGCAGGACGGTTATGAGGATGAAAAGAGATGCTTGGATAGGGGTGTATTAAACGTTTGTCTTAGTTCTTTTTCAGTTGCTATAACAGAATGCCACACACTGGGTAGTTTATAAAGAAAACACATTTATTCGAAAATTCTGGAAGTTGGGCAGTCTAAGAGCATGGCCTGGCATCTGGCAAGGCTCATCGCATGAAAGAAAGGCAGAAAGCAGCAGTGAGTTGAAGAGACAAGAGAGGCCAGGAGCAAGGGAGCCAGAGAGAGGCCACTTATATAACAGAGCCACTCCCGAGGTAACACCCACTCGAGTCACAACTACATTAATCCATTCAGTAGGGCAGAGGGATTAAGCTTCCAACGCACGAACCTTCAGGGAACACATTCAAATCATAGCAGCCCTTGCACCCTTGCTAGCCCAAGGCTGTAAGAATCACATTTTAAGGTCCCCCTGGAGTTACACAAAGGCAGCGTGGCTCTGGACCTACATTTCTATGTCAATAAGAAGCAAGGCCAAGACCTGAAAGCCTGCGAAGGAAAGGAAAACTTGAACAGCACGTAGTTGCTCAGGAAAGATAGCCACCACCTCCTCGTAACAGCTCGAAATGGCTTTTCCTTGGGAGAAGTAAGCGGGGAAGAGAGAGAGGAATGCAGGGTGAAATCAGCGAGCTGAAGGGAGGTTAGGAAGGAGGGGACCCCCAAGATTAATCAGAACAAGCTCGAGTTGGGTTTTCAAAAGGAAGAAAGCATGTCGGAGGAGCTGAGACTCTGGGCGCTGCCGCCCTGCCTCAATTGTGCCGCTGCTATTTTAGGGGGAAATCGGTGGTCAGAGCACGTGCTGGGCTTCCTCCTGTCTGGAGCGGGCTGCCCCTCGTGTTTTTACTCAGGACGCAGCATCAGGCCAGGGATGTCTGTGTCTTCCTCGCTTCACTCACTGCCTTGCTTGGGGTGGTGCCGTCTGTCCTCCCAGGGAAGTCCCCCCACTCTCTGGGCAGCGTCTCCCTGGACTGCTGCAGCCCCTGGATGTGCCCAGCTGCCTTGCCAAGAAAAGCAGCTGGCTCTCCAGTCCACTCTCTGAGCACACCTCGGGAACTGCTGGAAGTTTAGAAAGTTATCTGTTTTGACGTTTAGTCCCTGAACAAATCAAACCAAAAAAAAAAAAAAAAGGAAAAAACTGAGATACCTAAATCACAATCATGAGATAGAAGGACAGAGAAAAAAAACTGGTAGTTTTCCTTTTCTCTCCTGAGCAGGAGAGAGCGCCTGCTAGGTACACCTGGGGAGTTAGAGACAAGAATAATTAAAACAGTCTTCCATGTAATGAGTGATTACCATTTTATCATTCATTCAGCAAATATTTATGAACATTGTAAGCAGTGGGTCAGACATGTTTACTTACATCTCTAATCTCCACAACAACCTAGTAATAGAAAACTAAGGCTGAGGAAAGAATAACTTGTCCGAGATCCCCCACCAGATGAGTGGCAGAATTAAGGTTTGAACCCAGGTCTGTGGTTCTGAAGCCCCATAAAGGAGAGACGAGAATCATCTCTCCTGCTCCCAAGTAAATCTTGACATTCATGTCAGTGTCCGGGTTTCCCCTCGATGCTAAATCTAAGACTTACCCTTTACTACACTTTCCACCTTTGAATTGGGGTTTGGGAGTTCCCTCCTGAAAAGATAAGAGGGGGCAAAGGGATGAGCAAATAGAAAGCAGAGAAGGATCTGTGTATGGTCCCCACGTTAGGATCAGAAGTAAAGTGGCTTCCCCAAGGTCAACAGAAAGAATAGCGTAGCCAGGACTCCACAGCCAGTTTGTCTGACTGTCTAACCCTAAAGTCCAGGCTCCCCCACGGTCCAGCCTGCCTGACGAGGCTAAAATTAAATGACAATCATGTACCCCATAGGACAGAGGGGTACATGAATGTGATTTAATTTTATATTCAAATGTATGGATGTATGGAAGAGCAAATGTATGGATTACACACCATCAGTGGCTAATCTACCACGTGAAATACCCACACCAAGCTGAGAGCTGCGTGTGTACACACCAGGTTCAGCTTAGCGTGTGGTCTGTGGGTGGTGTGATATGAGACATCACATCTGGACTAGGGCAAGCCAAGCTGAAGGAGGAAAAGACGGCACCCGGGGATACAGGCATGCAGAAAAATCACCTCTGACAATTTGGGTTGTCTCTTACAGGGAGATATTTTTGCTTTTCCATAGATGATTAATTTATGTTAATAAATACATCTTTGGAAGTAGAGGGAGATAAAAAGCCAGCCAGCACGGGACAGAATAGAGTGGATATGTACTGATTGGCTGGTCTGGCAGGCCCCCCGGAAGCTATCACTCTCCCCAATTTGTTTTTACCAAATTTGTTTTACACCCCTTTGGTGATCCTTAGTTCAGGATCAGGTATCTGGCCTGTGTTAGACCAGAGTCCCTTCCCTGGGCATCCGGAATTGGGCCTGAGAATGAAAGAGACCCACTTGACACTCAAGCCAGGAACTCATTACCTTCGGTCTACCGTGTGGACCAAGGAAGTCCCTGGTTCAGATCAATCTTGATGGCCCTCGTGACGTTAGGGTGCTTGGGTTCTGTGAGACATTCCTATATCCTTACAATAAAGCCGCCTTTTCTCCCCAGCCCCTTTCCCCTTAATCTATGTGAAGTTGCTCCTTACTTACAAGCAGAAACCCTAACTAACACCTTCCCTCTTCTCACCCCCACATCCAGAGTCACCACATTCTGCTCACGCTCCCTCTCTGGTGTATCACGTACCCGCTGCTTCCTCCTCACCTCCATGCCGATAGCTTCCCCAAACCTCCCATCCCGTGCCTGGATTTCTGTAACAGCCTGAGAACAGGCATCCCTAGTCAGTCTGACCCTCCAGTCCTTTCTTTGCTCTGCTGCCAGGACCATCCCGCACCAATCTTGAGTTAGATTGTTTCACTCCCTTATTCTCCATGATGTTGCTGTCTCCCTTCTCCTAACTCTGGGCTTTAACTCCAAATCCCCCAGCAGGCGAGCGACGCAGGCCTGTGCCATCACTCTAACTGCTCGCCACTTCCCCTCCTCGAGCCTCCACTGTGACCCCCACCCTCAGCCTTTGCTTGCATTTCCCAACCACCTGTCACAGTTTCCCAGTGTCCAGGCTTCTGCTCGGCAGGCTCCTCTCCCACCCATTTCTCAAGCAGCTTCTACTCATCCCTAATGACCAGGAGTAAACATGAGTCCCCAGTCTTCAGTTCTAGCCCACAAGGTGGTAAAGGCATGGATGGGCCAGGCCTTCCCTTCGTTCACTCCAGCTCCTCCCTGGAGTTGTACTCTAAGCATGACCTTTTGACTTCCCGGTGTCTTCCTCTGCTACTTCCCTAGCAAAAGCTGCTCTTAGGAAGGGATCTGTTATCAGTTGTTGACTTCCTGGCATAGCTCGAAGGCAACGAGTTACTCCTTCCTGAAGGATTTGCACAGAAAGACTCATCACTGAAGGCAGAGCTTGTTGGACGTGTGTCGACACTATTAAAGACTATGGGGCATCTGTGACAAGGCAGCAGAGGCACGCAGGTGCCCCGAGAAACAACACATCACTGAAAGCATGCTTGATGTGTTAGAGCTGCCCTGAGCGTGGCTGCCTCTTAGAGCTGGGGAGAGGAAGACCGAGAGCTCTTGGAGTGCAGAAAGCAGTGGGCCATATGCAACGTTCCTGACCTGCCCCAGGACAGTGTTCAGTGATTGCCAGACACACCCTGCCTGGTTTTCTGGGGCTCCATTCGCCTGGACTATGATGTAAATGGGATCTCCTGGAGTTGCACCATGTAGCAGCCCTGGAAAACTCCCCAGGAAGGCAAAGGGCCTCTGCTTACCTAGCCCTCTCCTGGTCACAAGTCACAGAGGGCCTGGGGGCTTCCCTGCAGTCAGAGCCTTGGGCTGTGGCTTGGGCAGAGCCATTCCGGGAGACCAAGAACTCTGCAGGCAGAGGCTTATGGTCATGGCTTTCCCTCTCCCTCTGCAGTCTGCTCTTTCCCACCTGGGTGTATCAGTGCACCTGCCAGTCTGACCGTGGCCTTTTCCTGCCCCACATCCTTCAGGCTCCTCATTGCCTATAAGACATGCTCCCAGCTCTGCGGCATGACACATGAGGGCCTCCAGGATCTGGCCTCTGCTTACCAGTCTCATTTCCTATCACTCCTGTATTTTACACTCCAGTCTCAGCCCTCATCACAGTGCTCACATCTTACAGCCCCAGTTCCAGGGTCCCTTTGCCTGGGGTATCCTTCTCGCCTCCTCCACGCCTGCTTCCCCTGCCCTTTGGGGAGCATGGTTCTTCACCTGGCCAACACCTGTTCCCCTGTAAGGCTCTGCTTAGGTGTCCCCTCCTCCAGAACACCCTCAACACTCCTCTAATAAACAGCGGGGGTGGGGGGCCATTACCTTGGGCATCCTTTCAGAGTGCCGCCAAGCTGTTTGGCACTTGTCTGTTTATATGTCTTTCTCAGGAGACTGTGAGATCCTTGAATTAATTATTATCTTGACTTAATCACTATTAGCTAATGTCTTACTCATTTATGTTTCTCCTTAGTGTCTTACTCAGTCCCTGGCACATAGATATTATACTGAATACCCACTGAACAAACAAACGATCAATCAACATGAATAGTCTCTGATTTCAAATGTTTCTAAGGCCCGTCTCAACACATACAGTATTTTCACATTCTAACTGTGTATACATTACCTAAATAACAATCCAAATATAAAAATATAAATAGCTGACATTTACGGAACACCCACTCTGTGCCAGGTAATATGTGAGAGTCTTTATACATCTTATTCAATCTTCACAACAACTTCTGAGGAAGGTATCACTATTATTCCCATTTTATAGATGAAGAAATTAAGACTCAGAGAAATTAAGCCACTTGCTCTCGTTAATCGGGCTTGCCTAAGGTGAAACCAGGACCCACACACAGGCTGCCTGATACTAGAGTCCCTGCTTGTAACCACGATGCATCATTGTTGCAGAAAGCATCGACGACCACTATGTCTTGATCACCTCTCCTCCTTTGTTCCCTTTCTCCTCTCTCCAGGCAGCAGGTTGACTTCCTCACTGCCTAGGACCTGAACCTGATCTCCATGGAAACAAGCGCTTCCTTGACACGCACCATGGCAGCGCCAGCCTTTCAGGGGAAGAAGTCAGCTTCAGAAGTCCTACAAGGGAATGGGGGGTGGGGAGCATTTTCAGCACACCTGATTCCACAGCCTTGTCCCAGGCCCACCACGAGGGCACCTGTGCAGAGATGCTTACGAGGCCCCCAGGAGCAGGAACAAGGCAGAAGCTGGCTACTGGGCTCTTGCTTCGAAACCAGAGACACATAGAGGAATGAGAAGACATCAGAGGCAAAGCAAGCTCCAGCTCCATCAAGGAGGGAAGGGATGAAGGATGTCAAAGATAATGCATTTCTGGATGTGTTGACGCCATCTTGGTGGTATGGCAGAAATCATGATCTTTTGTGAAATACTACACATAAAAAATATGAGAAAATAGAAATGGAAGCAATATATTTTTGCTCAGATCCAGAGACCTAAATAACATGTCTTCACTGAAACATAGTATGTGCTTGATAAACCCATAATTAGCTTTAAAATCTAAATTTTAGGCAAACCAAGCTTTGCCTAATAAAATTTAGATTTTTAAGCTAATTAAAGTTAATTATGGGTTTATCAAGCACATACTATGTTTGACATAGTAAAAATCACTATGGTTGACATATTAATAAATATAAATGTCACCAGACATGGTGGCTCATGCCTGTAATCCTAGCATTTGGGAGGCTGAGGCAGGAGGATTGCTTTAGCTCAGGTATTCGAGACCAGCATGAGCAAGAGCGAGACCCCATCTCTACTAAAAACAGAAAAACTAGACAGGGATTGTGACAGGTGCCTGTAGTCCCAGCTACTCCAGAGGCTGAGGCAAGAGGACTGATTGAGTCTAAGAGTTTGAGGTTGCTGAGAGCTATGATGCCAGGCACTCTATCCAGGGTGACAGAGTAAGACTCTGTCTCAAAAAAAAAAAAAGAAAGAAAGAAATACAAATGTCTTTAAAACTAGGAAAATTCAGCAAAGAAAAATGCTTTCTCTTTAGTAAAATATCTTGAGAAAAAAGATACTTTTTTGTAGTCCTCCCCAGGATCGCCCATTTATAGTCTTTGAAACATAAACTCCTAAATGAGAAGGTCTTGTCACTTTCATCTTTGTGTGTTCAGCAGGTCACAAAGTGCCTGGCTCATAATATACATTTAATAAATGAGTTAAACTGAATTAAAGGAGAGAGGGAACATAGAAGATCAAAGGCAAAATAAGAAGCTGAGAAAGCAGCAAGGCAGAGTGAACAGGGGAAAAAAGAACTCATTTTTGGCTGTGCTTTCCATCATCCCTTTCCAGCATTTTATGGCAGTTCCCTGGCATGACTCCCGCCTTGTAGCTGGCCAGGGAGGGGAGATGGCAGAATAATGTTGCTCGTGGGACTGTGCCTTGTGCTTTGATTCTGCTGCTGTGGGGCAGGTGCATTTTCTAAATTACACACTCAGGTGGCAGGTCATTTGTAGCCACGCTAGCCCCTCTTGGCAAATAAAGCCTTAGTTTTTAACAGATAGACATTTCAGAGCAAAACCAGAAGGCTCCCAGGTAAACTGGAAAATAGATGCTCTTGCCAGAGGCAAACTTGGCTGGGGAGGGACGGTGGATGGGGTAGCTGAGGGACTCCCAGAATCCAGCTGGCCCGCCACAACCAGTGGGGTCCTGGGTCTCCCATAGCTCCCATGGCTGACATAGGGCATTCTGAACACATCCACAGTATGTGCCTCTCTGAACCCATTCCTTTGTTTGTAGGAGGGAATGATGCCACCTATTCAGGGGTTTTTTGGAATGTGAAATATCATCTGGCACCTGGTAAGCTCTTGGCTTAGAGAGGCCACCATCCACATTACTGTCTCAGTGACTTGATGGCTTCATCTGGTACACAAGGGAAGCAGTTCTCATTCTATGCAAAGGATCCTGTGAAATAGAATCTGTAGGCCCTTATCAAAGGATGCAAGGAGTTTACAGTGTGTCCATTTGGATGTTTGAAAGCCAAACCAAGCTTCTCAGGATCTTCATATAAGGTTACCAGACAGGCAAGTGGAAGGAATGCCATGGGCAGTGTATTTTGATTTCTGAAACGTAGGTGACTGAAGTCTCCTGAAAAATGCTTGTAGACATGATGAGGACATGTGGTCTGGGCACTAATACCTCTGACTTCCTGAACAAGCACACACCAAAAGTGTTAATACCAACAAGGAGAGGCATTTTCTATTGTGGGTACAGGACTATAGCATCTGGCCCTGTCTGAATGAACATGGCTTTTTAAAATTAATGATTTGAATTAAGATGGCAACTATGCTTATTGAATTTGGAAATTGCACCAAACTGGGACAAGAGCAAAACCAGCAAGATTTCAACAGGATGACAAAATGGGCCAAAATCATCATAGTATTATAGTAAAAACGTTAAGAGCCTGTACTTGGGTTAAAAAGAAAAACAAAGCTGGAAAGCACAGGATAGAGGTAACCAGCATATAATTCATTTAAAAATAAAGAATAAAACTACATTTAAAAAATAAATCAGTGTGAATCACTGCTATAATGTAGCTGCCAAAAAACTAAGGCAATCTTGGGCTTCATTAATAAAGGCACGGTGCCCAGAAAAAAAGAAGAAATGGTTTCAATATGCACTAACGTCTACTCAAACTAGGGTCATTCTAGAGAGAAAATAAACAATATAATTAATGGAGGGTCTGGAAGGCCATGTGGTCTGAGAAACAGGTGAATAAAAAGGAGATTAAACGATGAAGAACACAGGTGCAGTTAGGTTGAGAAAGGGGAGATTTAAAAGGCACATACTGCCTATCTTTAAGTGAAAGAAAAGAAATGCTCTCTTGTAGGAAAGGTCTTACCAGGTATGATAATTAAGTTTGTGAACTTGCCACCGTGCGCCTATGTTGGTGGACTGTACAAACAGCTCAGTAAGGTCTCATAGCTGTGTGCATGACACGGTGTCTTGAGTGGAGTTCATTGTTGTTATATGTTTTTGTGCTGTCACAAGAGTATCAGAGCTTGAATTAGAGCAAAGAACAACTATGAAATTTCTTGTTAAATTTGGCAAGAGCAGAAGTGAAATCAGGGACATGTTAGTGCAAGTTTATGGGGATAATACCATGAAGAAAATAGCAGTGTAAAATTAATTAAATGTTTTTCTGAGGGGAGAGAAAGTGTCACTGATTCGTTGATAAAGAGCAGTCAGGGATGCCAGTAATGAGCAGAACTGACAAAAACATTGCAAAAATCCATTCAATTGTGCATCAAAATCATTGGCTGACAGCACAAAGCATAGCAGACCAAGTAAACACAGATAGAGAAATAGTTACGAAAATCTTAACTGAAAATATTGACACAAGAATGTCAAAAATAGGTGTGTGCAAAAATAGTCCCGAAGGAGCTCACTGATGAACAAAAGCAAAGAAGAGTTGAAGTTTGCCAACTTTGCAGAGGCGAGATGTTTTAGGCCTTATTATCACTGGTGATAAAACATGGGTGTACCAATACGACCCAGAGACAAAGTGTCAACGTGCACAATGGGAGTCAGCCAATTGTCCATGACCAAAAAAGTCCTGTCAGTCCAAATCAAGAGTCAAAACATGTTGTTAACATTTTTTTGATATCAAAGAGATGGCTTGTTATGAATTTGTGCCAACTGGACAGTTAACCAAGTTTACTATTTGGAAGTACTGAAAAGGATGTGTGGAAAAGTTACACGAAAACAACCTGAACTTCTCACCAACAACTCTCGGCATTTGCATCATGACAATGCACCGGCTCACATAGCTCTGTCTGTGAGTTTTTAGCCAGTAAACAAAAACTATATTGGAACACCCTCCCTACTCACCTGATCCGGCCCCCAATCACTTTTTTCTTTATCCAAAGATAAAGGGTTTATTGACAAGAAGACATTTAGATGACAGGTCATCAAGGGTAATACAATGACAGCTCTGATAATGTTTGCAGAAACAGAGTTCCAAATTGTTTTGAAGGGAGTCAGTGCATAAAGGGAGTACTTGGAAGGTCACGAGGGTAATATTCAGCAATGAGGTAAGTAGCACTTTTTCTAGGATGAGTTTGTGAGTTGTCAGACCTTGTAGATATATTGTGTGCAGGACCACCAGGCTGAATGTTAAGAGGAGACCTTAAAAGTGGACTTGACAAGGAGATATTGTTTAGTTCAATAGGAGAAAAGACTTATGCTTATGGTCTCCTATGCTCGACGCACTCTGATTGTGTGTCTTTGACTACAATCAAAGACAAACGGTGGGAGAAGGTTGGCACCAGAAAGCGCCTCTCTCCTATTTGTTTCTTTCATCAGAAACTTTTCCAGAAACTCCCAGCAGACTTCTTTTATTCTACTGGCTGGCCTGAATCATATGACTACCCTTGGTCGGAAGGGAGACTAGGAAATCAAATATCTGGCTAAGGAGTAGCTGAGACTTGCTGATCAATTCTAAGTAGGTCAAAAAGCCAACACCCTAAGAATAACGGAGTAGAAATAAAAAGAGTGTGGGTCCTTGATGGCATCACTGAGCTGCTGAATCAAATTTCAAACGGCCAACTTTGTCTTCATAGAATGGGATAATAAATGCATATTTGATTAATCCCTTGCTAGTAGGATTTTCTATTACTTACAGTTCACTGCACCCTAGTGGATACAAAGACAGTATTTATGAAGGTAATTGGGAGCACATCCAATTGGGCTATTTGTACTTCCCATTCGCTAGACCAATATTTAGTGCTCACTTTGTTCCAGGCACTGGTACATCTCTGAGGATGTAATGGTAAATAAAACCAGACATGAAGTCCCTGCCCTCTTGGAGTTTATAGGCTAGTGGGGAAGATAGGTAACAACCTCCCAAGGAGGCTAAATAGCTAACTCTCATAATTCTGGGAAGAAGACACACATGGGACCAGGGATCATACCCTGGGGGTGGAGTCAGGGAAGGCTTCCTTGAGAAGTGAGCACCTGTCTGAGATCTTGAAATGTGAATGAGCATACTCAGGCTGATGTCTCTGCCAGGAACGGCCTCTCTCTCACCTACCTCTTGTTGCCTTACCTACCACCTTACTGAAACCTCCCCCATCATCCCTCAGTGGATACTGAGGGAAATCTATCCGGAACTTTGCACTAGAAGTGACCTATTCCTTCTTTAAGCCCTACCTGGCTAGCTCTTACTCTGCCCTTGAGGGATCTTCCAGCTCCTCCTCACATCCACCCCACTTCTTCCGCAAGCTGTAGGCTCTCGGGTCTTCCCATGAGATGTCTAGCAGCCTGGCTTGTCACCCTGCACTTAGTCAACAGGCAATATTGAATTTTAAAACTACATTTTATTTTATTTTTTAGTTTTTGAGATAGAATCTCTGTCACCCCAGGTAGAATGCCGTGGCATCATAGCTCATAGGAACTTCAAACTTCTGGGTTTGAATGATCCTCCTTGCCTCACCCTCCAGAGTAGCTGGGATCACTGGTGCCAGTCACAACACCCGCCTTGTTTTCCTATTTTTGGTAGGGATGGGGTCTTACTCTTGCTCAGACTGGTCTCAAACTCCTAGGCTCAGTCGATCCACCACCTCGGCCTCTCACAGTGCTAGGATTATAGGCTTGAACCACTGTGCAGGGCCCTCAAGCTACATTTTAGAGGTATTTACCTCCATCTAGTTTCAGGAAAGACTTGATGACTTACATAGAAGGGTGTGTGGGTGACATGCCCAGAAACCCAGACACCAGAATGTGGCTTTTTGTCCATAGATGAGTTTTTTAAAAGGTGAAAATAACATCATTGAGTTACTGTATTTCTGTCAACTACCATTTGTAAGAACTGGAATTTCTTTATTACTTAGAATATTACAAACTTTATTTCTTAGCATAAGGATGATTCTTATGCTTTAATTAAGGTGTTTTAATTCCTCAAAGATGCATAATACCTTTCCCCACTTTGAAGGGGTCTGGCTCCCTTCCATATTCAGGGTGACAGTTGTCCCAGAAGGCACAGTGTCCTTCCTTAAATTCACACTTTGTTAATCTTCATAGTAGTTTTATAAAAGGAACACTAATTATGGGACATACGTGTAGTAACATAATCTCACACTGTTCAAAGTGGACACCCTGGTAGAATCAGATGAGACTTGTCCCAAACCACAAAGAGGGGAAGACCTGTTCGCTTTGGCAGCCACCTGATTCTCAGGCAGTAGCCGCCTCCACCTGGACACGCGCGCGAGCGCCAGAGGCTCACAGTCGCTCTCCTGGGCAGCGGGAGTTCAGCGCTTCTCCTCTGGGTGGAGTTATTGGCAGGTTCTAAAGCCGGGCTATAAGCGAAGTGCCGATGGCGCTAAGTTCAAAGATGCCAGAGCTCTCACCCAAAGTTAAGTCAAGGAAAAGAAACGCTCAAGCAAAGCAACCGCGCCTTCTCTCCCGCCCCAGGTGTAAGGAAGAGGGGCCGCCGAGCATCCCTCCCTGCAAGGGCGCGGAGCGAGCGCTGGGTGCTTGGCTCCCCACCAGGAGGAAACCCGTTCTTCTCGGAGAGAACGGGCACAAGGCACCCCCAAACTGCCCAGAGCCCGCTCAGGGTAGCTGCTTCCCGATCATCGTTAGGGGTCAGATGAGAGGAGAGAGCGCCCTCCCGACGTCCCGGGCCCCGCGCGGCAGCGGAGCGGGCGCGGGGGCGGGGTCGGCGGCGGCCCTCCGCCCGGGCGCAGAGCCTCGCCGGTCCTCCTCCTCCGCGCCGTCACTGGCGGCATCTCCGCGGCCCCTGCACAATAGAGGCTCCGCCCTCCCTCCGCGCCAGCTCTCCGCGGCGCCCTCGCCCAGCCGCCCGCGCCGCCGACAACTGCCCGGCGCCCGGCGCCTGGTCCCCGTGCGCCCCGAGGCTCCCCGCTGCCCGCCCCTGAGCGCACCGCCAGAGTCGACGGGACTCCCTCCTTGCACCTGAGCCCTCTGTCGCGGGCGAGGCGCGCAGCTAGCCGGTGCCGGTCCCCACGTCCCCCAGCACCCACCCTTCTCAGCGCCCGGTCCTCCACCGGGGCTACTAGTTCAAGGCTGCTCTCATCGGGAAGGAGATGCCCCGCGTGTCCGGGGCGCACCCTCCAGCCCCGCTCGGCCGCATCCAGCTTTAGAAGGCTCTCTGAGCAGCTACGCTCCGGCGCCAGCCAAGACGCCCTCTCTCCTCGGTCCTTGCCAAAACCCACGATCCCAGCCATTCTCTGAAAGGGCCGAGGACCTTCTTGTCGCGTCCCTCATGGCCAAGCCTCTGCTGCTGGCTCTCTGCTTTGCTCTGGTTGTGACTCCAGGCTGGGTGTCCAGCATTTCCCCCACAGGGGCCAGTGAGCCCCCAGATGTGCAGACGGTGGCGCCCACGGAGGATGAGACTCTGCAAAATGAGGCGGACAACCAGGAGAACGTTTTATCCCAGGTAGGACGCTGGTCCCAGGACCACCCTTCTTGTCCCAGGCGGTGGCAAAAGCCAGAGGTGGTCCTTGCTGAAGCGTCTGGGGCAGCTGTTTTTCTTTCCTTTACCAAGGGGAAGGGCATTTCCTTTTCATTTATCAAATATCCTAATGGAAGGATGTGGGTCCTGCTCTCAAAATCATGGGGTCTTTCAAGGTTAACAAATCAGAAGAAAGGAGAGGAGACGGGAGGGAAGATTCCACATGACTGCTGGAGAAGAGAGAAAAAGAAATTGGGGGGTGAAGTTTGGGGTTGTGAAAAGTATTTCTTGTCTGCAGTGGAAGGAGAGAGCAGGTGGGTATACTGGACAGAGGCAAACGGTGCAACCCACGGGGAGACCCCCAGGCAGAAGGCTGTGTGATGAACGCAAGGTGACCCCAGACAGAGGGGTGACAACGAGCCTGGTGTACTGGGCAGGAAGAGTGGAAGTGCAGACTGTCAGTAGGGCCGGTTGACAGATAACAGTGACGGTCTTTATAATGTGTCTTTTTCTGAAACACTTATACTTGGTTTATCCGACTCAGTTTTCAAAACACCCTGATGCTCATTGTACAGACAGGGGTCAGAGCACTAGAGGTGGGCAGAGCCAGGCCTCTGACAGTCCTCAGCCCACCTCCTGTGACAGCAAAGGATGGTTCTCTCTGGGGGGTTTGTTCTGTGCTTTCTAGAGCCAGTTGATGATGTGTGGTGGATATCTGACATAGGGTCCCTACAGTGCAGCCTGCACCCCCACTAAGCCCTAGGACTGGGTCTTGTCTCCTTCCTCGAAGGAGAATGATCAGCTCCACTTTGGAGTCTATTAAACACTAATCCCCTCACTCTTCCTTTAATAATGATGCTACTATATGCCCTATACCCACCCATAACCTCACACTAACCCTTAAATCAAAAGACATAAAAATTCGTCACATCAGAGCTCTGGAATACCATCAACAAAAGCTTTCCTGAAACTTGAGCCTCCTGAAAGGAAGGAATCCACCCAGGGTTCTCAGAGCGGGGGTATGTAGGAATCTAGGCAGAGTTTCAGAAAGGAGACAGCCACGATTTACTGTTAGCCTGAAAAGAACAACTGCTTAAGTCACCCTGAACTACAGCTCCTTCTTCCACTGATCCATTCTGTATTTGACAACGGTCCTAAAACAAATATTAGCATTAGAAGAAACCCAACCTCTGCAAGGAAAACATTACAAGCCTTCTTTCCCCCTGACAGCATCCCAAGGAACTTTTCCACTCCAACAAGCTCAGTGCCTGCCTGCCAGGATCATTAGTCAGATGAGGGGAACCCATCTGCCTGCCTAGAAGGGAGCCTGGCGCTGGCTTTGGAGATGGAGGGCATTTGAGAGGGAGTCTGGGGGGAGTCTTCTCCCAGCAAGTGTCTCAGGTTAGGGCTCCAGCAAGCCTGCTGGCATGTTTTCCTGCCCAGGGAGGCTGGTGGGACCAGCAATCAGAAGGAAATGTTTAGCATTGTAGAAGCAGCAGGTGCTACCGGTGTGCTCTCCGGGCTTGCTGGAGTTGGGATTCAGAAGCTGCTACAGGAGCCACATGAGCTGTTATGCCAAGAAAACCTTACTAACTTCTGGACCTGTCTTTCTTCTCCCAACTCCCTTTCTCCAAATATAACCCATCCTTCAAGGCCCCAAACAAATACCTCCTCCTCCAAGAAGTCTGCCCTGGTTCCCAGCTGGAGCCATTCCTAATTCCCACTGCACTATCTCTGCCTCTTCGGGGGCACCAATCACTCTTTCTTCTGTGACTGCTACTCGCAAGCCTCCTGCACCGTAGGCTCCTGGAGAGCAGCTCTCTTGCTGGCCCGTCTCTTTACCTCTCACAGCACCTCCCAGTCATATGGGAACTCTGTGCATGTTGAATGAATGACTCAGGAGAGAAGCCAGGAGTCTTCAACTTGAATACCAACTTTCAATCACTCCTTCAACCCCTTCTGTTCCTTTTCTAATCTAAACATGGATTCTAGCTGAAGGCAAGGGCTACTGGAAGAATGATGGGGCTCATCTGTTTTTTCCTTTAAATGATGAAAGGCTAAGGCCCCCTGAGATACATTGCTTTCCAAGACAAACGAAGAAGGCTGAACTCTGAGCGCCTTCAAGGAAATGTCAGAGTCAGCAAATTGCATCTGGCTGACCTATTCTCTCCATGGTTCAGAGTTGTCTGAGGTCACTGGCTAGTGCAGGACATTTGACAAAGTAAAAGGGGAGCCTCTTTCAGGAGCATGACTGGTGCCTGTGTTTGACTGTTTCCAACCCTTCTCTGTGTGTGTCTAGCTGCTGGGGGACTACGACAAAGTCAAGGCTGTGTCCGAGGGCTCAGACTGTCAGTGCAAGTGTGTGGTGAGACCCCTGGGCCGAGACGCCTGCCAGAGGATCAATGCAGGGGCCTCCAAGAAGGAAGACTTCTACACGGTGGAAACCATCACCTCGGGCTCCTCCTGCAAGTGTGCCTGTGTCGCGCCCCCGTCGGCCCTCAACCCCTGTGAGGGAGACTTCAGGCTCCAGAAGCTGCAGGAGGCAGACAGCCGGGACTTGAAGGTAGGACCTGGTATGGGCACCACCATGGATGCGCCGTGAGGGTGCTTTAGCGGCCATCGATGGGGATGGTGAGGCCTTTGGAGGTGGTCAGGCCCAGTTCCCTGGAGTGCTGCATTTGTTAGTATTCCACAAGCTGGTCCTTTTCAGCTTGGTGTCTGAGAGAGATGCTGGGAGCAGAGTGTGCCTGCTGCTCCTGACAGAGCCAGGGAGCCTGGGCCTGGGAGCAGCTGCCAGGCTCAGCTGGCCAAAAGAACTTGGAGTTCTCCAGGAAAATTGCTGCCATAATGTCCTGTCAACCCAGCAGGCACCCTGAAGAGGCAGAAGATACACAGAGGGGAGCGAGCCTTTTGGGCCTCAGCACAAGGGCTGGGTGGCCCAGGAAAGGAGAGGCCTCAGGCCTGCTTGAGACCATGATCCATGGAGCCAGGAAGCCCAGGCCCTACCTGGGCAGCCCTGTGGGGTGGCTGAGTACTTCCTCTCATCCCACCCTGCCCCCTTCACTTGCCATGTAGGGTAGCGGGATGGGCTTGGTTTTAGAGTCAGATGTACTTGGGTTCAAGTCATTGCTGTGTGGTCCTGCTTAAGTTATTTAACTTGTCTGATCACAGTCTCCTTGAATAAAATGTGGGAATGTTAACGTCTTGCAGCATGAGAACCAATGAGAGATAACTGCTGAGTACTTGGCACAGTGCCCAACACTCAGGTAGACAGATGAATGGATGGTGGTGTGAGGGTGACTCTGCCTGGCACCTGGCACTCACTGGATGACTTTTCAAGCAGAGTGGTGTTTCCCAGTACAAGGAGGGTCCCAGGATCCAGCCATGATGCTCAGAGCTGCAGCTCTGTCATGAAACTGCTTTCTGAACCAAGTGCCTCTGTCACTCAGTAATAGGATTGGATTCTGGGGACTTCTGGAACAACATGAAGCAAAATTTCTATTAGGAATCAGAAAATCATCACAATATAAACTGGTTAGCTACCCTTCTGTGGGTCTTACCCAAGATTCAGTTGTCTGGTAGGGAGGGAGGAGTAAGCTTCCTGCTGAAGGAGATGAATGGGGAGCAAAAGTTGCAGAAGTGTGGCCCAGCAAACTGTTGCATTTGCTGACTGGTGCTTGGCAGGGAGGCATCTCTTGTCTGCCCCTCTGCCTGCATTCTGCATGCTCTGTATGCCACCAGAGTCTTGGCCACCTTCCTGTCAGTGGCTGTGTACTAGCAGGAGGGATAGTCTTGATAAAAACCAAGAAGGTAGGGCACCCCAGGATAGCAGCTTGCCACTTCAAAGGTGGGCCACTGGGGCTCTTTTGCCCAGGCCCCATTTAGTTTTTTGTGCTGGTGCCTTTCAGGACCTTTAAGGGGCGGTGAAGTAGAGTATTCCAGAAGCATCCTCAAGATAGTGATGTTTATAGCCACTTTGTTGAGTATTTGTGGAATAACAGCACCAGTATGAGCCAGGCACTATGGCAGGTATCTTGGGAAATCAGAGATGAAGATGACAGTTGCCACTCTCAAGGAGCTCACAGTCTAGTAGGAGAGACAGAGGTACATGTGCAGCTGACAGGTGTCATGAAAGAGGCACAAACACTTTGTGAAGAGGTCTAAGCCTTAGGTTTCCTTGTTCTTGTACAATTCTCCCATTTTCTTATCCAGATTTACCAGAACGCAGACTACACATACATCACTATGCTTGCCACGTTCCCACCAATGGAACGTTTCCCATTGTGAAACAGGTTTCTGAGGGCCACCTCTCAATTCCTGGCTAGCGGCTTCCCTGTCAGGCCTCCCACATGGAGATCTGAAAGGAAACTTCTTCCCCTGTGGTCTGTCTGCCCCCACCCTGGACTAACACCGGGCCCTTGTTTTGCAGCTCTCCACAATCATAGACATGCTGGAAGGAGCGTTCTATGGCCTGGATCTCCTGAAGCTACACTCGGTCACCACCAAACTGGTGGGGCGAGTGGACAGACTGGAGGAGGTAAGAAAGGTTCTGGCTTCCATGTCTTTCTCTTGACCAAACCCAAAAGTACACAAAACTTCCCACAATGTTTTTTTGGAAAATACATGCCCTGACTGGACTTAGCCCATTCTATTCTTTGAAAAGGAAAAATATACATAAAATATTCATCCAAAATCATGCCAAATTGTTGTTGACAATCAGTGAAATAGAAATGTAAATACTGTCCCTTCTTTTTTCATCTATATTCCATAAGAACCATGTAGCCAGCTGGGTGATGTGGCTCACACCTAAAATCCTAGCACTCTGGGAGGCTGAGGTGGGTGGATTGCCTGAGCTCAGGAGTTCGAGACTAGCCTGAGCAAGAGTGAGAGCTGTTTCTACAAAAAATAGACAACTAGCCAGATGTTGTAGCAGGTGCCTGTAGCCCCAGCTACTTGGGAGGGTGAAGCAAGAGGATTGCTAAAGCCCTAGAGTTTGAGGTTGCTGTGAGCTGTGCCACCATAGCATTTTACCCAGGGTGATAGAATGAGACGCTGTCTCAAAAAAAAATGTGACCAAGTATTCCTATTTTTACCTTGACTTTTAGGAAACTCAGAGCTTAAGGACATGGGAAAGTGCAGTAAGCACCTTACTTCTAGTTTTAAGGTGGAGTCATTTCCCTCCTCAGTATATGGTCACTAATTTCTTTAACTGTTCTGGTACATGCCTTGTATATGTGTGCTCCTCAACCCATCTCAAATCCATTGTAGAGAAAGAAGACATAAAAATTACTACTCATGAGTGATGTTCCCTACTGGGCATTAAGGCTGGTCACACCCAGGATGGATGGACCAGTGATGTAATTGTCACATACAAAGACCCTACGTTATCTGATTGGGTTCTGGATGGACAGCTGGTGCTATAGTTTTTATCCAATGGTGTGCAGTATTATGAGAGCTAAGAGTTGTTAGAGGCACAGCAATACTGTTGACAGTGTTTTCTGTCTGTAATGCTTTAACACATGGACGAGAAATCATTTAGTCACTCCCCAAAAGTAATGATCATCATTCAACCTTATCAGCAAGAAGCTTTACTGGTGTGCTTCATTGACGGGCCTCTGATTCTGAAACAGTGACTCAAAGAGCTGCTACTATTTCTCTCATTTTTAGAGTGTTACTGTAAGTGGTAAATTTAATAACAGGACAACTATAAAGACATCAATATTCCGTGTGAAAACGTGGGCTTTTGTGGGGGTCTATATGGGAGGTGCTCAGGTTCCTTGATGGGTGATTAGTAGATGTAGGATGTGAAAAGCAGTTTGTGGCAGAAGGGGCACCAGACTCGGAGTTGGGTCAGAAGGAATGAATGACTCTTTGCTTGCTGCAGCCAAGTGCCCTGCCCTCCATCTGTAGAAGTGGGACTGGCACCTGCCTACCCTGTGTGACTGCAGGGGTGTGCAAGGGGCATGACCATGATGAATGCACTTTGGAGTGGCTAAACAAGGCACTCGGGTTCTGACTGAGGAGGGATTGGGGGCAGACAGTCCCATGTTGCTTGGCCAAGAGAGCTGGCACAGAGGGGAGGAAACATTGCAGTTACCAGGATGGGTTTCAGCACACTCCTTCCAGTCCTAAAAATGATCATAGAAGGTGAACACCAGTTTCCTCCCACCCTTAGGTTTGGCTCCTCCGGTGCTATGATGAGTTTTCTGAAGGTGAACATTTGTTCTGGAAGGGGTGGTAGCTGCACAATCACATCAGTTATGAGGTCTGATAAGAGAAGTCCTGGCTCTGGGGTCTAAGCTTTGCAGACAGGCCAAGAGGACTTCAGCCCCTCATTTTCCTGTGCCTATGCTCCTCAAAGGGTGTTCTCTGAGAACCAGGCCACCAGGCATGTTGGGTCTCTTCTTCCCCAATGGTGATAGCCGGAATGATGAGACTGGGGGTGCATAGCACCATCCTGCCACCAATGGGCTTCATGCAGCTATGGGGCTCTTCCTCCTACCGAAAACCACTTTCTGATTCTTTCAGATGCATTCAAAACCAAGTCCAGTACAGGAAAGTTCCTCTGTTTCCCTAGGCCCCCAGAACCATCCAAGTGTACACTGCCCCATTAAGGAAAGGATTGAATTTCTATGGGAGCTGGGGTGACAACCACCTCTTCTGCTTTCACCTGACCTTGGCAGCCACATAGTTTTCATTCTGTCTGGAGAACACAGCCTGGGAAAGATAGCTCCAGGGGAAGAGTGCAGTACTCAGGAGGCCAAGGTCAGAGGCTCCGCCTGTGAGGCCAGTGGCTGGCTCTGTTTCCAGCTTTGCCCAGAGCTGAGCCCTCCATGCTGGCCGAGGATAGGAGGGTGGGTGACTTCGGCGCAAAGGATGCCACTACCCCCAACAGGGTGGTAACTTATTTGCAGTTACACAGTAATTGTTTTTTTTCCAAAAATAACCTTAGTTATATTAATGAGATTATGTATCTTTTCTTCAAAACTGTGGTATGTTTAGTTGCAAAAACTGGACCTTTAATACTAATGATAATATGAATAACTCCTTACATTTGTATCACATTTTATATTCATTGAGCCCCTTTGTTCCTGTGAGTGGGACAAGGTGAGACCTAAGGAATGAGATGGCTTGCCTATGATCAGGATGCTAGGAAGTGTGGGACCTTTCCGTTTTCAGTCCAGAGCTCTTTCTAATCAGCCCTGTAAGTTGCTTTGAATCATTGCTGTCTGCCTCGTAAGAATCAGTTTTTCCTAACAGAAACTTTAAGTGACAGCTCTTCCAAGGGAATTTCTAGGCAGAACTGTGACTGTACCTCATAGTCCCATTAAATAGGGTTAAAGTTGAGTTAGAGAAGGTCTCCCCCAGTGGGAGGTTTTCCAAAACCAGACAGTTCAAAGCAGGAGAGTGCCATGTGTGACAGTGGAGTCTTTGGATGGGTCCAGGACCTGAGGCCTGCGGGGTGGCACTGTATTTTGGCTTGAGTTTGTCTCAAGGCTCGTGCCAGCTGACTGTCTGGAGTGTGCAGTAATCGAAAAGGCAGAAGGTTGGGCAAATGGAAAAAACACTCCTCTCCAGCCTGACTCTGCAGGAGGAATGGAAGTGAAATTCTGCTCCTGGTCCTTGAATATTCCTAAATCCCAAGGGACGTTCTTTGGAGGTCAGACAAGACAAAAGGGGTCAGATTGGAGAGGCATTTTGCCAAGAGTAAGCTCAGTGCTTGGCAGTGTAAGTGGGCACACGCCAATGGCAGCTAGCCAGAGTTCTACCTAAGGCATATAGGAGGATGTAGGAATGGAAACTCGATTTGCAGATGAAAGAGGAAGGAAGGAGAGAGAAATGGAATCTGAACTGCTTTAAGTCTCACTTTTTGGCAAAGTCAGCTCTGGGAGCAGCTCTGCTTAGCGGAATGATTTTGGTTAAACTTTTGTTTCAAATTGTGAAAAGTAATACATGCACAGCAAAGTGCAAAAACAATGAATATATAGTTTAACACATTGTTATAAAGCAAATGCACGTATCATCACCACCTTGCTTGAGAAATAGAGCAATGTTAATACCACAAAAACCACCCGCATCCCTCTCCTACCCACCGAAGGGAACCCCTATCTTGATTTTTATGTTAATCATCTCCCTTTTCTTTATAGTTTTTTTTTTTTTGTAGAGACAGAGTCTCACTTTATGGCCTTCGGTAGAGTGCCGTGGCCTCACACAGCTCACAGCAACCTCCAACTCCTGGGCTTAAGCAATTCTCTTGCCTCAGCCTCCCGAGTAGCTGGGACTACAGGCGCCCGCCACAACACCTGGCTAATTTTGGTTGCAGTTTGGCCGGGGCCGGGTTGGAACCCGTCACCCTCGGTATATGGGGCCGGCGCCTTACCGACTGAGGCGCCCTTCTTTATAGTTTTATCATCTAAGGATACATCCCCAAATATAATAGCTTTGCCTGTTTTGAACTTTAGGTACAAAGAATTCTACAGAATTTACATTTTGTGTACATGGGTATGTGTTGGTTTCTTTCACCCAACTTTATATTTTTAATATTTACCTATGTTGGTTTTGTGTCCTGTGGTTCATTCATTTTTATTGCTGTGTAGTGTTCTATTGTTATGAATGGACCACAGTTTACCTGTTCTACTGATGATGGGTATATGGGTTGTTTCAAGTTTTATAATTCATAATAATCCCAGGAATGTCCCTATACACAAGCATCCCCGTGCACGTCCCCTGGTGCACATGTGCCTGCGTTTCTCTGTGATGTATAAGTAGGAATGGTGGGTCCTTAGTTACACTTATCTTTGACTTTAGGAGACATTGCCAGACTGTTTTCCCAAGAGCTAGTCTAAGTTCATACTCCTTCCAGCAACATGTGGAAGTTCTACCCTTAGTACCGTCGTTCTAATTTTCTCCATTTGGAGGGTGTATCCTTAGGTGGGCCATTAGACTGTGTTCCAAAAATCTTAATTTCCAAAACATTTTCCTGTTTATCCAGGGGAGGTCTGGCACATAAAGGACCCTGACCCCATGGGCCAGTTTTAGAACTGTTCCAGGAAGAAGAAACATTCAAGGTGGTCAACGGTCCAAGGGTAGACCTTGGCTGCCCCGCTCCCATGAGTGGCTGGGAAAGGGAAGGGAATACAAGAAGTGTGGGTGTGTGTTGGAGTCAGCACGTGGGTGGGTACAGAACTTAGGTGTCAGGAGAGAAGGAAACTGGAAGTCCAGAAAGAAAACCCATAACCCCCAAGGGCAAATCCTGCTCATTGCATGTACACCTGGCTGGGTGCACCTAGAGACTCCTTCGAGGCTGCCCAAGCCTAAAAATGCATTGTGAATGTGGCAGGACTAGAGGCGTGAGGTACGATACTGCTGTACACTGTTTCCAGGAGTAGCTTCATTACCAATGTGGAGAAAAAGACAAATGTAGGGACACCTCTTCTAGCATGATGACTTTAGTTAGAATAAGTCATTCCCATAAAAATTGCAAATTTGTGAAGAAGTGCCCCAGCCCCACTCAGCTGCAGGACACCTGTAAATGTAAGTGTTGCTATCTTATGACTGTGAGCACTTATCCTTTGCGTATGTGTGGATGCACAGGATGTGCACTTGGCTGGAGGCTTGGCGTTATGCTATTTCTGTTGCCAAAGCCCTGCCCTTTCTGGTGTGTGAGATCCTTCCCTTCCTTTTTCACCTACTTGCTGGAGTTTGCAAACCAAGCCATGAATGCAGATGGGCACCAGGGACCCTTGTGTGCCAGCTGAAGCCTTTTCTCCTGATAATGTTGCCTCTTAGGGAGATTTAAAGTCTGTGATGGGTTCACCAGACCCAGCGCTGGCCTGCTCCCCAGAAAGTGCTGGCACAGGCATTGCTGAGGGCTTCTCCCCCACACCTAAAGGTTTGGTGGCTTTTGTGTTTCTGGTCTGAAAGGCAAGATCAAAGGAGCATTCCTGACCCTGGGGGATATACGTTTTCACCAGCTAATAGGAAAATGTAATTTTCATCTGTGCAGGCCCAGCAGTGAGTAAGGGGAGCTGTCTCCAAGTCCCCCCTTTCCTCCCTCCCTCTGCTCCCATCGAAACGCCCCAAGGGCTCACCCCTCTCTGGTGACATCAAGGATTTGCTGAGAGTCATCTCCCTCTTCTCACTCAAGTGCAGCCTTAGAGAGGACCATCACTCACTTGATCTGACTGCGGCGTCCTCGACTGTGAAAAGGCAGAGGGTCAAAGTTAGTGTTTCCAGGATACATTTCAGCTCTAATGCTGTTTAATTCGATTTACATCTCAATATGAGTTCAAGCCAATATATTACCTCTCCCGGGGTTACATATACTTCAAATCCAATTTGCCACTGTGGAACGTGAGGTTTCTTCTTGGTTAAAAGGACGTGGGGTGTGCGAGTCAGCCCTCCGTTTGCCAGCCTAGGAACAGTTTGTAGCTGCCAGGATGTGGGGGAGTGGGTGGCTCTACTGGCTCTATTTTAAGGGGTGAGGTTACCCCTAAAATAGAAAATTCATTATAGAGGCCTGGGGCTCTTTGCTCTTCACTTGTTTTGATTCTCCTTCCTGGCTCCGGCCTTCTTAGGGGCAAGCTGGGTCTAGGTTGTCTTTGTTTCCAGGTCCCAGCCCGCACCTGGCATGGGGCAGATGCTCCACAGCTGTTTGGTGTGGAGTGACTGAAGGGCAGCTGGCGGCCCCCTGAGCCCAGGCCGGCCTGCCTGTCTCATCAGCTGTGGTCGGAGGGATTGGGCTGAGGCCTGCTTGTCCTGCTGTCAGGAGCACCGGCTGTTTCCAGCTGCTCTCCCCACCAGCCATCTCACCGGAGGCTGGGAGACAGCTGTCGGCAGGACTGGTTGTTCCAGGCCATACTTGTGCCCTGGAGTGGGTAGAGCAGGGCGAGCTGATGAAAATTGCAAGCCCTCCCACCGTGGGCCCAGTTACCCCCACACTTGCTTACTTCACTCCCACAAAGAACTATGGCCCTCTGCCCTTAGGGGCTTGCCATCTGCGCGGCAGCCCTGTGCACACCCAGCTGTCACGCCCCCGGGCAGCTTCCTTGGATGAAGCAGCAGGTGGCTGTTGTGTGATGTGGGGCCGAGGCTTGGCCCACCTGCAGTCCAGCTTCACCCCCTCCTACAGGCGTCCGGTGTGTCTCTGTACAACCCACCAGTCTGGGGCTCCTTCTTCCCTCTGTGTCCTAGCCATGCCAAACCTTAGCTACCCTGCTGCTAAGGCCCAGGGTCCCTCTCCCTTCAGCCTCAGCTATGTGCTTCCATCCCAGTTGAGTACAAGGCACGGTGCCCCTGGCTGCCCCCTGTTCACTCTCCACACCAAGCCTGCGGGAGGCAGCTATCATCATTCCTTCTTTTCCACTGGGGCCTAGAGAGGTGTCATCCTGTGCCTTGTGTGCTCACATGACCAGACCATGACGGGGTGTGGATGTCACACCTGGCCTCCAGAGCCAGCACCTTCTCCGTACACTCCCCTGTTCCTGATTCTGGCTGGGAAAACAAGCCCACAGAGAGCTGCCAGAGCTCTGTGCCAGGGTCATCTCTCCCCTGGCCCCGACGGTTTTGTCTTAAGCCACTACCCAGTTCCACCCAGGCATACACATACTTGTCCAAGAGCTGGACAAGGTCAGGGTATGGTCCATGCCCCCCATGCCCATTCTGCCAGTCTGCACATTTGGTTTTGTTGACCCTTCACGACTCCTTGAAGCACCAGCTGTGCTGTCTGCCATATGTACCCCAACTCCACCTCCATCCTGGCATCCCCTTGCCCAGGCACTCTGCCTAGTTTGAACCTTTCTATGTCTGTGCAACTGGCTGTACTCAGCAGTGGACACCTGTCCTCACCTGGCACTGTGGCTTGCTCTCAGCAGGTGCCCTCTGGTGCCCAACTGCACACCCCTCCAGCACGTGGCATTGTTCTGTGAACCCCTCTTAGTTCCTTGACTTTACCAGGCCCAAGAAAGCATGATAGAGTTCCCAGATCTTTCTCTGTCTTAGTTTGCTGTGTCCAGCCTGCTGCCCCAGCCCTCCTGCTGGCCATCCTCCCTCCCTATCTTCTTCACTCCTCTTCACCCCTACTAAGGGGCCATGAGGGGCACTCCCCCCTGCCATAGAGGCACGATCCCACCCCTCCGCCACATTGCCAGCACTGTTCACAAGCCAAACTGCACACACTATAAATGTCAGTTGCAGCTGTCCCAGAGGGGAAGAGCCTGAGGCATGAGGTCATGGGGTTCACCTGCCTGTCAGGCTAGGATGGAGAGCACCCTGCGTGGACAGCATCCCCTGTGTCTCTTGAGAAGTGCCCCACAAAAGGCCCTTGTCTGAGGAATGCAGAGCCCCAAGGAGTGGGAGGCTATGGAAGGCCAGCACCCTGGTTGGAGGGGGTGGGGGTGGGGGGTGACCACAGAGGGGCACCTGCCGGCTGACGGGGTGATGCCACCGCCAGCCTGGTGTTTATTCAGGCAGCCGGCAGGCTCTGCCATTCCCATGGGGGGAATAAACTATACTGCTCCTCTGGGTTCTCAGGGCCAGGCTTGCCTCAAACCCTCCTCTGTAGAAATCCAGAATAACAGCTCCTCCCTAAAACCAGAAAGGGGATTGGCGATTATAAATCAATTGAAAAGGGGGGCTCTCTAGGGGGCTCAGAAAACCCAGGATCTAGGAGGCAGGAGCTACATTTCTAGGGCTGTCCTGGTCCCTTTACGCCCACTGCATCGAGGGGCTCGGGAATCAGGTGCGAAGCCAGTCAGTCCACCCAGAGTTACCAGCACATTTAGTGGAGCCCTTGGGCCATGACTCGGCAGCAGGTGCTGCGATCTGTCACATAGTGCTGGCTGAGTCTCTTCACAGCCCTTTCTGCTGGCTGATGTTTTCTTGTTTACACGTTTGTCAGCTGCTTACTCCCCCCTCATGGGAGGAGATCCTCACTGGGCAGGGTCCTCATCGGTCTTGTGCACACCTGACCCCTCAGTGCAGCACTGAACACGGGAATGCCTTGGGGGGAAGTGACACATTGACTCCCTGAGACTGCCGGGCTTCACTCCCTGTCTCAGGCGTGACAGCTGCAGCAAGGGCACCCGCGGGTGCTCTTAGCACCTGCTCAGGATCGCAGAAATGCTTGCACCCTGCTGAAGGACCTGGAACTTTTCCTGTTGGCCCCACTAAGAACCTGGCTCCTGTGAGACAGCCTCTCTCACACATGTCTGTCACCTTTTCCAGCAAGCTATGCCCCAGGCTTCCTTCACTGACGGCAAAACTTCTCAAACTTTAAGGTGTATGCCGAACACCTGGGACCTTATTAAAATCTATATTCTGATTCAGCAGGGCTGTGTGAGCCTAGGAATCTGCATTTCTTTCTTTCTTTTTTTTTTTTTTGTGGTTTTTGGCCAGGGCTAGGTTTGAACCTGCCACCTCCAGCATATGGGACCGGTGCCCTACTCCTTGAACCACAGGTGCCACCCGGAATCTGTATTTCTAAAAAGCCCCTGTGTGATGCTGGTGCTGCCGGTCTCCGGGCCACACTTGGAGTGGCGGGGATTTACAGGAGGCCGGCAGTTCTGTATTTCTCAGCGTATGCACACCCTTTCGCGTGGTCTGAGACCCAGCTGCAGGTACTCCTGGTGCTGCTGAGAGCTGGCTGAGTGCCAGGACCCTGTCCTGGTGTCTTTGTGATCCAGCAGGTGAGAGAGTGGAGCAAGGGTCAGGAGGCTGGTGCTGACCCCGCTCTGACACTGTGTTTGATAACCCTGGGCCAATCACAAACTTAACTCTGGCCTTACTCTCCTCACTGTGAAATGAAGGATTAGGCTGGAGTCCTGAGGTCTGTTCTAGCTGTAACATTCTACGAAAAATAGCAACCACTTAGCATGGTGTGTTCCATGCACATCATGAACTCACTTAATCCCCATTACAACCCGCAGGGAAGGCGCTAGTACTCTCCCCACTTTACAGCTGGGAAACTTTGCCCGAGATCACAGATCTAGCAACGGTAGCACTGAGGTGTGAGCCAGGTTCCTCTGGAACCCGTGCTCTTAACTATTGCACTGGACTGCCCCTGATATTCCCCACATCCACTGAGACCTCTTATTCTGGGCATCTTGAAATAAGAGCTCTTTCTCACAGCCTTTACCTTTCATGGGTAATTCAGTGCAATCTAGAGAGGCTGGCCTGGCTGAAGCCCCACAGAATACACTGAGCACTTCCAGTGCTCAAGATCTGGCATACAGCGGAATCCCCTCCGAATGGCACAGCTGCTGGGTTGGAGTCTGGTTAGTGTAACAAACACCTGTAGGGCTTCTCGGGGCAGTCCCTGTAGGAGCCACTGGGGCCACAGTGTCCGGGTATCATGTTCTGCCCAGATACATACACATCCCCCAGCTCTGAGCCACGGGGCTTCCCTTTAGGACATGAGGAGTTTCCTACCAGGTTGTGAGGCTGTGCCTGGCAGCCTCTGAGCTTTCACACTTCTCACACGTCTTTGTTAAAGATGGAAAGCAAGCACCCCCCATTTCACATGATTGCTTCCTCTAGCATCCTCACGAACAGGGCCCAGAGGAGAAGATGACACTGGAAATTTAGATGCTCATGGGAACTGCAGTCTGAGGGCCAAAGTTGAGTCTCTGTGTAGTCAGATCTCTCTGAAAATAACCAGAGGAGAAAGGGCATCGCTGAGGCTTTTAACAACTTGCCCATGGTTCAAATCTCATTCAGCGTTCATCTTCCAGGGAGGCTGCCTCTACCGCCCTTTGCTTGTTCTGAACACACAAAACCTCACAGAACCTGATGGGATTGGTCTCTGCCCACTACAGCTGCCATCTCCCTCCCCGTCCCCGCCCAGGATGAGACCCCCGGGGTGTTTGGAGCCTTTCTTGCTGCCACACTGCAGTTAGACGCTGAGAGGTACTGAGCGTCAGTCAGCTGAAACGTGGGCTTGACCCTTTCTGGTATGAACCAGGTCTGGAACGTGCATAATCTGCCAAGTGTCTGTGTGTGTGAGGGGGCCATTCAGGGAAACTGTGTTTAAGAGTAAATAGGAAAGTTTGAAGCTAGCCTATCAATTTTCTCTGTAAATGATGCTTTTAAAGTGCTGGGGAATAGTTCGTGCTCGTTAGTAAAGCAGGCTAAGTAAATGTTTTGGCCACCACTTCTAAAATGGCTTAGAATGCCCTTCTTTTGTTAATTGAGCGACCAGTTCACATGTATTGTGTGCACGTGGGCAGAATTTTTGTAATATTCTCATCACTGGGTAAGGATGGCCTGTACACCAATGGCAGAAAAAGAGCCAGGTGTCCTGGTGGCCCAGGGACGTGGCAATGTTATTAGAAAAGCCTGGTAGTTTGGCCAGTATGTCCAGCTGTTGGACATAGCAAAGCTGGGCTGCCCTGGAAATGCTGCCTGGGGACCTGGCATCAGTCCTCAGGACAGGGCTGGAAACGCTCTCGAGCCCCATTCACTTGCTGGACAATTTCTCAGCCTGTTGTGTCTCCGTGCTCTGAACAGAAAGTGGGTGGTGGCCGCCTTCTGCTTGTCTTTAAAGCACTCTTCAATGGATCCTCTTTTTAAATGTTTTCTCTTCTCAGGAAGTTTCTAAAAACCTCACCAAGGAAAACGAGCAAATCAAAGAGGACATGGAAGAAATTCGAACTGAGATGAACAAACGAGGCAAAGAAAACTGTTCCAATAATGTCCTGGATAGCATGCCAGACATCCGCTCGGCCTTGCAGAGGGATGCGGCAGCAGCCTACACACACCCAGAGGTACAGCCTCAGCCCCAGGGGCCTCTGAACATAGCTCTGGGAAGGGAGTGCCAGCCTCTCTCATGTGCAGAGAACTTGTCGGGTCCACCGTCTCCTTTCACCCATGCACTTGTTCTGTGGGTCTGATAGGTGGGGGCTGGCTCTGTTTTACTTAACATTTGATGCGCAGAGAGGTTCAGCAGTGCTGAAGTTATGACTCTGATCTGGGTTGCCTGAGTTCCAGTCCCCACTCTGTCCATGATACTCCATCCCCTGCATTTGTAAGTGAGGAGAACACACGTACCAGCTTGTCTGGGACAACATGGCTCGCTCTTGCTGTCCTATCACCATAGCTAACAGCACCCTCTTTTACGCTTGAAAATGTCTCAATTTGAAAGCAATAAATTATACCTCCCCCACGCCCTGTTTATGAGGAAATCGGTAATTTATTATGTATTTTCATCCCTGTCCTGTGTGGTCTTCAGCAAAGCCCAGGCGATCAATATCCTCATTTTACAGATGAGGAAACAGATCCAGCAATGTGCATGGTCCCCTTTGCTCAGTTGCCCCTGTCTCTTCCCACCTAGCTGTGTCCCTGGCATGAAGTTACCCATCCGTGAAACAGAATCCTGTCTAACGTGATTTAAAGGATGCCAAAAGACCTACTTGCTTAAAAAGGCCTATTTCTTTTGGCTCCGGTTATTACTAAGTTACATTTATTGGTTAAACATGTTACCATTTGATTTATTGGATTATTTACTGAATTGATGTCCAAGAAACAGACATGAATTTGGGAGATAACACAAAGGATGGAAAAGGAAACAGGTGCACTTTGGTGGCAGGATTTGGAGAGTCCTTTTAGCAAGGCAGATTGAACCAAGTATTCTAAAAAGGGTCCCTTGGCAGCCCCAGGACAGCAGCATCTTAGGCCTTGCTTATGTAACCTGGTTACCAAGGGTTGGTGGTGGATGGCAGAGCCATGGAACACTGTTGTCCAGGAATTGAGTTCCATGTACGCCACTGAGGGATCTCTTAGCTTTAGGCCAGTGTCCTTGGTCTGAATTGAGCAGTGCCCAGGACAGCCAGAGCCTCTGAGCTGGTTTCTCTGTATACTGTGATGTGAAAAAAGTTGGGAAGCATTGCTAGGCAGGACTCTGTTTCCTGGGTCTGTAAGAATTGGGGTAAGGGAGGAAGGAAGGTGGAGCGTGCGGGCTTGGAACTCTCCGGGAGAGAAGTTTACCAGCGTGGCAGCAGCTGTGGGTTTGAGAATTTCGGGCACATGTGTCCTGATGGCTGGAAAGTAGGCATGTCGGGGCTGTTGAGACAATAAGCCCTGAAAAGAGAGTGGTGCCTGCACCCTCCCCGATATGTAACTCAAAATGAAAACGATTCCAAACCATAAAATGAGTATAAGGAAGGCCAATAATTATCTGGCTTTGCCCATGATGACTACTTTGATGCTATTTTTAAAATATCATATTTCTTGAAAAATTATTTTCATTCTCATTTTTGGGTGTCTCTGACATCCTGGCCTCTGAGCATGTGGTTAGTCTGTATGGTGGGCCATCCCTGAGTCTCATAAACCAAAGAGCCACAGGACACGTGGGCTGGGAGGGAACGTGAAGTCGCCCACTTGTCATACCTGGGCCCAGGTCTCTTATCTCAGCCCCTCTGGCCTCCTCAGCCAGGCTGGCTGCTCAGTGGAGCCGGGCCTCTCTCAGCCTCCCTGGCTTCCACTTTCCCAGGAGGCTGCACTGAAGGGTTCGTCTGTTGTCTTGATGACACAGATTCTGTGGTATGTTCAGGAACCCAGCTCAGATTTCCTGAGGGCAAACAACAAACCAAATCAAACACACCAGACTCTTTTTCTCCTTGCTCAGCAAAGTCCTTTCCTCCCCCGAATCCCCATTCATCACCCTGCTGAAGTTAGCACAAGCCACTGAAACCAGGGTGGCAGGGCAGAAAGAGGGCGGGGCAAATGTAGCATCGCTCCCTACTTATCCCTCTCTTTGTGAACCCCATGCTGAAAGAGGGGTGCATGGGGTATTGGGTTTGGCTGTTTATTTGCAGGTTCTTGTAGATGATGCCAGGGGTTTCTTGCAATGGTGAGTTATGGGTAATTCACTGGAGGTCTCTCTCCAGGATGGTCCTTGCCCGGGACTGTGAAAGGGGGTTGGCAGGAAGGGTCTGGGGGCTAGGCTGAGAGCAGGAGGGCACAGTGAGAGGGGGGACATTTGATGCCAGGAGTTGACGTCATATGGCAGACTCTTGGATTAACAGAGAGAGGAAATCAGAGCTTGGTTTGGGCTGCTTCTGACCAGTGCAGCCTGTCGCCAGTGAGTCCAAGGAAATTATATGTTCTCTGGCAAAGGCTGCCCATGGGCTTGCTCCATCTCCTTGGCTAGCGGCAGAAAGAACTGCAGTTCCCACCCTTCCCTGAGAGCCTGGAATTAGAGATAGTTCCTGGGGTTTGCCACGAAGAAATAACGACCTGCTTTTGCAATGCAGAGGGAAGCCAGGGCCCAGCAACCAGATGTCCCTCAGCGTCTGAGTCAAAGGCTGTGGCCAGGGCCCCTTGACAGACTCCCGGACAGCTTCTTCCAGTGGGAAATGAGGGATCTCCCAAGTCTGCTGGGCAGAAGCCAGACCACGGCCCTGAGGGCTTCAGGATGTAGGGAGTATGGGATGATAGAGTAGTTCGTCCTGTGGTCACAGCTGTGGGCAGTGTGGCCTAGTGTAAGGCAGAACCAGACTCGGAGGGCAGGCAGCCCAGGGCCTACTCAACGGTTGTGTGACTTAATAAGTGCCCTTCTCAGCCACCTGACTGACTTTCAATCAAAATACTAAATGATCCCAAAACTCTGTTTTATCATCTATAAAATGTAAGTGACATATCTACCTTGTAAGGGTTAAAATTAATTAATATAAAGGGACAGGGATGTAATAGGTATTCACTAAAATATTACCACCACCAGCAGGAATTCCCTACACCTTGAGTCTAGTTCACCTCATTAACAAGAACAGGGGATTGAGGCTGGGAAGAGTGGGTCAGGGATGCAGCTGCCAGAAACAGGGCTGGCCTGTTTCTTCTGGATAGCTGCCCCCGTCTGGGAGAGGCTGGCAGAAGGCATTCCACTTTCCAGTCACCACTGTGTGCTGGGGAGAGATGCAGATTTAGGGACTGCCATATCTGCTGTGCCATCTGGACGACTCTCCTGTTACGGGAAAATATGCTCACACTTTGGGGTGTGGTTGGGAGTGAGGGCCCCAGGCTTCCTCCAGGCCCCATTGTAAAGGGCTGAAACAAGAGCCTGGTGGGCTTGTCCTGTGCACAGTGAGGAAGCTGGCTGTGATGGCTGGGTGCCTGCAGCCCACATGGAGTGTCTGAGGGCCCTGCTCTGCTTCAGGGTACCGGGCGTCTGAGGACAGAGGCCCACATGGGTGCTGCTCTATACAGCAGTGTTTTCAACCCTTTTTTATTTCATGGCATACTTGAACCTATAGTTAAACTTCTGCGGCACACTTAAAGTACGTTGATAAAAAAAAAAAAAAAAAATATATATATATATATATAAAGAATATACTTACCATGCTTTGAACTTCTTTTGAAAAATATTTAATTAGGGGCGGCGCCTGTGGCTCAGTGAGTAGGGCGCTGGCCCCATATGCCGAGGGTGGCGGGTTCAAACCCAGCCCCGGCCAAACTGCAACAAAAAAATAGCCGGGCGTTGTGGCGGGCGCCTGTAGTCCCAGCTGCTCGGGAGGCTGAGGCAAGAGAATCGCTTAAGCCCAAGAGTTAGAGGTTGCTGTGAGCCGTGTGACGCCACAGCACTCTACCCGAGGGCAGTATAGTGAGACTCTGCCTCTACAAAAAAAAAAAAAAGAAAAATATTTAATTAATGTTCTTTAAAATTTTTTCACGGCACACCTAAGATCCTCTCGCTGCACACTGGTTGAAAATCACTGCTGTAGATGGACTTCCCGGGGGGCTCACCCACGCCTCTTGGTTGAGGAAGGGAAGCTCTTGGGTTTAGGTGTCTGGAGGAAGGCACCTCTTCATTATTCAGCTGTCGAAGTCCCCAGGAAGACAAGAACCTGGGTCACACTCCTCTCAGGTTCCTGTACTTCTTGGTGGAGCCACTGTCATCAGGAGCTGGACCAACCTGTGGGTGGTCCTGACTCTGAACACAGCTGGCACACAGACCCTGTGCCTTTTTGAAAGGTCTTTAGTTTTCAAAGGTGAGTGATTGGACCTAGGCAGGAATTAAGACTGGACAGCCAACACAGGACCCACACACCCTGCCTTTTGTGGACAGAAGAAGACAGTCCCTGGGCAGAGGCTCTGTGGAGGACAGGCCATCCTTCTACATGACTGGAACTGTCCCGGTGGCATTCCCAAAATCCCATCAAGAGGCCCAGAAGCCAGAGTCTGTGCTGCCAACTTCAAAGTGTCATTTGATTTGACAATATCAGCTGTCACAAATGTAGACAGTTCCTTGGGATATGTCATAACTCAAAAATTCATTTTAAAAAATATTAAGGGTCATCCATCCAGGGGAATCGAAGGTGAACAAGAGATGATCTCTAGTCTTTGAAATTCTCACAGTGCACAGAGATACCAACATCCTTAAATGATGCCTGTGGAAGGCAGGTGAGGAGGGGCACTATAATCAAAGTACAGACTTGGGTCCATTAGGAGCTGAGTTCAGCTTGGAGTGGGAGACCCAAATACAGAGCTGTGAACAATAGAAAGGTTTGTTGTCTTTTCACTTAGACGAATGCTGGAAGGAAGCAGGCAGTCCGGTGCAAGTATGATTCGCTCCAAGGCATAATTAGTGACTTTCATCCTTAGAATCTCCTCTTGGTCACAAGGGGGTGGTTCAGCTCCAGCCATCCTGTCCACATTTCAGAAGAAAGAAGTAAGGAAGAGAGCAAAAGATGCTTCCTGCTGAGTCAGCCCCCCTTTTAGGGAACTTTTCCAAATGTTTCTCCCATCCAAGGCCACTTATACCCCACTGGCCAGAATCTAATCTCATGGCGACCCCCATTTGTAAGGAGCAAGGGGGCAGGAGATTTGGGCAATTAGAAGTCTCTGCCACAAAGTGCACAATGAGGATTGGGGAGGAAAGATTCATTCTGAATAAAAAGGTCTGGAAGTATTTCCCTAGGGATCTGAGATTTTGGCTGGGCCTTCAGAAATGGGCAAGTTTCCCTCAGTAGGTATCTGGGGGAGGGAGTCTGAGCACAGACCCAGGGGCTGAGCAGTTGGCTCAGTGACTGGAGTGCTAGGGTGTTTGTGTGGTGGTGGCAGGGGAGGGGCAACAGGCATATCCTGAGTTGGGTCAAGGCCAGTTTTTAGAGAATTCTAAATGCCAGGCCAAGGGCTGGGGACTTTACTGTGCATGCACGGGGAAGGCTTGGTGCTGGGAGAGATGTGTGTTTCGGGAAGGCCATTCTGGTAGCCATAAAAGTGGTCAGGCCTTGTCCTCAGGGGCTGTACATCTGGGTCCTCAGCCTTCATGTCCCAGCAGAGCCACCCTGCCCCTCACATGGATCTCTCTGGAAACAGCTTATACCAGATCTAAGTCTTACTGCAGCCTGGGCCAGAGCTGAGAGAACTGCCTTCTGTGGCCAGATTAGGACACCGATTCCTGAGCCAGATTGCCTGGGCTCAAATTTTGCCTTCTCACTTATCTGTCATAAGACCTTGGGCAATTTCTAAACTGTGCCTCTGTTTCTTAGTCTGTAAATGAGCATGATAATAATAGGTCCTGCCACATGGGAGTGATGAGAAGATTAAATTAGTCTACATATGTGGACATACATGAAGCCCTCAGGGTGGTGCCTGGCTCTTTAGAGTGCTGCTGCTGTCAGCACGGTCAATCCAGCACTGTCCCCACTGCCCGCTGCCTCTGACCCATGACCTGACCTTCCCTTATGTCCCCTCTGAGGAGCAGTATGAAGAGAGGTTTCTGCAGGAAGAAACTGTGTCTCAGCAGATCAACTCCATCGAGCTCCTGCAGACGAGACCCCTGGATCCGCCCAAGGTGGTGAAGCCACCACGTCCCCTGCAGAGGCAGGTCCACTTGAGGGGCCGGCCAGCTTCCCAGCCCACTGTCATCCGGGGCATCACCTACTATAAAGCCAAGGTCCCCGAGGAAGAGAATGACATCGAGGAGCAGCGTGAGTTGGGGTCCGACTGGCTGCCGCAGAGGCAGGGCTGGGAGAGGGTCTCCATTTGGGCCTTGTGGACATGGGCTTGCCATCCGCCTCTGCAGCTGGGGCCCCGCCTTGCAGCCGTGCCGTCCTCCACACTTGCTGAGTGGCCTTGGGCAAGTCACTTAACTTTTTTGGGCTTGCAGAAGACCATGTGGTAAAGTGTGGCTGGGCTGGCAGATATTTCAGGGTTCCCCAGCTTCAACAGTCACATTTCTGCCTCAGGGCCTTTGCACTACTGTCGTTTCCCCTAGAATTATCCCCCCATTGCTGCGTGGCTAACTCCTTCCCCTTCTGCAGACCTCTGCTCTTCTCCCCATCTCGCTGAGTCCCGTCCTGACCGCTGGATTCATTACTATAAGTTTCCCTTCCCTCCCTGCTTCCCTGACCCTCCTTCCCCTACCTTTTTTCTCATAGCACCTTCAAACGTACAAACTATCTCTCTGTTTTGTTCTTTTTCTTTTTTTTTTTTGAGACAGGGTCTCACTTTGTCATCCTCGGTAGAGTGCCATGGCGTCATATCTCACAGCAAACTCCTTCTCCCAATCGCTTAAGCCCAAGCGATTCTCCACCACAACACCTGGCTATTTTTTTTTATTTATTTTTATTTTTTATTTTTATTGTTGGGGATTCATTGACGGTACAATAGCCAGGTCACACTGATTGCAATTGTTAGGTAAAGTCCCTCTTGCAATCATGTCTTGCCCCCATAAAGTGTGACATACACCAAGGCCCCACAACACCTGGCTATTTTTAGAGACAAAGTCTCGCTTTCGCTCAGGCTGATCTCGGACCTGTGAGCTCAGGCAATCCACCCACCTCAGCCTCCCGTGCTAGGATTACAGGTGTGAGCCACCACACCCGGCCTCTCTCTGTTATGGAGGTATCTCCACCACCACACAGAAGCTCTGTAAGCTCAAGGGTCTTTGTTCTGGTCACTGTAGTCATTGTGTTCCATAGATAATTGTTCAATGGGTGGCTTGGATGACAGACTTCCTCTCAGCCATCAGGATTCACAACCCATGACTATGCATCCTCTGTGTCCCCAGCCCATTCGGAGGGGCGTCCAGGAAATGCAGCGCCTTTCCATCTGTGCTCCTCCCACCTCCTTCTCAGCTCCCAGCAAGGCCCATCCCTACGCCAGGCTGTCATGTTGACCAAAGCCCTCAACGTGCTGATGGCCATGTGCTCTTGGCCATCGGTAGGCTGTTCCGTCCCGGCCCAAACACAGATGAACCTTGTGTTTGTTTCACAGAAGACGAGTTTTTCAGTGGTGACAATGGAGTGGACTTGCTGATTGAAGATCAACTCCTGAGACACAATGACCTGCTGACCAGTGGCACCCGAAGACCAGCAGCCACCCGTCACACACACAGCACTGCTGTGACAAGTAACCCGAGCACTCAGACCGCACCTCCGTCCTCGGCACTGCCACAAGCCTCGACCCCTGCTGCCAGTGTCCCTGACCCTGCTCTCCAGGCCTCAGTTGAACCACCCTCAGCAACACTCCAGGCCACCACAGTGTCTCCAGATCCCACGGGGGAGGCAGTCCTTCAACCTTCCCCTCAGGTTCCAGCTACCCCTGTGGCCCACACAGCCACACAGCCACCTCTGGCCCCAGCTTCTCCTACAGTGGCACCTGAGGATGCATTTGTGGAGGCTACACACGCAGCCCTAAGGCCCCCCGCCACAGTCAGGACCGACTCGCTGGAGAACGATGCTACTTCTGGGCAGGGTAGCACCACCAGCACACCTGCCAGCCCTACCCTGAGCCCTGAAGAAGAAGATGACATCCGGAATGTCATAGGTGAGTTCATTCTGCCTGGCCTTGGCCTCCGGTAAAAAGCTGAGCCTGGAAATAGGTTGAAAGGAGAAGGAGGGGCCAGAAGGTCAAAGTTCTTCATAAAGAAAGGAGAGTGAAGTTATGCCTTTGACTGAAGATTCGTGTTACCCGACAGGGTTTATGCAATTAAATGTGCCAGTAACTGGGTATAATATAAACGAATAGAGCCAAGATCTCTTTATCCATTAGTTTTGTAAGCATTTGCTGAGTGCTTTCTTTGTACCAGGCTTTGTGACGGATATAGGGGGATCTGAGGATGACTAAGTTCGGTTTTGTCCAGTAAGTTTACCAGGCTGTAAAATAACAAAGAGTCTTACTGGGAAAAAAGTCCCAGGGTCATAGCTGAGTGGGAGCAGGAATAACCAGTGCAATGGGCCTCAGTGCAAAATCTCATGAGCCACAGCCCTGGAGAGCATGGAAATGTCACACCCTCATGTGACAAATACTATGATAGAGGAATGGAGAAACAGAAAAAGAAAGAAGGAGCACAAGCTTAACCTGGCTTCCAGGAAGGCTTGAAAAGCTTTGCTAAGGATACCTTTTGAGCTGGGTTTTGAAGGGTACATAGGAGTTTTCTGAACAGAGATGGGAAGCCTTCTGACGAGTCTAAAATAGCAAGATGTATTCCAGAAGCATGGAGAACACAGTTCTTTCCTGTGATTGGGAGCTCATGGCCCCAAGATTACCCAATGTAGTGAAACGGGAGTGTAGGGAAGTACAGGGGCTAGTCGCGCACGTCTCTTCCAAAAAGAACTAAGTTAAACTGAAAAATAACACTATGGAGTAATGATTTCATCACAGTGCTTGTCGAAGCATACACTTAATTTGATGGAAGATATGGTTTGTCTTGAATGTATCTTTCCCTTCTCTCCATTTTATTTTGTATTCCCTGGCAGCCTTGTCCCCAATCCCTCCTCAGAACAAGGTGCCAGCTCTTGCCAGAGACAAGGTGTTGGAAGGAGCAGCAGCCAGGAGTTCAACACCCTTGTCTCTGCAATTAATAGCTGTGTAGCTGTGTGACTTGTGGCCAAACCCTTGCCCTTCTCTGGGCCTCAGTTGAATTTAGAAATTTGCTATAGGCCATTTCCTCCACCATAGTCTAGGGTTTTCTGTAGGAAGTTTACCAGGCCATTACATAGCAAGGAGTTCTTGTTGAGTAAAAATTCCAGAATAATAGCAGACTGAGAGCAGGGAAACAGCCCAGTAAAGATGGACCCCAGAGCAAAATCTCATGAACCTCGGCCTGGAGGAAGCTAAGTAAGAAGGCAGTTCTTGGGCCTCTTTTCCTTCCGTGATGGGAGCAAAGTAGCCACAGAGTAGAAGGCCAGTTCCTCACTGCATGAGTAAGCAGCTTGCTGGAGCTGCGGGTCCTGGTGAATTTCTGCAGGGCACCCTGCGGTCTGGGCAGAGGCTCTCACTTGCCCGCTGGCTCTGGTCAGCCTGGACTTCATGGTCTTAGAAACACAGCCCCTGAGCCCAGAGCTCCCCGTTCCCCTGGGCCACAGGCATTAGCTCCTGGGCCCCCATGCCTCCACCTCCAGCTTACTGTCACTCCTGGGAGGGAGGGAACGTTCCAGGTATTTAGAAATCTGCTCTGTGCCGCCCCTCCAGAGGTAGGTAGAACAGTGAAGACAGGCTTCGGGCAGAACCACACCCCCTATGTGTCCTCAGGCAATGGCATTTGAACCTGAGAGCCCCTTCCCTCGGTGACTAAATGACTTACTTGCTGGCCAGCAAGAGTTCTCTGCTGTCTCTATACCCCATCCCAGCCTGGGTCCCAGCAATCTGCCTCCCTGGGTTTAGCCGCCAGCAGGGCTATTCCCATAGGCACTTCCCTCCTCACTATGGGCCTGACCCAAGTGCTGGTGCTGGACTGAGAAACCCTGTGTCCCGCAGCCATTTACCTGGCGGTGGGAGCTAGGGCAGGGACACATTTTCTCTCCTTGTTCAATATTCTGTTCAACTAGAACGCCACCTTCATGGCGAGGATGTAAGATTCACTTAAAAAACTAGCTGTGGGGTTTTTCAGAAGAGCTGGGGTTCTTGTCTCAGTGTCAACTGCAGAAAAAAGAGACACGGACACAGGGTAGTGTTTTCTTCAAACACCAAGGGAGGGAAGAGAGAGCGGCGCAGAAAGGCCTGGCTGTGGAGGCAATGTGGAATTTTGAAATGTTTCTGTTTGGGAACTATTTTTAATGGTCCGTCATTGTCAAGTGCCTCCTCTGGCTGCGGTTGGTGCGAAGACCCTGATGCTCTCACAGCACCCAGTTATCAGTTACATAGAAGTTTTTAGGCAGAAACAGACACAGGCCACTGATTACACGGCCTGGGAAAGGTTGTTTGCTACATGATGAGTCTGGCACTTTTGAGGTTTGAGCTATTTAGAATGTGGTTATAAAAGAGCCTGCTTTTAAAAGGAACATCTTTCCCCAGGGTTTCCAAACTTGATTTTGTGATGTCCTTAAATGTCCACCATTATCCTCAGGGGAGTTATAAAATTTTCAGAAAGAAAAAAACTTCTCAAAACAAGTAAATTAGAATTTATCTGGGGTTGGGCAACAAGCATCTGGTGGTAGTGTAGCTTTGGGATGAGACAGAAAAGACAGTGGCAGTGGCCAGAGCCTGAGAGGCTTGGGGCAGGCTGGATCGGGCGGCTTCTGCTCCAGGCAGCCCGGGCTTGGGGAGCAGCTTGGGCAACAGCAGAGACGTAAAACCATGTGCCACGTGGCCAAGGCTCTGCAGATGCACAGACTTTAGTGATTGCAGTTCCTCATCTATCTTGTAGAAGGAGTTGACCTGGGGGTGGGGGGGTGGGGAGGAGCAGACAAAGAGGGCAGTCAGCGTGTGACAATACCAGAGAGAAAGCCTGGCTCACATTTGGGTCTAGGAAACGTCATGAACTGTGAAGAATGTCTCCCCCACAGAGCACACAGCCATAACCGCCCCCAAGGCTTGGCTGGCCACGCTGGCCGTGGTGAGGTGGCCAGCTCTGCCTGCCTCAAGTTAGGGAGGCTGGTCTGTGGCAGGCCGACGAAGGCGATGCTGATGTGGGCAGAGGCCATGCTTCTAGAGCCTACATAGCACCCAGACTCGGCACCCAGAACCTTCTCTAGCGGCTGCCTTCACTGTACAGGCAGCTCCCCGGCCCCGTTGTGGTCTTAGTCTCTACCCTGATCTACCTAACCGAGTCCCCCAGGCCACTGGGAACTCCAGTCATCTGCAGTGCGGGGGCCTCTGGCCCTAGAAATAAGAATAGAAAGTGGATAAAATATATCCTTGTAAATGGATAAAGGACTGAAGTCTGAGCTTCTTAACAAGGATAAAGAGTCCAGTTGTGATTCATTTAGCACTGCCTTGTGCCAGGCTGTGAAGATCCAAAGTGAGGGAGACGAGTCACTGCCCCCAAAGTGCCAACCATATGAGAAGGCATCAGGTGACTGAGGCAGCCAAGCACGTGGGGACTGGGACCAGCAATGGACACATGCAGTCCCATGATGTCACGTCAGTTTTGTCATGGGGCCCTATCTCCAAAGGAGATCACGAGCTCAGCGGGCCCACAGAGTGGAGAGGAACCCTCCAGGCAGAGCCAGAGGCATGAACCAGGGTGGGCAAGGGACAGAGGGCAACCCAGCTGCACCGGCATGTGTGGGGACACCTGAGGAGGTGATGGAACTCCAGGGCAGGATCCAGGGGCCTGATGGTGAAGGGAACAAGAAGTTGGGACTTCATTCTAAAGATGATGGAGAAGGTTCTAAGCAGAGAAACAATATTCAGAGTTGGTCAATTAAGATACCGAACCCTGACAATGTGTGAGTGCTGTGGGTTCAAGGGTGCAGAGACAGAGATGATGAGTCTCTGCCCTGGAGTTGCACACACCTTGTAAGTGAAGCTGACCCAGAAACATGCCTGCAGCCCAGGGTGGTGAGCACTGGGCTATCCAGGCTGCAGTGGGCCACAGAGGGACCCCCTTTTGGAAAGAGATGCTGACCTGGGTATCTCCAAGGATGAGAGAAAATTAGCCAAGCAAAGAAGGAAGGTGGCATTACAGTGAGAAAGACCAGAGTCAACAAGGACAGACTTGAAACAGCAAGGTCAGGGCCAAGTGCAAACTGAAAATGTGGGCCCCGTATTGAGAAAGCAGGGAAAAGCACCCCTGCAAGTAGTGAACACGAAGAAGCTTTTCTTCTTCCTCTGGTGTGTGTCTCTGTGTCTCTCTCTTTTTATGGTGTTTTGTATTAGCTTTTTCATGCTGTTCTAAGTAAAGAAAGACAGGCACACCCATTTTATTGGGCTTCACTTTATGACACTTCACAGATACTGTGGGTTTTTTGTAAATTGAATGTTCGTGACAACCCTGTGTCAAATAAGTCTGTCAGTGCCATTTTTCCAATAGTGTGTCACATTTTGGTAACTCTCACAGTATTTTAAATTTTTTCATTCTTATTCTATCTGCCTGGTGATTTGTGACAAATAGTCTTTGATGTTACTATTGTAATTGTTGTGGGAAGCCTTGAACCGTGAACCATGATCACATGAGGCAGCAAACTTAGTAAATGTCAGGTGTGTTCTGACTGCTCCACCTCTCATCTGCGCCCCCCATCTCCCCCTTTCCTGGGGCTTCCCCATTCCCTGAGACTCCACAATATCAAAATTAGGCCAATTCATAACCCCACAGTGACCTAAAAGTCCTCAAACAAAAGGAAGGGTCATATGTCTCTCTTTTTAAATCAAAAGCTAGAAATAATTAAGTTTAGTGAGGAGGGCATGTCAAAAGCCAAGATGGGCCAAAAGCTGGGCCCCTTGGAGGCATCAGTTGGCCAAGTTGTGAACACAAAAGAAAAATTCTTGAAGGAAATTTAAAAGTGTCACTCCTATACACACGGTGAACAGTAAGAAAGTAAAACAGCCTTATTGCTGATATAGAGACAGTTTTAATGGTCTGGATGGAAGATCAAACTAGCATAACATTCCTTTAAGCCAAAAGTCTAATCCAGAGCAAGGTCCTAACCCTCTTCTATTCGGTGAAGGCCGGGAGAGGTGAGGAAGCTGCAGAAGGAAAGTTGGAAGCGACCCGAGGTTGGTTCATGAAGTTTAAGGAAAGAACTTGTCTTCATAACATGAAAGTGCAAGATGTAAAAGCAAGTTATCCAGGAGATATAGTTAAGATCATTGATGAAGGCTGCTGCATTTAACAGTAGATTTTTCAATGTAGACAAAATAAACTTCTGTTGAAAAAAGATGCTGTCTAAGACTTTCATAGGTAGGGAGGAGAAGTCAATAATTGGCTTCAAAGAATGGGCTGACTGTGCTGTTAGGGACTAATGCAGCTGTGACTTTAAGTTGAAGCCAATGCTCATTCACCATTCCAAAAGGCCGAGGTCCCTTACGAATTATGCTAAATCTACTCCGCCTGGGATCTATAGAGGGCATGACAAGCCTGGATGAAAGCACCTCTGTCTACAGCATAGTTTACTGAATATTTTGAGTCCCCTGTTGAGACCTACAGCTCAGGAAAAGAACAAAGATTCTTTTCAAAATATCCCTGGTCATTAACAATGTATTGGTCACCCAAGAGCTCTGATGGAGCTTAAGTGGAGGTAAATGTTATTTTCATGCCTGCTAACACAGCATTCATTCAGCAGCCCATCAATTAAGGAGTGATTTCCACTTTCAAGCCTTATTATTTAAGAAATATATTTTGTAAGGCTATAGCTGCCATAGACAGTGATTCCTATAATGGATGTGGGCAAAGCAGATTGAAAACCTTCTGGAAAGGATTCACCATTCTAGATGCCATTAAGAACATCCAGGATCCATGGGAAGAGGTCAAAATATCAACATTAGCAAGAGCTTGGAAGAAGATGATACTAGCCCTCACGGATGACTTTGAGGGGTTCAAGACTTCAGAGGAAGAAGTAACTGCAGATGTGTTGGAAACAGCAAGAGAACTAGAATTAGAAGTGGAGCCTGAAGATGTGACTGAATTGCTGCAGTCTCATGATAAAACTTCAGATGAAGAGTTGCTTATGCAAGACAGCAGTTTTTCGAGACGGCATCTCCTCCTAGTGAAGATGCTATGAACATTGTTGAAATGACAACAAAAAGAAATTAGAATATTACAGAAAGTTAGTTGATAAAGCAGCAACGGGGTTTGAGAAGATTGACTCCAATTTTGAAAGAAGTTCTACTGTGTGTAAAATGCTATGCGACAGTATCATATGCTACACAGAAATATTTTGTGAAAGGAAGCATCAATTTGTTGTGTCAAAATGCACTGTCGTCTTATTTTAAGAAACTGCCACAGCCACCCCAGCCTTCAGCACCCACCACCCTGATGACCCAGCAGCCATCAGCATTGAGGCAAGACAGGTCTTCCACCAGCAACTCCAACTCACTGAAGGTTCAGATAATCCGTTAGCATTTTTGAGACAATAATTTTAAAATTAAGGTATGTACATTTTTGACATAATGCTGTTGCATACTTAATGGACCGTAGTATGGCATAGACAATTTTTAGATGCAGTGGGAAACCCAAACATTCACATGACTCGCTATATTGTGATAGTCTTTTTATTGTGCTACTCACTTTATTGCAGTGGTCTAGAACCAAAGTCACAATATCTCTGGGGTATGACTACATTAAAAATTTAAATTGCCAGCACAAATTATACCATCGTTCAGCTTTATATTGTGCAATGTGAGCTTTAAGTGCCAATATAAGATCTTTTGACTCGTGTGCAGAATGCACCAAAATGACACCTTGCAGTCAGTAGCTCCTCCATACGTCGTTTGTTCTTACCAGAACAGTGGACAGGCAGAACTAACCATCTGTTTTGGTTTCACGTGATAGATAAACATTTTACCAACCCTCCCTACCTTCAGCTTCCTGAGGGAGGAAGCAAAACAGAAAAGGAGCTGCAAGCTGCCCTGTCCTCCCATCTTCTTCTGTGTCATTTTTAGCATTAGCTATTGTCTGATACAGGAAGTAACACAAGTAAGGAAGAATAGGGCTCCTTGGCCACTCGTGTTTTTCAGAACACCATTGCCTCTTTCTGCTTTTGAAGCATGTCCCGGGTCACGTGGAAAATGTCGCCTCTAGGACAACACGCTTTCTTTGTACTCACTTTGAGTCTTGCTGAACTCCCACACACCAGGGGGGTCCACCTGGAATTCTTTGTCCACTGGGCCTAGCAAACCCTATACACAAGTGGGGAGCAAGGAAGACGCTCTTCTCTGCTCATGCACACACTACATTGTCCTTCTTGACTTCAATAATACAACACAAGTTCAAGTGTAAGGTTATAAAGAAGTTCAAGACAGCAAGAGCAGAGTTTCAAACCAAGAGCAGGCTCTTCTGAGCATGGGCCTTGTGTGATTGCACAGATCGTATACCCCTAAAGTCTTCCCTGGGTAGGGTACCTTTGGGGAATTCAAGCATGTAGTCACAGGGAAGAAATCTCAAGCTGGTAACCTGAAGGCCAAATTCATCCCCAAATGTGTCGTGACATTCTTGAAATTGAGTGCTGCTTTTCCAGCTTGCCCAGGCCCTGCTGCTGCCTGCTGTCTCACACTCAGCCTGACGCATTTGCTTCTGTTCCTGCCTGTCCCCTGCTGGCATCTGAGTTGAGATCTCTGAATGACGGCAGAGAGCATGAAGTAAGAGCGGCGCTGCAGGAGGGGCTGATGTGAAAGGACTGGGGCTCTGGGGTGCACATGAGGTTGGATGTGGTAGGTTATTAGAGGCTTAAGCAGATGTGCCTCTCAGAAAACCAGCCCAGGGACTCCTGGGAGGAACAGGTTACAAGTGGCTGAGATGAGTCGGAGAGACCAACTGGCACAATTGGAGAGATCCAGGCAAGAGGCAGTGAGGGCTCAACTAAGCTGCAGAGCTGGAGGCAGAATGGATGGGACTCAGTGCCTAGTGGGAGGGAGGGCAGTACAGGGAAAGGGACGTGGGGGACGACCTGGGTTCGTGGCTTGGTGAATGGGTGGTGTGCCGTGGCTTTCTCTAGGGCAGGAGATGCAGGAGGAGCAGGCTGTGAACTGAAACGAAGGAATTCCACTTTCAATCCCTTAGGTTTGAGAAGCCAGGAGGATACCTAGGGGAAAAGCATCTAGTAGGTAGTTGGATGTACCATGTTCAGGAACAAGACCTGGGCTGAGGGCCATCAGGAGGGGCTGAGTCTGCCCGGTGGATATGGGAGGAGTGAGGGGGAGAGGATAAAAGTGGAGCCCTAAAGGTCGACATTTGAAAGTGGCAGAGGAGAAGACACCAGCCAACCAGCTGGAACAGGCATGACCCAGGAGGTATGTGGGGACCAGGAGAGAGCGGTGTGTGAGCACCGAGTGAGGGGTGGGTGCTGGTGCTGGCCCATAGCTTCTGACCAATTGAGAGGCTTGATCAGAATAGCAGGACTGGAGGGTGCCCTGATGGGCAGTGCATAAGGCTGAGGAATGTGCTAGATGCCATGTGTAGGGAAGCAGAGGCTCTGAGGACCCTCTGGGAAACTTCTCATTCCCACAACCAGGGTGAGCTCAGCTGAGTGCAAGGAAGGGCAGGGAAGGCTCTTGTTTGCTGATTTATATTTTTAGGATGCTAAGATTTGAGCAAGTGTATCTGCTGAGGAGAAGTGCACCTTCTTCTAAAATTCTGGTAACCTTAGAAACAGGGCCAGCTGCCTCCCAGGTCTACTGAGGATTAGGACAGGAGAGTATTTAGAAAACCCTTGCTGTGGGGAAACCTAAGATGAGTTGCAGGTTGCACTTCTTCTCTGCAGTTCCTCTGAACTATCTCCCATCTTTCTGTCGTTACCCTTGAAGAGGAGTCCACATATAGTGTCTTCTCTTGAGGCTGACAGTTTTCCATCAAGGGTGGGAACATCCAGGCAGCCCCAGATTCTCAGAGCATGGTGACGTGTCTGGGCCTCATGGCCTCCTGACTTCTTCCCTCAATCCTGTCTTTGAATGTTCTGCAACCAATCGCATCTGTCTTGCTGTTCCTGCCTTGGCTTGTCCATTCAACGTGCTGGCCAGTGCTGCCTTGGGTGAGGCTGCATGGAAACGTGTCTGAGGTCCCGGGGCTGAAAACAGGGATTCCTTCTTCTTACAGAAATAAGGACGCCTGCCCTCTCCCAAGAAGCGGAAGCCATCTATATCAGTTTCCTATGCCTCTAAACTGCCACAGACTGAGTGGCTAAAAAGAACAGAAATTTATTCTCTAAGAGTTTTGGAGGCTAGAAATCCAAAATGAGTCTTACAGGGCTAACATCAAGGGCTCAGAAGGGCTGGTTCCTTCCAGAGGCTGGAGGGCAGAATTCATTCCTTGCCTTTCCAATGCCTGATGACTACCAGCATTCCTTGGCTTGTGGCCACATCACTCCAGTCTTTGTTTCTGTCATCACATTTCTTCTTCTTCTTCTGCAGTCAGATCTCCCTTTGCCCCACTGTTATCAGGATACTGGTGACTGCATTTAGGACCCACCCAGGTATTCCAAGATAAGTTCCCCATTTCAAGATTCTTGACTTAATCACATCTGCAAAGTCCCTTTTGTTCCTCTTTGTCACATTCATAGGTTCCAGGGATTGGGACCTGGATATCTTTAGGGGTCATTACTTAGCTGACCACTTACCATCAGAGTGAATTCTCCAAGCATTCTTGTGAAGTAGGCAAGACCTGTATTATACTCATTTTGCTGCTAAAGAAATTAAAGCTTTGTGATGTTATAGAAGCAACACAGACTTTGGAGTCAGTGGCAGGACCAAGACCAAAGCCAGGCCTCTGGCTCCAGCGTGGGGCACATCTGTAGCCCCACATTGGACCCTGTTATTTCATAGTCTTGGTGCTGAGTCAGGACCCTATAGGGATTTCTGGGACTGCCCAGGAAAGCTCAGACAACTCCTAGCTTTCAGGAGTCCATCCATAGTTTGCATGAGAGAGGTGTCATGGCCATGGAAACCCCTGTCAGAAAACACCTTGCCTCATGGCCTTTTGTGGGGCTTGGGGACATTGTCTGGGGATGCCTCTGAATTGGGAATCGGTATCCTTTCTAGGCTTTGCTGGGGGAGGGAAGGGGATTGCCTAGGGAAGGCATGCTGGCGTTCACCTCTGTGCAAAGGGGGTATGGCTTCTCCACTGGCAGGGCCCTGCTTAGCACTAGGAATGAGATATTTTCCATCAGACCTTTATGGTCAGGGCTCAGCCAGAGACTCCTATTTTATTGTCTTAAACAGATGAGCTCAGTCACAGGGGAATGAGGCACTGGCGTGCAGGTTCTGTTGTTTGTCTTATGGAGACTGAGTCTTTCCCCACTCTGTCAGATCAGAACCTAACAAACCCCACACAGAGCTGCCTAAACCCTGCCAGCTGCACCCAAGTGTGATGCCTGCCTGGAAAACTGTTCATCCCACTTCCACCCACTGGCTGCCCCAGACCCAGGACCGAGGGCATAATGGCCTACCCCTGTGCTACCAGCTTCAGGGCTTTGGCCTTCCTCAGCCCACTTCTGGGGAAGTGGAATAGATAGAATAATTCCAACAATTTTGAAATAGGGATGGCCTAGAATTTAGAGAACTCCCAAATCTGAACTATAGGCCTTTGGTCCACCCATGTAAGGTGTATCAAATGAGTGTCAAGAACCAATTATTCTCATCACCGTTGGCCATCTGTGCCGTCTGGGTTGAGGGCAGGTGGGGTCAGGAGTGCCATCAGGGATGGAGGAAGCTATGAAGGCAGAATTCATCAGGCTCTCTCACTGACCCCCAGAGCCCTCTTCCCACTTCCATAACCCAGCAGGGGTATAGGAGCATGTACCCTGAGTAGTCATGTGTGACTTCAGTATCAAGGCCTTGTATAATAATAATACTGCTGTATAATAAGCAGTATCATTTGCAGTTTGGTCTACAACTCAGAGTGGTCTTAATGGCCTCTTAGAGCCTCTCCTGGGCACTGGGTCTCTGCAGAGATGCACTGAGAAGGATAGCTCCTATCCTGTTAAGTCTAACTTAATCTTTGAAGGAGACTCCCACAACCAGAGAGAGCTCGTTATTCAGGAACCTGGCATCCTGCTCCCAGTAGTGACAGAGTGTGGCAGGCAGGTGGGCCTCAGGGGCATGACTATCTACTGCTTAGTCAGAGCTGGTCCCGCTGGTCACCCAGCCCCAAACAGCCTGGGCAGCTGAGCATGGGGAGCTTCATGTTCCTGACTCCACCCCATGAGTCCTCTCCTCTGGTCACACTGCTTATACTGTCAATTCACCCAAGTAGCAGACCACCTGCTGGGCGACTATAGCATGGCAGACACTGAGCTGTGAACACCAAGAACACAACTGAGGAAAGCCACAGCCCCTCCACCCTGGCTCTCACACTGTTTGGAGGTGGGCCCGGAGGAGGGAGGAGCATGGTGGGGGTGCCAGATGACACGTCCCGTCAGAGAGGTGCACCCGTGGTCCTGGGAGAGCAGAGTGGAACAGAAGGTGGGTGGTCTCCAAGGAGGGTGTGGTTCACAAAAGGACTTTGGATCTTATGTCCTTGAAGACCTAAAGACCAAAACATGGTAGCATGAAAGTGGCCCAGGATGGGCACAGTGGACGGCTTTACAGGAGTCAAGTATAGGGTGGCTAAAGAGTAACAGAACATGGCACAGGAAAATGTTTGGGGCCAGGTGATACCGGCCTGCCTGCAAGGAGCTCATAGTCTTAGAGGGGGAAGAAGCAAGGGTTTGAGGGGTGGGACATCATTGGCTCATCCCAGCACCTCCACCCACCTCTTCTCCACCAGGAAGGTGCAAGGACACCCTCTCCACAATCACAGGCCCAACCACCCAGAACACGTATGGGCGGAACGAGGGGGCCTGGATGAAGGACCCCCTGGCCAAGGATGAGCGCATTTATGTAACCAACTATTACTATGGCAACACTCTGGTAGAGTTCCGGAACCTGGAGAACTTCAAACAAGGTGCGTGTTATGGGTCCAATTCGGGCAGCTTCTTCCATTCCCCACTGTCCTCTATTTTAAACATAGCCAGCCTCTTTGGGTGGTGACAGTAGACAAGAAGGGTGACACTTTCCTCTGATGGGGAAAAGACGTTTCCAGGGAATGCAGTCCCTCTTCCACATTCCCGCACATTTTCTGCCTCTTGGCTCTGCCCGTCCTTCCCAGCTCCTGGGACAAAGGCATAACCTTGAGCCCAGGCTGGAAGTCAGTGCAGAGCACCTCTGCCCCCCAGAGCCCTGGGCAGGATACAGACCACACTCACACACTGGCACCCTGGGTTCTTCAAGACACTCAGTGAGCCAAGTGGGAACTGTCACTCCCATGTGCCGATGGGTATGTTGGTGCAGAGAGGGGATGGTCTAGGCCATATGGCATTAGAGAGCAGCAGAGCCCAGACTCAAACCCAGGTGTGCAGAGGCCTGGCTGACCACTCCTGCCACTACCTGGGCCCCTCGCTGCGTTGCCCTGAAGCCTCCCACCCTCTCTCCACCCACAGGTCGCTGGAGCAACTCCTACAAGCTCCCATACAGCTGGATCGGTACAGGCCACGTGGTATACAATGGTGCCTTCTACTACAACCGGGCCTTCACCCGCAATATCATCAAGTATGACCTGAAGCAGCGCTACGTGGCCGCCTGGGCCATGCTCCACGACGTGGCCTACGAGGAGGCCACCCCCTGGCGGTGGCAGGGCCACTCGGACGTGGACTTTGCTGTGGACGAGAATGGCCTGTGGCTCATCTACCCAGCCCTAGATGACGAGGGATTCAGCCAGGAGGTCATTGTCCTGAGCAAGGTCAATGCCGCAGACCTGAGCACACAGAAGGAGACCACGTGGCGCACGGGGCTCCGGCGGAACTTCTACGGCAACTGCTTTGTCATCTGCGGGGTGCTGTATGCCGTGGACAGCTACAACCAGCGGAACGCCAATATCTCCTACGCCTTCGACACCCACACCAACACGCAGATTGTGCCCAGGCTGCTGTTTGAGAATGAGTACTCCTATACCACCCAGATAGACTACAACCCCAAGGACCGCCTGCTCTATGCCTGGGACAACGGCCACCAGGTCACTTACCATGTCATCTTTGCCTACTGACCCCCTTGTCCCTGTAAGCAGAAGCACAGAGGGGCCACTAGCACCTTGTGTGTGTGTGTATGTGTGTGTGTGTGCACATGTGTGTAGATGGGTATGTGCTGTTTAAAAATATATATTATTTTGTATAATATTACAAATGTAAAATGACAATTGGGGTCTATTTTTTTTTATATGGATTGTAGATCAATCCATATGTGTATGTGCTGGTCTCATCTGCCCTGGTTTATATTTTTGTGCAAACAAACTTCCCCTTTGGACCAGTGACCACCTTCCTTTGAGCCTTCAGCCACTCCGGCTCCCAGATCTCTGACGTTGAGGTTTCTTCATCTGGGTCCTGCAGACAGACGGTGGCAGAACAGGAGTGAAGGAGGCAAGAAAGAAGTGCTAAGTGGTGGAAAAGAAAGTTGTATGTATTGGAGAAGTTTAAAAAAAAAAAAAAACAGAAAAATGCCTTTTTTTTTAAATAAAGAAGACATTTCAAATCAGCCTGCAGTGCACCTTTGTAGAGCTCCAATGTGTCTGGCCATGCGGATCCCTCTGCAGGAAGCAGACAGGTCTGGTGTCCCTGGAGTGTTTGCTCAGCTAGGCTGAGCTCCAGGGACCTTCCTGCACTCCTGGGAGGGGCTGCCTCTGGGAATGAGCCTGACCCCTGTGCTGTCTTTAACTCTCATCTCTCTGTTTCTCTGTCGTACCAGCTCCCTTGCTGTGTTCTGTTATTTTTCTGGTCATTTTAGCCAACTTGTGGGAACCTATTTGTTCCTTGGTCCTGCTTCAGGTGGCCTGGTGTTACGCACTGTTGAAAATAAAGAGTTCATGGGTGTGCCCCTGTCCCACCTCTCTCCTCCTCCCCACAATCCTGTCCCCTGCCTCATCCTCAACATTCGCATTCAGCCAGGCTTTCTGTCCCCACCTTCTTTTCCAGGAAAGGGTCTGAAACAAGGTCCTTGAGGGAGGCAGGCACAGGAGGGAGGCAGAAGGCTGCAGCCTTCCCAGTGCAGGAGCAGAGGCAGCACCTGCTGTTCCAGGCATGCCGCTTCCTCCAGGACAAAGAGGGGAGACGGGACAGCTGACAAAGCCTCTGCAGGTGTCTTGGGCTTGTGGGAGGGGGACAGAATCCAAGGATGACCTGGTAAGCTAAGCACATGCCACACTACCCCAGTGAATAGCTGATGCCTGGTGAATTTCTGCAGACCACAGAGCACGCCCCATCCCCACCCTACGTCCCAGTCAGTCTCCTCCACTCAGCTCTCCCTCACAGTATAAGCTTCCCATCTCACTCTTCCCCATCAGGGTCCTGTATTTACTTTCTTTTTTTTTTTTTTTTGCAGCTGGGTTTGAACCCGCCACCTCTGGCATATGGGGCCAGCACCCTACCTCTTTGAGCCACAGGCACCGCCCTCCTGTATTTACTTTCAAATAACAAATATCCAAATGACTTCACTTCGTCTTGGGGCTGTTTGAGTCAAATTTTTCGGAGCAAATGCAAGCATCAGTTTTGTGGCATCAGGAAACTATGTCCAGGGTTCAAAAAGCATCTTGAACATGAAAGCAGTCTAGCCCATGTCCAGAGGCCTTGCCCTGCCAGAGAAGGGAGTGAGCCTTCCCTCCTGGAAACCCTGGCCCTCTGTCAGGACCTAGGCTGGGAATTGTGGCAGAGACACAGGCCCAAGTAACCCCCTGAGAGAGTGGTTGGTGGAGATGTCATCTACCTACCTACCCACCTAAGAGGATGTGTTTACAATTGCCAGACACCCACCCCCACCCTAGGTCGGGTCCTACCACCAGCTCCTCCTGGAGACCTCATGCTGTGCACAGCATGTTCATGCCTTTGCAAGCCTGTGCCTGTCCCCAGCCCAGGTTCTTTACTGCTGATCATGGGATGCCAGGGCCACCCAATCCACCTATTCTTTAGGCTTCCGCATTAACCCTCCTCCAAGCTAGGCTGGCCTGCTGCATTGAGAATGGCCTTGGGCCTCAGGCGCCCAGGCAGGGTGGCCTGTGAGGATGGGGAGGCCCAGGCAGGGTGGCCTGTGAGGATGGGCCGCTGAGTGGGCAGTCAGGCCCAAGAGGAAGGGATCAGGGCTTTTTCAGACCCCCAGCTGTCACACAGAATAACTAGTTTTAGGAGGTCCTGCCGGCAGCGTGTGCAGGTGGGATCCCAGGGCATAGGCCCTCTCCCACTCGGCCAGGTGTGCCGAGAAGCCTTGAGGGGCAGGGTAGGGGCCAGGCCCAAGACAAAAGAGCAACGTGGTGACTGTCCTGGCTATGTTGGCCCCAGGCTGCAGGCCATCAACAGATGGGGACAGCGGCTCCCCGCCCCTTTAGTGACTATGATCAGGCACCAACCTGGACACTCGCATGGGCATTTTCCTGTGGCAGCTCCCCTCAGCCTCCTCAGACCCCTCTGTGGGCTCCTCACTTCCTGACCCTCCAGCTAGATAATCCCTAAGGGAGTTCCCTCTGCTTGGACACTGGGCGGTCATGGGGAACAGCCCTTGGGAGGTGAATTGATTGCTATAGGGCCAAGCTACCCACCCAGGCCAGATGAGGAACACTTCCCAGGCAGAGGGAGAAGAGGAAGAGGTGGCCGGGCCTGCAGAGTGACCACAGGCCTGGAGCTGGGTGATCGGAAAGGTTTTCCCTGAGCACAAGTTCTGGGACTTCTTCAAGCAGCTTTCTCATTGTGGGTTGAAGCTCTGGAAACATCAAGCCTTAAAGAATGAGTTTCTCAGAAGGCGGAAGAGGAAACAGTGGCCTGGTTGTATTCTACCTGCCTGTGAGGCATGGACCGACCCTCCTCCGCTCTGTCCCTACCTGAACAATGAGGGGCGTTTTCCAGCTCTCAGGCTTGCCGAGTCTTCTCCAACTTTGTAACTCCTCACTGAAGTCAGGATGCTTTAATCGTTTGATGCTGATGGGAAAAGATTTACTTTTCCCCCTATTATAGTACTTCCCAACAGCATGATTTCAAAAGTAGAGAAAAAAGCTGGACACAGTGGCACACACTTGTACTTCCAGCTATGTGGGAGGCTGAGGCAAGAGAATTGCTTGAGTCCAGGAGTTTGAGTCCAGCCTGGGCAACATAGACTCTTTTCTCTTAAAAAAAAGTACAAGCAAAATGTCTACCAAGTCATCCTTCCGTTCTTTTTAGATTTGTTTGCTTATGTGTACATATATTTATTCAACAAATATTTGCAGAGCCTCGGCTGGTTTACTGGCTGAAGCCCAGGTCCCTGTCCTTACAGAGGTTATACATGTATTCTAGAGGGGATGAGAAAAGAAACTCATTCTGTGTAGCAGGGAAAGGAGACAGAGAAAGAAAGGGAGGGAGGGAGGTGTCATTTGCACAGCCGGACCAGAGAAAGCCCATCTGATAAGGGGACGTTTGTGAGGAACAGACAGACAGTGATGCAGGCAGAGGACAGCGAGCGGCCTGAAGGGCCCCACCCACTGGTGTTGTCCCGGAGATGCCACAGGCGCTCAGTGAGGCTGGGGGGAGCACCTGCCACCTGTGCAGGGAGGTTTATTCTGCCCGGCTGGGATGGCAACATACCTGGACACAGTGGGGAGACCAGCGGGCTTCCTTCCCACCTGCCAAGGAGGAGACTACCTCCAGGCTGGGTCTTAGTCCTCGTTCCCTCACCCAGCATTTGGGTGACTTGGGGTCAGACACTTAACCTCTCTGACCCTGGCTGTCATCTGTGAAAAGGACCACTCTCCGCCTACAAGATCCAAGTACAGCAAAGCAAGTCAAAGTAAATGAAAAACACTGACCATTCTCACTGTCTAAGGTGAAATTCCTCGTGTTGATTCCCAAACCAGCCCCTCTTTTGGGCTTCCCTGAACTAAGTTTTCACTCCTGAAGGCCAGCCGGTGCAGATGGTCTTGAGTAACCATGCTCCAGCCGGCAGCTGCCTGTTATCTTGGAAATCGTCATTAAAGCTTGATTCAGAGCGGTTGTTCTTCTGGCTTCTCTATAAGGCTCTGAGCCTTTCCACCTGTGTGGACTTCCTACGGGTAAAATGTCTCCTGCTAGCTCATCTGCCCCCACGAGCTGAATAAAGGTGGATGTCCCATGCTTGCTACTGGCCACCAGGAGCCAAATAAAGGGCATGTCACAGCTACCTTTGGTTCCTCGGTTTTTCTTTTTTTTTGTAGAGACAGAGTTTCACTTTATGGCCCCTTGGTAGAGTGCCATGGCATCATACAGCTCACAGCAACCTCCAACTCCTGGGCTTAAGCGATTCTCTTGCCTCAGCCTCCCGAGTAGCTGGGACTACAGGCGCCCGCCACAACGCCCGGCTATTTTTTGGTTGCAGTTTGGCCGGGGCCGGGTTTGAACCCGCCACCCTCGGTATATGGGGCCTGCGCCTTACCGACTGAGCCACAGGCGCCGCCCATGGTTCCTCGGTTTTTCTTTGGTCTGAGTCCAATGCAAACCTCCTCAGCCTCAACCACTGGCACTACAAGGCCTAAGTCCCCTCTTCTTTGTCCTTCTCCCTGGGTCTCCATGATCACTTAATTACCAAAACCTCAGACACTTTCCTCCCACAGAGGCACTGGAGAGGCAGTGGGATTCCTGAACAAAAGCCCAGCTCTGCTCCATTCCAGCTGTGAGAACTTGGACAAGATACCGAATTTCTCTGAGCTTCACTTTATTCCTTTTACAATGTGGGTAATGGATCTGTGTCACAGTGCTGCTTGGAGACATAATGCAAAACATCTAAAACACAGAGCAAATAATAGTCACTCAAATTGTTTAGTTTTTGTCTTTAATTGACACGTTATAACTGCACTTTTTATTATGAAGATTTTAATTTACACAAAAAAGTAGACAGGACAGTATAATAAACCCATTTCCTATCACCAAGATACAGCCATCAGAATTTTGTTATATTTGTTTCATCTCTTCATGAAGAGCATCTCCATTCTGGCAGGGTTGTCCTCCCATCGCCGTCCCCTAGAAATCTAGTGATTCCTCCAGCTGCATTCTCTGCTCTGCCAAATGTTTCACTTGGATGAGACCTAAGATGACCCCACATCTAATCCACAGACAATTATATACTCTGACAAAATCTGGAGTGCAGGTTGGTCCCCAACTAAGTGACCTTTGCTGAAAAGTAGCCAGTCCATCTCCCCTCCTTAGGTCTCCCAGATGAGAGTCAGTCACGGGTCCATTGTAACCCTTGAACTACAAAGAACACAGATTCAGTGTCCCAAGGGGTCCACTTAAAGCTCTCTTTCCTTCAGCCTTGCGGTAAAGAGCAGGCACGCCCCACCCTAGGGAGAGGGGTGGGACTCTGCAAAGCTCTCTCCAAGGGAAAATCTTCAAATATCTTCCTAAAATCTTTCCAACTTTTGATTCTTTTACCCACACTGTTAATGTGGGTAAAAAACGTCAAAGTCTCTAACCAGTTTCCGGACACCTCCTTGGTGAATACGGCCTGCTAACTGGCCCATCCTTTGGAATGTGAGATCTGGAGTCTCCCGGGGCCTTGGCCGGAAGGCCCAGTCTCACATCCTATGATACTTCTGCAGTTCCCACCCCTCAGATGCCTTCCCAGCTCCCACCCTCCTGCTCTTCTGGATACTTAGATTGTCTTCAAGTTTCACTCAAGTGAAGAAGTCTTGTCCAGTTCCCCAGCCAGAATACCAGACGTGGTACCAACTGCATTGTCTCTCATTGCATTTACTAGTAAATGGGTCTAATCTGCCCAGTGAGCTTCTCTCTCCCGAAAAGCAGAGGCCGTTCCTTATTCACCATAGTACTCGGCACAGAGCCAGATCACACACGATGCCTACCCATAAGGGATCTGCTGAGTGAATAAATAAACGGAGGAATTCATTTTGGCCACCCCAAATTCAAGGTCAGATCAGTGGCTTCACAAACTGGAACCTGACCAAATTCAGATCCTTCCTCCAGGATGTATTTGAGCCATACTTAAATAGTATTTTCTTCAAGGACATCCTGCCCACAGACTCTTAGTAGAATGCCTAACACACCAGGTGGGCTGTAACGTGGTCGCTGAAACTGAGGAAGCTGGGGGCAGGCTCCTGGACAGTGTATGATAGGATGCCCAATGGTCACCAGTCTCTACCAGTGGTTGTCTCTGAACCTAGGATATGGCCCATTTATCTCACACTGGCAAGGCTTCAGTGAGGATGGTAGGCTGCTTTCCCTACCAAAAATCAAGAGACACAGGATTATGCTCAGTTTCTCAACTAGTTATACAATTAATGGGAAATATGGCCACTTGGGGGTTTTACTGCGTACAGACAAGCAATATTTAGTCTCTGAAGCTTTGAGCCTGAGTAGGTGAGTGTGTGACCTTAGCCCTCCTGACCATGGGATTTCCTAAGGCTGCCTGTGCACACGCATAGCATCTGAGATATCCTCCCCACCTCCTCCTTTTTATTTTTGTTTTTGTTTTGAGACAGGGTCTTACTCCATCACTCCAGGTAGAGTACAGAGTTGTCATCATAGCTCATTGCAAGCCCTGCCTCCTAGGCTCAAGTGGTCCTGCTGCCTCAGCCTCCCAAGTAGCTGGGACTATAGGCACCAACCACTGCCGCACCCCCGGCATCAAGCCGTGGCGGGATGGCTCTGTCCGCGTTGTAAAAACTGTGGTAAGGCGGTGAGTGCTCCCCGGAGCGTTGCCCCCGGTCCCCCTGGCCTGCAACAGCAGCGCATAAGTTGCCTAGCATGCCTTTTAGTGAACGTAAGAATTCATGAGGTGCGGCATAAAGGCCTGAATAACCTTTACCCTGAAACCTGTTTGAAACTTGTTTGTTGAGTTGAATGGTTAATTGTTGCTTGAATGTCCTCAGAAACTAAGAATAAACATAATGACTTACTAATCCATGACTTCATCTATACAATGGAGACTAAATGTCTCCAAGGGAACACGTTCCCACCATAAAGGTCAGTTAATTGAAACAATGTATCAAGAGAATGCAGGGATGATAAGTTAAGATGTTCCTACCAGATACCCGCTCCCTCCGGTCTCTTATCTCTACCTTATGTCCCTTTGAAACTGTTTCTTTGAAATAAGTTTTCTATGAAATTGCTTTCTCTATAATTTTGTCACTATACACTTAAAACATATACATAATTCACTATCAATTCACTAACAACATAAAAATCATAATCAAATATAAAAATATAAAAATACAAAATGTGAACAAAGCAGTTTTACAAAGAAAGAAGGTTTAAACATAGATAAAGAGAAGTAAAAGAGTAACTGCTGATAAGCAGCAGTCCTTTGTTCCCCCTTACGGGCAGAAACATTGTCTAAGAAAAGACAGTTGACTACTCCCATCTACAAAACTCGATAAGAACTTTGTAAGCATCAGCAAGTCATAAAAATATCTTTTGTAGTTTGTAAGACATTGTCAAAAATGTATAAATACCATGCCTAAAAATCAGTAAAGTACAACTGCTTTCTTCATCATCCTTGGTGTGTGGCAGTTTGTCATTTTCCTGCGTCGCCCTTTCAATCAACCTGAGCCGTTCTCGCCCTGAAAGCCCTCGGACTGAGACTCATTCGACTGGCGGTCCGCGGCAAACCACAATGCCTGGCTAGTTTTGCTATTTTTAGTGGAGATGGGACCACTCTTGCCCAGGCTGGTCTAGAACTCCTGAGCTAGTAATTACCTGCCTTGGCCTCCCAGAGTGCTTGGGTTACAGGCATGAGTTACTGCTCCTGGCCCCCCACTCCCTCCGTCGACTGACATACTTTCTCCATCTATCTCCACTCTCATGGGGGAACCAATCAAAGGTCTGGGACAGTGACTTTTCAAGAAGACAATACAGAATGAATATTTGCTTTCTGAGAGCATTCTCATATTCCACATGAATTTATTAGCGTATCTTTTGGAGTCCTTGGTTATAAGCAACAGAAATAGATTTTTACTAACTCAAGGAAAAAGGAATTTATTGGAAGGATTTTGGGAAGTTCAAAGATTCAAAGGACAACTTGGAAAATCAGGCCACAGGAAGGATAAAGCAGGCCAGCTTTGAGTAGCAGAACATCGTGTTTTGAAGACACCTTCCTGGGAACCTCTGTGTTAGCTACCTGTAGCCCCCAAGTGTCTCCATTCAAGATGCAAGTTCTCAAGGAAAGATCTAATTAGTCATGATGGGTCCAAAGCCTACCTGGTAACCAGAGTGGGATTCTGTGATTACCAGCTACACCCTCATCACACCGTCAGGAAGGGCTAGCTCCCCAAGGGCTGCCCAGCAGACAAAAGCAATCAAAAACCAAGAAATAAAACCAGATGTTTGCTACACACGTTTCCACTAATATATTTTACATGATTAAATTTTCCAAAGCTCAGTTCGTGTATGACTCTTTAACCAATTTGCCTTTTCATACTAGCTGCTGGAAAGCTTAAGGCCCACAGCAGGTATGTAGATTTCTATGAAGTCTGGGTTGTCTGTGCCTCACTCCTGGCCGTATTTATGTTTTTTATGTTCCTTTTTATTTTTTCTAATTTGCAATCTTGGTATATGCTGTGATATTTTTCTTTTTTTTTTCTGGAATAAGGCATAATATAAATGAGCAGCTTAAGTGTGACTCTTTGGGAGTGTGTTATGGTGTAAAGCAAGGTTTGTACTGTGAATTTTCTCATTTCCCATTAGAAGGGCTGGTAGTTCTGTTTTTTAATGAACATAAATATATATTTAAGTATGTTTATGATTAATTATAAGTGACTTTTAGTTATGTAAAAAAAAAAAAAAAAAAAAAAAAGAAGGGCTGGTAGTCCAGAGGTGTGGCAGGTATCCATGGAGTTCTCTACTTTTAAAGCTTTCCTAGTGTCATTAGATACAAACAAGTTGTATCAAACTTTTACCGCATAGATCTCTGTTTAAGAGAAAGCAATTTGACCCATAGTAAGTCAGGAGAAGTTAATGAGAAAGAGAGAAAGAACTAGAACAAAGGGTAGTTGGCTGAGGTGGTGTGGGGCAGGGCCCTGCTCCGGGGTTATTTTCCATGTGACCTCAGCTGAGCTCTCTCTTCTGGAGGAGATTGCCTGGCCCAGGAACACCAGGGAAAATTTGGCAGTGCCTGAGGCAGTTAACGTGCAGCCAATAGCGGCAGGTGCCAGGAAAGGGCCGTAAAACTCTGGTGAGCTTCCCAGAGTCACATAGCAACTTCAGTTACGGTTTGGAGAGGCAAGGCTGGGGCTGGAGAGAAGGGTGGGAGGTCTGCCCACTGCCCTCAGAAGAACTCACTCCACCCTCCAGCCTCCACAATAAGCTGGATTCTCCCGTGCCCAGGGCCAACAGAGGCCTGCGGTTGCAGAGAGCAGGAGTGCACTCAGCCTGGCTCAGGTAGAAGGTGGCAGGTGTAAGGGTACGAGGGGCAGTCCCACAGACACTCAGTGAGGCTTCATTCTCCTCCTAGGGACAGGGACAGGAAATTCAGAGGCTGTGTCAACCTTCTTCATCCCTTGGGGGCCCGCAGAGAGGGCTCTTCCTCCCTGGTCACTTCCTCCCAGCTCATTCACTCGGAGCCCCCCACAGCTCACTGTCTCTGTCTCCCACTCAGACGCCCTGACTGGCTCAGTTCACTTGTCCGCCCTGCACGCAGCCCTGTACCCAGGCTGGGAGGAATAGGGCATGTGGTCTCAATCCCTGTTGATGTTCGGGGGTGTCAATGGCTTTTCCTCTAGTTGAAGGGCCACTGGAGGACCTTTGAGAGCTTCAGGGTTCAGATGGGTTCCTGTGGGAGGAATTCCTGCATCCCAGGGCCACGGGCCAGGGACAGGAGGTGTGTTTTGGTTGCTGGGAACAGCAATCCCCTGTGACTGCCAAAGGCATGGACTCAGACTCACAGGCTGACACACGGCTGTCCCTCCTAAGGAGCTCCTCAGAACACGACTCTCTGGAAACAGAGCTGTCCAAGTTTAGGGAACCCTTTGAGCAGTTCCAGGTTATTCGAGACCAATCTCAGCAGTGAAGTGGTCCTTTAAGAGGCAGAAAATTATCTCCCAGCCAGCTTTCCTCCTCCCTGCCTGGCAGGCCTTGGCCACACAAGGCGCTGGCCCCTGAAGGCTCCTCCCCTGTGCTTGCTCCAGTTTTTCCCACCCCTGTCAGGAAGGACCTGACAGGTGTCTCTCTCCGGTCTCCACCTGACTGAATCCTCCTCTTCCCTTGAGGCTTTACCAAAGCCCACCTCCCACAGAGAGGCTGCCTTCCTCTCCTCCCCCTTCTTTTGCCTGGGCTCTCCGGGCCTTAGCACACACCACGTCTGGCTGCCTCAGAGGCACTCAGGCCTGTGGGCTTTCTCCCTAGCCTGGCTGTTGCTGGGAGATACCTGCGTCCCTATCAGAGTTGGGCCAGGAGAGTAGGTGGGCTGGTGTGCTGATGTGGGCTGCCACCCAGAAGGCCTGCTGGCCCTCCTGACAGCCTCTGGAACCCACCAGACCCCAGTGACCCTGAGGGCACCCTGCCCTTCTTGCCCTCTCTGGCAACAGTGAATCTCCTCCGCCCTCCCAAGACCTTAGTCCCACACTGACTCCTTCCCCTCACAATGGCCACTTCTGTGACAGAGGGGCTGTCCTCCCCTGCCCCCGGTGTTGCACTTTCAGAACAGAAAGGCCCTTCACAGGCATGTCCTTGGGTTTATGGCATTCCTGCACAACAGGCTGTCCTGCCCACTGCCCCTCTGTAGGAGATGGGCTCCTGACCTTGGGGTGCCAGGATGTCCCCAACCGCTTATCTTTCCTCCTCTCCCTTGAAAATTAAGTCAGTGGCTGGCTATGATCCCCAGGCTTTGCTGCCTAACTCTAAAGAAGCCATTCCACTTTTGTTCCTCTGTGGGCAGGAGGGATGAGAGGCTGTACAGAGAAGGGAAACCATGGCCGCCCTCCCACAGAAACCACTGCCTAGAAGTGCTGAGGCCGCAAAGGCAGCTCCCAGCTGCAGGGCTCCAGGTGCTGTCCTGTGAATCCCCAGAGCACCTCAAACCTCACTGGCAAGACAGCCCAGGGGGAGGAGCAGGCTGTGCACACATTGTGCTGAGCGGGGAGGAGGGACACTAGCTGGTAGGTACATGGGGCATCTTGAAACCCTTCATGTTGATATCAGCTTTGGAGCACCTGTCCTGACCCTCTGGAAAACAGATCCGAGGTGGGGAGCACTTAGCTCCGGAGGGGACCAGGGGTCTTCAAATCTGCCCCACACTGTGCATCTCATCTCCCCAGTGAAGACAGGACCTGCCTGCCAAGCTCCCAGGGCACTGAGACCCAGAGGGGCCACTTCATGTGACATGGGGGGTATTTCTTTTTTTTTTTTTCCTTTTATTTTTATTAAATCATAGCTGTGTACATTAATATGATCATGGGGCATGGGGGGTATTTCTACATCTCAGGTGGCTTGTTCTAGCAAGTGGCATTACAATTACACCCAGACACGTGGCCTCCCCTGATTTTTGCATAAAATAGGTGTCAAATCTATTTAAGGTTATGGGGGAGGGGAGGAAAAGCAGAAAGAGGGATGGAGGGCAGGGGGTGGGGCCTTGGTGTGTGTCACACTTTATGGGGGCAAGACATGATTGCAAGAGGGACTTTACCTAACAATTGCAGTCGGTGTAGCCTGGCTTATTGTACCCTCAATGAATCCCCAACAATAAAAAAAAAAAATAGGTGTCAAATCTTTGCTTCAGAAATTTAAGAGCCTGTAGAATTTTTCTTCGTTTTGTCTTCAAGGCTTTTGTTTTCTCTGTGACTCAGTATCTGGATGGCTGTCCCTGAGGGAAGCCATTACAGTGAGACCTGAGAATTGGCTGGTGCCAGCCCTGGGGTAGAGGAGCTGCCACCTCCCTCCCGCACACATGGGAGCCCCAAGAGGCCGGCACCCAGCTCACCTGCAAGCCAGGGCAGCAGGGGCCTCCCTCTATAGGGAGGTGTGGAAAAGGCACCCCTGGCTTTCCAGTCTGTGGCCCAGAGCTCCTTCCTTAGGGTTCTGGGAGAGGAGAGCTGGGAGAGGAGAGGGTCTTCTGAGAGGGAGGAGAAAGGCAGGGAGTAGGTGTACTGGCAGGGTGGTGCCTTGTCCTTTGCCCCAGGGGCTGTTGTGGTGAGAAAGGGTGCACTTGGCCTTCTCCTGGGAAACCCTGCTCCTGGCCCCAGAGCCCGGAGCCGGGTGTGCTCCGATCCCCCACTGCTGTGGGCGCTCCTGTTTTCTTAGTGGTTGATTCCTTTTCTCCCTCCTGGCTTAGAGTTTCTTCTGTTGCTTCAGGCTTCTTCTGGGTCAGCAGCTGTCCTCTTTCCCCCATTCCTCAAGCCAACGCAAACCTCTTCCCCTTTCCTTGGCACTCTGTACATTTTCCTGTTTGTTTTGCTTTGTTTTGTTTCTAGTTCTTCAGAGGCCAGAGGCCTGGGGGCAGAATCTCCCTCCTCTGTCCCCTCTAGTCTGGCTGGAGCCCCTCCACTCGGCTCCTCGCTCCTTCTCTCCCCGTCTTCTCCCTGCTCCTTCTCCTTCCAAGAATATGCCATTTCACAGAAAGTTCCACTTTCACAGCCCCGGTTATTTTCAAGCATTTCCCCCGTTCTAACATCGCAGAGGAATGTCTGACATCATCTCCACAAGTGAATCCAGTGTTCACCAGACCCCTCTACCTCTCTGCCCTCCTTCACCAGCTATTTGCTGGGTCTGATTATTCAAACACCTTTTTTTCTTGTTCCTGGGACTCTGCTTCACCCTCAACTTTGAGGGTTATGTTGCTCCACAAACATCAGAACGAGGCCTCAAAATTCATAGTTCATTGGCTCCCAAACTTTTCTGCACACATAAAAATCACCTGGGGGAATTTTAACACTCCTATGCCCAGGTCACACCCCATACCAATTAAGTCAGAACGTCTGGGGAAGGGAGCCAGGCACCAGAAGTTTTTAAATATTCCCCAGGTGATTCCAACACATGGCGAAGTTTGGGAACCACCAATACAGAGCTGTGCTGAAGGGGGTTAGAGGGTATAGCCACCTGTGCGCACAGAGCTTGGGGCATGGACCTATGAAGGAGGGGCTGGGACATTCTCTCTGGTGTGCTCCCATCTGCTCCAGGGAGGCTGATATCCCCTTTCCACAGCAGAGGGTGCTGGGCCAAACCAGGGTCTCCCTGGAGCTAAGGGCCCAGGAAAGCCCCAGATGTGTGGGAGCAAGGCACTGGTCTGACTGACCCTGACTGGGCACAGCCCTGATTCCTGCCCCTCTGCTAGGGGTATAGCCACCGTGGCAGCAGGAGGCCAGCTGATGAGGCAAACGGGGCTGTGGATTTTCAGATGTAACTCCTGTGGACTTTTGAAAAGGCAGCCACATCCACACAATTCAGTTAGTGGTGTTTCCCTGAAACCCAGTGATGGCAGCCCTGGGAAGGTTTATCTCTGGCAGAAGTCTGGATGGTCTCATCCTCCAGGGATCTATGCTAGTGGTTCTCAAACTCAAATCAGAATCCTCTGGGGGCTTTGTTGAAACATAGATTGCTGGGCCCAGCCTGGAGTCTGACTCATAAGTCTGGGTCACAGCCAGGCTAGTTGCATTTTAGCAAGTTCTGAGGTGCTTCTGCCGTCTGGGGGCCGCATGTGCAGACCCACTAGTTTGCATCCTCTTTCCAAATCTACTTCTAATTTGCCATAGACTGAAGTCAGAAGGAAAAAGCAACAGGAAGAAGTGAAAATAGGGAGGAAAAGATAATGATGTCCCATCTGCTGAAGACAGGGCTCTGTGCTGTTCCCTGGCAGTCCTGCCTCAGCACGTCCACCACATGGGCTCTGAGAAGACTTGTGTACGGCGAGGTGGTCAGTATATGCAAACACGTGTGACGAATGCCGAGTATTATGCTCACTCCTGGAAAGACAATGTATGTATGTGGCTTTCTAAATGCCGAATAATTCAACAAAATACTGATTTAGCCTAATGTGCCCAAAGGCACAATATCCACACACTACTGGGGATAACCAAGCGAATCAAACACTAATAGGGTTTTTACCTTTCTGGAGCTTGCTATCGTACAGGGATGAGGATATTTAATAAGTAATTGCAGAGGCGATCAGAGTTAGGAAAGGAGAAATACAAGATGCAGCTATCAGGCACACACACAAAATCTAACTTGCTATGAATAGACTCTTCCTTCCTGAGACTGCCTATGCCCTGCTCACTTGTGCCAGATTATAAATCTCTGGGAGATGAAATTGCCCCAACTGTGCTGCTAGTTGCAATGTGCTCACCTGGGTGGTGGTGACCCACAAAGCCAGTTAAAACAGCACAGTAAATGTTTCAGCATCTTTCCTGCTCATTCTATTTAAGATGAATTTCTAGCTCCCCCCAGCTGGCAATTTGATGGAAACAGCCTGGCAGGTTGCATGGATGTTGCTGTAATTCTGTCTTCCTAAAGGCTGCCAGGCTGGATGGGGCAATGGGTCTGTCTGATGTGAACTAATTGCTTAGTGGGGAATTCCAGCAACTCAAGAAAAACAGAGACAATATGGTGAAATGCATCATTTGATGTCCTGGGACCAGAAGCCAAGTGAGTGGGACAGCTCTGTGGCTTTGAAAAGAAAGATGCTGGCCGTGACTTTCACATCCCAAAGCTCTCTTGAGAGCAGCTTATGTCTAATTAAGCTTCATTTTTCAGGCTGACCAGAAGAAATCTTACCCTCTTCCAGAAATTATCTTTGCTCTCTGTGGGGATGGAAGGGTAACCACATAGATGCACGGAAAAGACATCACTCACATCTTTGAGGACAAGGACATTGTCCAGTTCATCTGTACAGTTTTCTCAGGGCTTGATGGTAGATGTCTGAACTCGGTCCAACATTTGGAATATGTGGTAAAGTTTTTTTTTTATTTTTGATTAATGTAAGGATACATACAATTGGGTCACATTGTTAGCATTTACAATGTAAAATCCGAGTTGTAGTTGTGACCTTCACCCAGAAAGTGTGCCATTTAACTGTACGTTGTACCTGTTAGGTGAGAACTTACCAGACCCCCTTCCCACACGACCCCTTCTTGAATTACACTGAGTTTTTTCTCTCAGATGTGCACACTGTTGTTAATTTACAAGTTTCAACTTAGTATTGAATACGTGGGATGCTTGATTTTCCATTCTTGTGATACTTTACTTGAGTACTTTCCAAATTCATCTAAGTTGTAAGAAAAGATACAAAATCTCCTTTTTTTGTGGCTGAATAGTATTCAATGGTATACATATACCAGAGTTTATTAATCCACTCAAGTGTTTTCGTTTTTTGTTGTTTTGAGACAGAATCTCACTTTATCACTCTCTGTAGAGTGCAATGGTGCCACAGCTCACAGCAACCTCAAACTCTTGGGCTCAAGTAGCTGGGACTACTGGCACCTGCCACAACACTCAGGTATTTTTGGAGATGAGTCTCGCTCTGGCTCAGGCTGGTCTCAAACTCATGAGCTCAGGCAATCCACCCACCTCTGTCTCCCACAGTGCTAGGATTACAGGTGTGAGCCACCACACCTGGCCTCCCATTCATGTGTTGAAGGGCACTTGGTTGTTTCCACATCTTTGCCATTGTAAATTGGGCTGCTATAAACATTGAAGTGCAAATGCCCTTATAAGAAAAGAACTTTTTTTCTTTTGGGTAGGTAAATAATAATGAGATTGTAGAATCAAATGGAAGGTCTACTTTTAGTTCTTTGAGAACGCTCCATACTTCTTTCCATAAGGCTGTATTAGTTTGCAGTTCCACCAACAGTGTTCCCTTCTCTCCACATCTAAAGCTTTGGGACCATTGTCATTTGGGTTAGGCAATATCTCAAAGTGGTTTTGATTTGCAATTTATCTAATAATTAGAGAAAATGAGCATTTTTTCATTAGTTTATTGGCCATCTGTCCTCATGAGAAAAGGTTCTGTTCATGTCTCTTACCCAGATTTTAATGGAGTTGTTTGCTCTTTTTTTGTTGATTTGCTTGAATTCTTTGTAGATTCTGGTTATTAGCCCTGTTTTGGATTTGTAGCATGCAAATATCTTCTCCCATTCTGAAGGCTGTCTCTTTGCTTTGTTGATTATTTCCTTATCTGTGTAGAAACTTTTAAACTTGATCAGGTCCCATTTATTTATTTTTGTTGTTGCTGTGATTATTTTTGGGGCGGGGGGTTCTTCGTGAATTATTTCCAAGGCCAATATTGTTAAGGGTTTTTCCCACACTTTCTTCTAGAGTTTTTATTATTTCTTGTCTTATGTGTGAGTCTTTTATACACTATGAGCTAATTTTTGTTAGTGGCAAGAGGTATACATATAGTTTCAGCCGTTTACATGGGGCTAATCAGTTCTCCAAGCACCATTTATTAAATAGGGATTCTTTCCCCCAGTGTATGCTGTTGTTTGGTTTATCAAAGATCAGATGGCGATATGAGGCTGGTTTCATCTCTAGATTCTTTGTTCTGTATCAAAGGTCTATATATCTATTTTTTGTGCCAATACATGCTGTTTTCATCACTATGGGCTTGTAGTATAACCTGAGTTCTGGTAATGTGATGCCTCCAGATTTGTTCTTATTTTATGGAATTGTGTCAGCTATTCAGTTGGGACATTTCTTAAACTGATAGAAGCATCTATGACAAACCCACAGACAACATCATACTGAAGGAAGAACTATTTCTTCAAGTTCTTCAAAGTATGACAGTGGAATTTTAGTGGGGATTGCATTAAATATGTAGATTGCTTTGGGTAGTATAGACATTTTAACAGTGTTGATTCTTCCCAGTCATGAGCATGGTATGTTCTTCCATTTTTTAACATCTTCTGCTATTTCTTTCCTCAGTGATTCATAGTTCTCTCTGTAGATATCCTTCACATCCTTTGTTAAGTAAATTCCAAGGTATTTCATTTTCTTTGGAGCTATTGTGAAGGGTACTATGTCTTTGATTTGATTCTCAGCTTGACTACTGTTGGCTTATATGAAGGTTACTGATTTGTGAACATTAATTTTGTGTCTTGAGATGTTCCTGTATCTCTTGATCACTTCCATGAGTGCCATGGTTGAGTCTTTCTAACTATGCTAGCATATCATAAGCAAAGAGCAATAGTTTGACCTCCTCTGTTCCCATTTGGATACCTTTGATATCCTTCTCTTGCCTAATTGCATTGGTGGGGACTTCCACAATGGACATCCTTGTCTGGTTACAGTTCTAAGTGGAAATGTTTTCAGTTTTTCTCCATTCAGTATGATGTTGGCTTTAGATGGCTTCTGTCAGTTTAAGAAATGTCCCATTTATGGCTATTTTCTAAAGTTTTCTTATCAAAAAAGGATGCTGAATTTTGTACAATGCTTATTCTATTTCTATTGAGAGGATCATATGGTCTTTGTTTTTGCTTCCGTTTATGTGATGAATTACATATATGGATTTGCATATGTTGAACCCACCTTGCATCCCTGGGACGAAGCCCACCTGATTGTAATGTATTATTTTTTCTGATATGTGTTTTTCTAAATTGTGTTTGCTAGGATTTTATTATTTTTGCTAGGGTGATATTTGCTTTGTAGAAAGAGTTGGGGAGGGCTCCTTTGTCTTCTCAATGTTTTGGAATAGGTTCTGCAATGTTGGTATGAGCTGCTCTTTGAAGGTTTGGTAGAATTCTGGTGTGAAACTGCCTGGTCCAGGACTTTTTTTTGTTGTTGGAAGCTTTTTTATTGTTGTTGCAATTCCAGTGCTTGATATTGATCTGTTTAAGTGTTCTATTTCTTCCTGGTTGAGTCTAGGGAGGTAGTGTGATTTCAGGAATTGGTCTATTTCCTCCACATTTTCAAATTTCTGGGTATAGATTTTTTTGCAGTATTCAGTGATGACCTTTTATCTCTCTGTGGTATCTGTTATTTCTCCTCTTTTTTGTTTCTGATGGAGCTTATGAGAGCTCTTACTTTTCTGTTTCTGGTTAATCTGGCCAAAGGTTATTGATTTTCTTTTCTTTTCAAAAAACTAACTTTTTATATTTTTAATCTTTTGAATGGTTCGTTTGTTTTTGATTTCATTTACTTCTGTGTGGTAAAAGTTTAAATTCCAGGGTCCTTGCTTCACACCCACTGTCTGTAAAGAAATTCAGTCCAAGAATCCAAGCTCCACTGGAGGCTTAGACAATGAGGATAACCCTTGGAGGCCTCCAAAGTAAAACAGAACAACTAGGAAATGAAAATCCAAGGTAGATTTTAAGGCTTTCTCAGTTCTTCCTTTGTACCCAGTTGATGTTTGCAGAAATATCAGCTATGCCTGTATATAACTAAAAGGAGTATTTTTTCTTAGCCTTTAAAGAAAGACCCTCCCCCCACCAGGAGCACAGTTTTTTGAGTAATAGTACTACAAATAATCTTACAAGATGATCCATTTATTAATATGGTATATCATATTTAAGATATGTCCTTCACTTCTGGACCAAACAATGTTAATATTGGACCTGCAGATTAGTAATCTCTTATATAAACATCTCTATTTCATGGTGTGGCATCCATACATGGAGTTTATTCTGCAACAAAAACTTTTCCAAGACAGAACTTGTGATCAGAAGAGTCAGAAATGGCTACATTCTGGGATAGGGTTGGAAATCACACCTGGGCTCTTGGATGTGAGCAAAGTGGAAGTGTTGGCAGAGCATGGGACTTTCAGTGGTGGGAGGACCCAGTTTGTATTCACTCCTCTTGGGGCGAGACTCATCCAAGATAGGGGCCACAGGGGCTGAGGTCCTGGAAAGTCAGTGTAGCAGCCATCATTGAGTATATGCCTTCTGAGGGATGTCCTTCATAGAAAACCCTCTAGTACTGTTGGATCTTACCTCTTAGCTACTGCCCCTTTCCTGAACATGCCTCAACTTCCTGGTTACTAGTGTTGTATAGCTTGGTTTCTTCCTCTCTCCTATTATCATTCTTTATGGTTTCAATGGATAAATGGCAATGTAGTAGAGCAGAAAGAATGTTGCTTTAAAGTCATGATAGACAATTTCAAATCTCAACTAAGCTTGTGTACTCACTGTAAGATCTTGGGAAAGTTACTTACTCTCTAGTGCCTATTTCTTCATCTGTAACATGGATAATGATACTTATGTCTATGATCAAGGCTTATAAAGCTTGAGAGAGCAAATGCTTGTAAAGACTGGTGGAAGGCTAAGTCTTCAATAAACATTAGCTATTACCATTGTTGAACTAAGGATTCTCTTCAGGCATTTGTACAGATTACAGTGAGTGAACATGAAGTGAACTATATTATAGAAGCAGTGGTAGGCAAAACAGCAGAAGACAGGCAAAAAACATTGTTAAGTGGCCTAAATCTTTCCCAAAAGGGGAACAGTTAGATAAATTGTGGGGTATAGGCTAGAATTGTATTGTGGAATCCAAATGTCATTTGTGGTTATCCTCAGAGATTCCAAATTGGCTTGAATCATATCTTACACAAAGTGACAAGTCCCAGGGGACAATCCCATAAGGATTTGGTGGCAGGGGTGGAGAGAGGTTGTAGTTCCCTTATTCATCTCTGTCACTTCCACAGCACTTCAGCATGTGAATTACCTTGCTGTGCTGTCTGCATGCTTTCTTCTTCCCTATTTATACCAGATTGAACCCTACCCTCATTTGCCCCCTCCCCAAGACAATGCTAATATAAAGCTGCATATCAGCCTTTACTGCTGAACAGTAAGTGGAATGAAGAAGAGGACTTACAGCTTGTAAAAGTCTTTTGCCCTCTTGCCACCAGGGAGTCTTTTCATAAGACTCCTATCTGGAGGCTCCAGTCTCCAGTCCTGTGGCTTAGTTCCAATTTCTGTCTTCTGCTGTTTTACCCTCCAGTCTCTGCAAACTATCTCTTCAGAAGTGATTTGAAGTGGGTCTCCTTCTTGGGGGGTTCACTTTCTATTATAAATAAGTCTATAAAAAATCTTTTGAAACAAATGCAATTTTGCCTTGAAGAGAACCCTTATGCTATGTCCTGTTGTATATTTACATATCTATAAACTCTTTTAGGGCTGGAACCTGTGCTGGATCTATGTCTTCGGAGCAGAACAATACACTGCTTCATAATCCATGAGCTGGAGCTAAACTGCCTGGGCTGGAATATTGGCTCTATACTTACTAGTCATGTAACATCTTAGGAAGTGGATTATAGAGAAGACTGAAATAAGATAATACAGTTAATAAACTTAAACCAGTGTCTCATTCACTGGGCACTCAGTAAATATCTGCATCAGTTACTCTTGGGTGGACCATTTGCTGTTGGTTTGCAGTGACCAGCTTCACAAATGACTGCATTTGCCATTCCAACCTGGGAAGAGGCTTTCAGTTACACTGGATGTGAGTAACCAGTTTCCTGATAACATAGAAAGATGAAGAATGGGTTTCAGATAAGTTTTTCCTTTATAAGATTGTAGTTCACATATCTGGACACTTAAATAAAGGAAACTTTTACTTAACCAGGCTTGAGAAAAGAGTGGAAAAGAGTTACAACAGTTTCATCTAAACAGTAACACAAGCCACAAACCCTTTTAAAGCTTCCTTTCCCATTACTAACCGCTTAACAATGAAGATTCACTGGGGGCTTCTTTCAATATTCAGACTAAAACAAGGCAAGTTTAAAAATTCTTTATTTGAATTTCAGAGAAAGAACAAGTATTTCATTATAAAGACTTGCTTCGAAGTATGAAATTGTTGTTATTTCTTTAGGTACTATAAACCAACATATACCATTCCCTCCCTCCCCTCCTTATTTGTAACATGTTCTTAAATTAGCATGGCTACAACCTTGGAAAGAAAATCCTGGTGAAACAGCACTCTAACACTCTCTCCTCAGGTTCTAATGGTTCTGTAAGTGAAGCACTGTTACCTCAATCACACTTGGCAACATGATGAGAACAGGAAACTAGTACCCTATTTCCCCCAAAATAAGACAGTGTCTTATTTTAAGGTGTGCTCCCAAAGATGCGCTAGGTCTTATTTTCAGGGGATGACTTATCGTTCCTGTAAGTAGGTCTTATTTTCGGAGGATGTCTTATTTTCGGGGAAACAGGGTATCTCTGAGGCTAGTAGTTTCCATCTAAAACTCCTTTTCCTCATCATCTCCTCTTTCCTGGTGACTGGCCTGGAAATTAGGGCTGAGTATGAGTTAACATGGTTTAATATACATCTGCTGTGAAAGTTAAACTGCTCATCTCTGGCTGTGATTAGCATACGGGGGTATATGCCCAGCCTGCTGGTTTATTTAACTAATGGTCGCCAACTTCACTGGGGACAACAGTGCGGTGTTTGTTGATCTTGGTAAATGATAAATTATGATTTATTTACTCCTTGGTTCTCAAGCCTAATGTAAGCCTTTTAGTGTAATAAATCCTTAATGCTTAAAGTTAGCAAACCAATATGTTGAAAATGGTGTCCACTATGTGACAGCAGTGGCTAGCCACGACATGATTCATACATAAGACTGAACTTCCTGATACCTTTGTCATTCTTTTTATAAATTCTACTGCACCTGACAGCTAACAACAGATATTAGAACTGCTAAAAGTTTTAGTCTTACTCAAAATAAACTTTTGTTTTAAGCTTATTTGTTAAAAATATAAGTTAATAGAACAAATTCTACTAGGGGAAAAAATGCATTTCTTTTATGTGCGTAGTTCTTTTTGGACTCTGGTAATGTCTTTAGGTAGTCGAGTAGTCTATTCCCCAAATAATTAAAAATCAATCACAAACCCTGTGGGTGGGGGAAAACAGGAATTTCCCCTTTCAATTGTTATTAGGGGTAGGGATGAAAAATTTTCATATTTCTTTCTCTTTCTTTTAGGCTTTATTCTTTTTAAGGTAAAAGTTATAATTGGTATTTATATTAGCAGCGGAGATTGTAATTTCTATAAATTAAAATGAGCCAGGACATTCTGGCAAGGAATATGGGATCCATAGGTGATAATGGGTGTCTATCAATTTTGGCCATAAGCAATCTTACTTGAATGGTTAATTTGTGTGAAATAGCCGATAGCATGAAAAGGCCTCAGTCTGCCAAAGGAAGCTGAGTCAGCCCGTCAGTATGCAGGGGATAGAAGGCTTTCATGCGCGGAAAGTTTCCATGAGGTCAGACTACAAGGGGCCATTGGATCAGACTCTGGCTCTTCAGGCTGTGAAAGCAAAAAGTGGTTACTTCTAATAAGTTGTTGAAATTGGAAGTCGCTTTGAAAGTTTTCAATGTGTTAGAAAGTCAAATACAAGTTTTTTCCTGTGATACATTCCTGTCAAGTTTCAGAACCTGAGCTTAGAAAAATGGCAAGAATAAAAAAAAATTAGTATGAAAGTGGTGAAGAGCTCGGGCGATCTCTCGCATTAATCACGCTAAATGCCACAGTGACAGGGTCTGGTCAGCATCTCCGCTGCTGTGACTACTGAGGATACACATCCACAAGGAAGGTTCAGGCCAGGGATTTAATTAGGACAATGTCTCTTTAAAGTGATAGAAAAATCAGTTTGAATCCCAAGTTCCTTGTCTTTTCCTAAATTCATTTGGAACATTCAAGAATGACTCATACCTCTTGTCTACTTCTTGTTAGCAAGGAAAGGCAAGGAAATGCCAGTTTCGTGCTGGAACTTTAGTCATTTAAAAATAAATTGGAAGATGCTCTGAGCTTTTACAATTATGAAGGATTTTTTATGTATGAGAACACAAACCCAGTAATCCAATGTAAAGTTCCTATACTACATGGATGGCAAACAATACATCTGTCTTTCATATTAACTCTTAACTTTGGAATTAGTTTACACTAACACTCTAATGAAGCTGTGACCCTGTGTTGCCAGTATGAGTTAACTCTAAGAGGTAAAAGCCTCTAACTCCTGACTCAATAGTTAACATGAGAAAACACCCACTTACTTTCATTAAACCTAAAAATTGGGGACTTTCAACAAGGCAGAAAGATGGTTCCCATCAGTCTCCACCATCACTTCCCAAGATTGTAGTGTTATGGGCCCAAAGGGCACAAAATCATCTAATAACAGGAAGACTTGCCTCCTCACGGGTTTACCTAATTTTATCACAAGTTTGCAAAGTCCCATTTCAAAACTTAATAAATTAAAAAAATATATATACATATCTCCCACAATTTCTGGCTGCAACCCCTAGAAGTTAATTCCATCTCCCTCCCCCTCAAGTAAGCCCAGATGCCCACTTAGTTTATTAATATGGCATAGCAATTTTCCACTTCCCAAAGGGCCCTGTGTTAGCTCACAAATATTAATAGAAACTAATTGTGCCCAGGGATTAATAGCTATACCAGCAATTTAAAAAGTAGACTATTTCTTTGCCTTTGTCAGTTGCCTTTCACTCATTTCCTGAAACTCTACCCTGAGGAGAATCCTATTCCCTCATCTCAAAGAGGTTAATTCAAGAACAGGTAATGACAAGGAGCTGAAGGGCCAGTGAGGGAAAAGAAAACGCAAGGCTCCTGACTGCTTGGGTACACCACTTCACCGGTACTCTTAGCTCCGTGGCTGGGGCTGCCAACCCTCCCAACATCTGACAGCTCTTTAGCTGTGACTCCCTCCTAAGTGTCACCTTTAAGAGAGCCATTACCGTTGGTGAACATGACATAGTTGAAGCCTTTACTCTGAGGATTTGCTAAAAGAAAAGCAGAAAAATCTGGGGATAGTGGGGTAAGGTTAAAGCAAAGTGCTTTTCAGTATCAACTAAAATGATGATATGGATTTTGCCCTTCATTCTGTTGCTAGGACATATCCCAGTGATTGATTTGTGAATGCTGAACCGTTCTTGCATTTTCTGGGATGAATCCCACTTGATCACAATGAATGATCTTTTTATTGTGCTGTAGTAAATTCAGTTTGGTAAGGAGTTTTAGATCTATGCTCATCAGAGATACTGGACTATAGTTTTCTTCTTGTGTTGCATATTGGTCTGGTTTTGGTATTAGAATGATACAGGTTTCATAGAATGAGTTTGGGAACCCTTCTTCCTTGATTTTTTGGAATAGTTTAGGTGGGATTGGTATTCTTCTTAAAAGGAAAGTGCTAAGAACAAGAAGTGCATGTGATGGGTCCTTCTTGTGTGAGTCAGTGCAAAGGAGAGGAGGGAGCTCCTGTCATCATCAATACACACACACTGTGTGTGTATCAGCAGAATGAGGGAGTTCCAGCAGAGTATCAGCAGCTGGGGGACAACTATGTAGCCACTGCCAACTGGCCATAATCACAGCCTCTTGTTGGTCTAATTCACATTACAGAGCGTGAGGAGCAGGTCAGGGGAAAATGCCCCATGAGAAGACTGCCCAGTAGCCCGATGATCTTCTAGGCATTTGCTTTCAGTTCCTTGGCACCCATTATAAGACTGGTCCCCAGGGAAAACGTTCTCGTCTGAAAATCACCCAGGCTAACCAAATCAGAGGGGAGAGATGCACACACCTAAAATGGTTTGTACTGTGGAAAAAGAAGAAAGGTTAACTAGCACTTTACAAATTCCAGATTTGTAGGTAATGGAAGAAGAGAGCCTTCCTTTACTGGCTTGGGCACAGAGGCACCTGTCCAGAGAGCTAAACATGTTGGTAAGTCTTTAAAATGTTCAAGAGTCAGGCCTAATTTCACAGGCAAAAAACTAACAGGCTGTATGTAATTCTTGAGAGTTGATGTAATTTCCCTTTCCCTATCTTGCTAGCAGTAAGAAAAATTGAGGGATATAGTGTGGAATGGAAAGGGGAGAAATAGGACATGGCAAGTCCAGAGGGGGTGAGAAGACATGTTTGTAGAATGAGTTCTATCAAGAAATTGAAAAGTGTTAGAGAAAGAGAGAGAGAGAAAGACCCGCTTTAGGAGTTGAAGGTACAACATGAGAGAGGAGGTCATCACCCTGAGTTTCACTTCTGTGAATTCATCAAATGAAACATAATTTGTCTACTATGGTGAAAAAAGTAGGCATAATACAGTAAAATATAAGCAAACACGGCCTTTTCTCTTTCTTTTTCTTATACAATGGAAGACAAAAGAGTTAATTCCTTCATTGTCTTTTCACTGAAGAGACGGAAAATTATTGCCATCTTATGGGATGCACTCCCTCAGCAAGAATCTACTCTGCTGAGTTGCCTGTCTGCACTGCTTTCAGGAATAAACACTTGTGAATTCTCAAGAGAAACAGCTGTCTTGCTTCAGTCTAGAGTCACCTCCGTGGTCCTCAGCTGAATTTGGTGTCATATTAACAGGTGATGTGTGATGGGGTGGGGACTCACAGTGAAAATGCTGGATCTGTCTTGTGGTCCCAGAAGACATGCCCTAGACTGTAAAGAGAAGCCTTACATATGTGTGCTAGTATCTGGTGGCCTAGAGCCCTCAATCGGTAACTGTAAGTTTTAAGTCTTAAACTATAATTGCATCAAACTTTCAATTTGAGAGCTATCTCTTTTTCTCAAAACTCTACCACCGACCCTTCCCTTCCATATCATTCTCCTAAATTTGCTACCCCCAAACAGTTATTCATTAAGGTATGAACCACAAATCCTAAGTAAAAATAAACTTTACCAACTGGGGGTTTTCCCTTTCCTCTAAAGCTCCAAATTGTTTCTTCTCTTTCTGGACTGTTTTTGGCTATTCGCTTTTGAAATCTGTCTTCTCAAATAGCACAATACTCAGAATGGTTTTGTATTAAGTGAATGAAAGATCCGATCAGTGGAAACCATCTAAGCATCTGTGTCCTGTACGGCTTTAAAAAAAATTCACTTTACTGCATCAACACATAAAATGGCAAAAAGGGGAGGTGGATCTTATTTGAAAAAAGGTGACTATTTAAACAGAAAACAAATACAAAGGGCATAGCCGTTTAGAGAGGTACAGAAAAAATCCACACTTGGTAACATGGGAGGATCCAGGGCTACATCTGCCACCGAAGACATGTTGTTCTCTTGTGTCTGAATTCCTGTGTTTTCCAAGTAGATGGTAAAATGCAGCAGCAGCCTTTTTCCCTCTCTCTCCCCTTGAATTCTAGCACAAGGCAGGTCTCTGCCTGGCACCAAGAAGGCAGATAAAGCAGCATTTCTCTCACCCGCTCTTCACCTTGGCAGGGCGCCACTCTTAGTTTTCCAATGTAGCTGCAGGTGCTATTGTAATGACTCGGGGATTGTGCTGACAACATGGGTTGTGTCTGTGGCTGCTGGAGGGGAACCAAAGAAGGTGTTGGTTTGATTCCTCTGCTGATCTCGGAGGTAGGGAGGAACTGATGAACTTTTGATGTGGAGGATCCTTGTGTCCATCACCTGACAGTCAATCTGCATCATCACTTCATAATCTTGCCCATTGATCACATTCTCTGCAGAGGAATATACACAAAGAATAAACATTCGACAGAAAGTGCATCTCTGCCTTAAGCTTCAGTCCCAGAAAGACATAAATGTCCTTTAAGGGTGTGAACCGGCAATGAACTTTCAAGGGTGCGGAAGAACTTTATCAGTCACTAAGCAGAGCTACAGCTTGGCTGGGTGCCAGGATGGACTGTCCTCTCCCCAGTTCTAGTTCCCAAGGAGCCTGCACTGACTCTTAAGAACTCAAGTGACTGCCAGAAGTAACACTACAAAGTATCTGTCCCAGACACAGCACGTCTTGTCTGATTTCCATGCAGGGTGTCACCATGATTGGAGCAACTGGAACAGGAGGGGTTTTTCACAGGGAGCACAGGGATGAATACACGGGAAGAAACAATCATCAGGAGAAGCAACATACCAGGTGAGTGGTAAGGAGACACATCTGACAATTATGCTAGTTCCCAGAAATCAGTAACACTTCCCCTCCATCTTGAGGCAATTTTCATTTCCAGAGTTCCTCATTGCCGGTATAAAGAGCAAGCACAGACAAAGATGGAATCGAAAGGAGCACTATAGAACCTGCAGGTAAACTACAGGGGATCTGCAGAGGGGAACAGGACAGCCCTGTGGAATCACCTTACCACATATGCGGTAACTCACTATCCTGAGTTTAAAATCTAGAGACACATACTGCTTCATTCTTCTTAAAAGGATGAAAACTATTTTAGGGAGAGGACTAAATTACTCCCTGATTTGTAATCGTGGGTGGTCATGTTCCAACTTGTAGTCAATGAAAGTTGTGCATAAAACTGATGAAAGATTATAAATAGATAATATTTTTCAAGCCCAGCTGAATAATCACAGCAATTCAGCTAGAAGATGTGTAAACTTGGAAGAATGCTGGGTAGTTAACGTAGCATCTGAGTTCGCACTTAACATCTGTGAGTCCAGAGCTGGGTGTGGGAATAAGGAAGAGACCGTGGTGACATAGTTCTGTACTGTCTTTCTATGATGACGATATGGAGCCAACCAGAGATATTTAAAATTAAACATGTGGCTTCTCTAGGACAAAGGATTGAATTCAAAAGTAGAATTCTTCTATTCCATTATTTTCCTTTTTACTTTGACATTCTGCATGCCAAGCATAAAACCAGAGAAAGAAAATCCAAAGGGTGACATGTGATAATCAGATTCCATTTTTGTATTTGGGAAAACTGAGCCGTGGAACTTGTCACTTGGGAAGCTAGAAAAGATTTTCAGCAACCATCTAGTACAATGGTTCTCAACCTTCCTAATGCCTCCTGATGCCATGACCCTTTAATACAGTTCCTCAGGTTGTGGTGATTCCCCAACCATAAAATTATTTTTGTTGCTACTTTGAAACTATAATTTTGCTACTGTTATGAACCGTAATGTAAATATCAGATATGCAGGATGTATTTTCATTGTTACAAAGGGGTCGCAACCCACAGGTTGAGATCTGCTGATCTAGTCTGAGCTGTCCTAAGTTAGTGTCAAACTTAGACTTTAGGGGTTTGTAAGTTCCTTAAAATTGTATGGGAAGTTTTATTTATTTAAGTGTGTGCATTCTTTTTGGAGAGGGGAGCCATCAGATTCTTAATGAGATCTGTGATCCCCCAAAAGTTAAAAATTACTAAACAGATCTAATAATTGATCAGTTCTATTCAAAATTCTATTTTGAATTCAATGGAAAATATCATTCCTCCACTTCTATTGGTCACTTACCTATTACAATGTTTAAAATAGTCTCCAATGACGATAAATTTCCCATTACAAGTCTTATAAATCTCTTCTGTTACAGTTGGAGCCAATTTCCCTCTTTCCCAGCCTTACGAGAGATGAAGAACAGCTGCTTGCTGCCATGTATTAACTAATTCTACCTATTCTTTAAGACCATTGTTATAGAAGCTTAACTCCAATTTTACAAGTCCTCTGGTTTTGCAATGACTATCGCATTATTTGCATATCTTTAGAGAATTAAATTTGAATGACTGTAAGTCAGCCAAAGTATCCTATCAAAGTATTTTCCAAAAAGGCGATGGAAGAAAAACGTCCTACTAAAAGGTTTGGAGTCATTTCATTCAGAACATGTGACTAAGTTCAGATTTCAAGGCGCCACACCAGCCATTTCCTTTTGGAACTCTAGTCCCTCTTGCCTCATTTCAGAAAAACTGGATTGTGTGTGTGTGTGTCTGTGTGCGCATGCACTATGGCATACAAGACCAAATAATGGAAAACACATGTATCAGAGACATGCAATACACATTACTAATTTTAACTGGTTTCCTGGATTAACTCAGAATCCAGATGACAGTTTAAGATCAAGACGAGGTTCTCTAATATAGCTCAAACCACCTGCACAAGTCATTAGTGCCGTGTGTCTGCTATGGTTTAAACTGATAACTGGAGTTCTTTAATACTTAAAATATCAAGAAGAGATGGAAAACCTAGGAATGTAAACTCAGGTTCTTTGAGGGAAATCTAAAACTGTGATCTAATTCCAAAACCTAGGAGTTCCTGGCCATGGTTGAAATGGCATCGTCACTTGAAGCCCAACCAGGAGGAGACTCAGGCTAGATTTGGTCTAGGTGGCCTTAAAATGGGTTTATTCTTCACTTCCTCTTCCAAAGGTAACAAGTTCTAGGCCAAGGAAATAATCAATATTGCCAGAAGAAGACTATCAGATAGAATATGAATGCCTGAAGCTGAACTCAGGAGGCCCGTCCTGAAGGACAAGTCAGTTACTTTACACTGGGAGTGCCAGGCCATTAGGAGACCAGCAAACCCATCACCTCTAAGGAACAGTTAAAGGGGCTACAGCAAAATTCTGCGGGACCTTATAAAATGGTTCTTTGGGTATTTTAGTCTTAACCCTCCTTGGGTAGTTAATGAGGCAGTCTCATCATTACCGATAAGGTTCTAATTATTTTAATTAAAGGAAGATCAATTGGGAAACAGCTCATGATAACTCTTCATCTCTGCAGGCCCCTCCTGGGCTTCTGGGCATCTGTGTACCCAGTGTGCATCCAGGAGCAGCAGAGAGGCTCCAAATCTCCTTTTAATAGTGGCAGATGAAGTTTCTGTTATCCTTTAAAGCTTTGAGTTCTATTAAAAAGTGACCATCCCTGGAAAGGACCACCTTTTGATTATTGCTTACAATTTGCCCCTCAGTGTGAATAAAAAGTATCAGCATAGGTTCTAACTGGGGAGATACCTGAAAACTCTAGGGGCTAGATGGGAAGGAGAAGGGCCTCTGAAGGAAAATGCAGGCAGGGGTGTGAGAGGCTGAGGACCGGCTGCGCCTGTTCGTTAAGGACCAGGTCTGCACTGCTAACGCGCAGGGCTCTAGAGAAGAGAAAGCATCCGTCACGGGTTTTCTGAGAAGAGGGAATGCGGTCAGCATTAGCTGAGGGGCTGAGAGAGCTGAGGTATGTAGAAAGACTGCTACACCATTTAAAATGTGTACTTAAAGAAAAAAAGAGCTTGACTATTTGGGAAAAATAGAACCAAAGGAACAGTATTGGAGTGAAAAACGTTAAAAGTTCGCCCTTTCTCTTTCATCAGCACACATTTGGGTACTGCACAAATGGGTATAAATCTTAGGTTCTGGGCCTTCTGAAATCAACAGAGATGAAACACTGATCTGAGTCAGGAAAAAGGCATAAAATATGATTACTTCAAATTCAAAATTAATCAGGCAAATGAAAAGGAAAAGAGAGAAATGGCTTCAAACATCAGCACTAAAATGTGGTTCTGAATGCCCAGAAGGGAAAGCCAGAAAAACTGTCTGGACATTGAAGGTGGAAAAACTCTAGGCAACGTGGAACTCTGAGTGGCCTGTAAACACACGATAACTGAAGTAAGTGCAGCCTGCCAAGAGGCTGTTAGCTGGCAGATGACTAACACACCAGCCAGAACACTGACCATAAACAGAAGTAAATATCCCCAAATTTTTACATACGTTTCATTTTAAAAAGCAACAAGATTTCACCAGTGCTTTGCAAAGAAGTATATAAAACAGATTTCTGCTCAGATACTAATCCTAACAAGACATAGCTTGCTCTGTGTAAGCTAGACTGATGATGGGCAGTGCTGTGCTATCTGTGCCTGAACCCAGGGGGTGTAGGGTGTGTGTGTGTGGGCCTGGCAGGCAGGTGAAGATCACCCATTCAGGGGCCAGAGACATCTGCAACCACAACACACAGAAAAGCAGGGGGGTGGGAATACAATAAGTAAGGAAGTAGTAAAATATCTCATTTCCACAGAGGATTCCAAGAACTTCCATAAGCTGACTCCACCATGCCACTCTTAACTCTGGTTTTCAACCTGAGTCCTGGTTTTGACCACCCCAACACGGCATGTGTGGCATCTCTGCTAGTATATTTTTTTACTCTAGTTGGCTCAAAACAAAGCAAAACAACAACAAAAAACTTTTCTGCTCTTTCCTACCCTGTTCAACTCTTAATGTTTTAAGGTCCACCTCTAAGAAACCTTGCATGAGAATGACAATATTGATCTTTTTCCTTATAACCAATTTATAAATATATAAACGTATAATGTTCATACTTATAGAAAAGAAGCTCCTTAAGAAAGACCTGGCAAAAATTGGGGTGGAATGAAACTGAGGCAGATGGTGGAGGGAGTAAAAGCAGAACCTCTCACTCATCAATGGGGAAGCACACTGAGTGAACGAGGACTAGTCATTCATGGAAACGGAAACACCGCGCGTGCTTCCCACTCCAAGTCTTTCTGGAGATGTAAGGTAGAAGATGCAGGGAGTGAAGAGCTCCTAGCCATGGCCATTTGTGCCCTTTGTGGAGAGCAATTAAAAATAGAGTTTCTCTGATAGGAGGGATTTAGGATGGAGAAAGGCAGGGAAGGGAGGAAGGGGGATATCACACGTTCAACTGTAACACAAACCAAAACTTAGTAACTATTATAATGGTGCCAAGGACACTAAGCAATGGGATTTACAGAGCTTACCTGGTCAAATGATCTAAAATGATGTCACAAAACAAGTGTGTAGACCTATACAGAATATATAAAATCTACCAACTGAGGCTGGGTGTGGCGGCTCACACTCTGGGAGGCTAAGGCAGGTGGACTACTTGAGATCATGAGTTTGAGACCAGCCTGAGCAAGAGCAAGACACCATCTCTACTAAAAATAGAAAAAATTAGCTGGGCATCAAGGCAGGGGCATGTAGACCCAGCTACTCAGGAGGCTGAGCTAAGAGGATTGCTTGAGCTCAGGAGTTTGAGGTTGCTGTGAGCATGACAATGCATGGCACTCTAGCCTGGGTGACAGAGTGAGACTTTGTCTATAAATAAATAAATAAAATGAAATAAAATCTACCAACCCTCAAGGGGCACTTCTAGCTGTCATGATGACTGAGGGATATTACAAGAATCCAGGGAGCAGGGGCAGGAATGTTGGTCATTCTGCAATGCACAGGAATAGTCACACACGACAATTGTCTTGTATCTCATACAACTCACATTGGTAAAAAAAAAAAAAAAAAAAACTTGATTATTGCTTTATTAGTCTAGAACTTCACTGTTTTACATTTAAAGTACTTTTATAGGGGTTTAAATTCATTCCTGCAATAAATTTCCAGGAATGAAACTAGTGAATAGTAACTTATTTCATTTATTTAACAAACTCTTAGTATTTCTTCATGATAAACGCTGTTCATCCAATTCTTACACCTTCCTAAGTCAAGGATTATTGTGCTCATCATCGCCACTTTGTAGATGAAGAAGTGAAACATGTAGGCATCAAGAGACTCGCTCTCAGCTGGCAAATGGCAGAGTAGAAGATTCAAACCTACAAAGTGTGGCCTCAGAATCCATTCTTATAACCATTCTGCTACGCTGGGGGTGTTGTCCTTTTCTGAACTCAACCAATAATTATTTCTCATTTCAGAAAATCACCTATGGCAAAGACACTGTTGGTATCTCAGTCACCTTCAGAACACACTGGGATCAGTCTGTATTTGTCGCACTCATAGGGATGGTGTGTGTCACTGCAAACCCCTGACTTGTTCACTTCTAGTGCAGTAGAAGCATTACAATATGTAATATATAATAGAATGTCTGAATATTATATATTAATTAATTCATCAAACATTTAATGAATTCTACCATGTGCCAGGCACGGGGGATACAGTAGTGAATAAAACACAAACAAACAAAACTTGTGCTTACAGAGCTTGTTTCTTTTTTTGAAAATTGTTTTAATTTTTTCAGGGTTCTCACTAAACAGCCCAGGATGGACTTGAACTCCTAGGCTCAAGTGATCCTCCTGGCTTGGCCTCCTGAGTAGCTGGGACTATAGGTATGAGCCATTGCATCTAAAGAGCTTAATTCTTATCAAAGTAGAGAGTGAGAGAGTAGAGAAGTGAAATAAGTAAAGTATATATTAACAGAATGTTGAATAAATACTATGGAGAAAAATGAAGCAGGGAAGGTGGTCAGGGAGTAAGGGTGTGGGGTGGGGTGGGAGAGCAGCTGCAGTATTAGATACCCCGTGAGGCTTCCCTGAGGACGTGACCTCCAAATCCAGACATCTGGAGGCAGTGCAGGAAGAGCTGCACACATGCCCAAGCTTCCAGGAGGACATGTCAGTGGAGAGGACTGGCAAGCAGCAGAAAATAGGGATGAGGACTGACACTCGGCAGGGGAAAACAAGGCAAGAAATCTGTGCAGTTGAGAGTTACCTGCAGACAAAAGATAGATGGAACCCTGGGACCACATGGTATCACTCCTGGGGAGAGAATTTTGGGAATGCCTGGATTGAGAAGGATAGGCATGGGGGAAAAGAGAAGTTCTGTAGTTCCATCAGATCCCAGGAGAGCACTTTTAACTGAGAAAGCAGTGTGTAACCTTTGTTCATTCAATAATTACATGATCACTGATTACAGACTGTGTAATGGCCAGGCAGTGTAACAAATTATTATTTTTTGAGGCAGAGTCTCACTTTGTTGCCCTGGGTAGAGTGCGGTGGTGTCACAGCCCACAGCAACCTCAAACTCTTGGGCTTAAGCAATTCTCTTGCCTCAGTCTCCCAAGTAGCTGGGACTACAAGTTCCTGCCACAATGCCCAGCTATTTTTTTATAGGCAGGGTCTCAGGTTGCCTGGCTCAGGTTGGTCTTGAACCTGTGAGCTCAGGCAATCTGATCACCTCAGCTTCCCAGAGTGCCAGGATTACAGGCATGAGCTACTATGCCCAGCCCTGTTACAGATTCTTACAACTTAGTACTTAGATTCTGTACTTAAGCTAGTCAGGGGTAGGGTTGTTTAAAGGAAAATGGACACTGCATCATGGATCCACAAAATAGTCAACATTCACTAAGTGGCTTAAACCATGAGCAATTACAGGAGAAAATGAAGTTTCTATCCTCATGTGGCTCATCCGAGAGCTGCAAAAGCAGAATTATATCTAAAACACTGGTAAAACATCAACCAAATGTACTTCCTCTGAGAAATCCTCTCTCATAACCAAAATTTGACCCCATGTCATGCCAGTTCTTTTCTTCCATAGCACCTGTCATAATGCATAATTAAACACTGGTTTATTTGCTTGTTTAAGTTGCTATGTCTGATCCCGTGAAGTCAGGCAGCACGTCTATTTTGCTCACCACCACATACCATAATGTACCCATAGTGCCTGGCAGCCAGCAAACAACGAGAAATACACAACACAACCTCCAGTGCTACGGAGTCTATCTTCTCATACTTGCTAGGTGTGCCATCCCAGAATAGTTACAGAAATGGTGGTAGCAAAGAATTTCTAATATCCTTAAAAACAATTTTAGGCAATACTGTTAAGACTTCTATCTGAAACACAGACAAGGTCATTTCTCTTCAACCTCAAGTTTATCTTTTGAATTCATAACCATCAGCAAGGGCTCTGTAAAAGGGAACCAGATGAAATTTATTCCCTGGGAAATTTGGTAGCCTACACCACAGGGGTGTAAGGTATATATTAGGTCAAGTTCCCACTTCCTCTCAAGTTTAGCTTCCTAGGGCTTTTGATACTCTCATAGCTAGGAATATTTCAGGAAATCTAGCTAATTCCACAACTGTCTAAGATTAATGGTAACAGATTTGCTTTCCTCTGGACCTGGCTACTTCCCTGAGAATGCTGCCCACACTGTGGGAGCTTTCTTCATTAGATCACAGAAAAAAGTAACATTTCATTGATCTCAAACAGCTCCTGAAACATCATTAAAAAGAATATTACTAAAACAGTTATTACTCATTTTCTTCTACTGCGTTTCTAGAGTACCAAATTAACATCTGATTGTGTAATTATAATTAGTGCCTCAAAAACAGAAAACAACTGAACTTTAGATGTGTGTAGCCACAAAGAGGTCCGTGAGAAGACTGGGTTGGAGTTAAAATTCACCCTGAAAGCTGAGTGAACTAGACCTGGAACTGGATTTATTGTCCTAAACAGTTTGGAGTTTTATCCCGGGATCACAGGCCAACACCAGGAATGGCCATTTGCTTTTTTGCTTCTTATAATTAAATCACTGGGACCAAGTACCATAAAATTGCACTTAATTTTAGCCAAAAAGGCTGAGAAGCAATAGTACGAGGACTATATTGTGTTACGATCTGAAATTTGAGGCCCCTAAAAACTGAACTGATGCTCAGAGGTCCTTCCCTATAACATCCACAACCCATGAAATAGCCACTCGCAATTACTACTATTAGGCTAAATAGAGCTCTTTCTTCCAAAAAAAACTTCGGCTTTTTAATTGCTTTTAAAATCAATGTATGGGAATTACGCATTCTTCACAGAGCATGAAAATGGTTTTCCCTGAAATATTTCTGTCCATTGTGTTGGGCAGAATCAGCTTCTAATCTGAAAATCACTAAATCAGAATTTAGAGGCTAGTATAACTTTTTATTCATAAGATGGAATCCTAAAGTATTTGGATGATTGTCACATGGTATCATGTATGTTCAGAAAAAGTTACTCAAAGACTAGAATAACTGTCAACAGGTTAAAATTAACAAGATCTGTCATTGCATTGCAATTTTACATCAAAATCCAATAAACCGAATCTTCTTATATATACAACCTTCTTATATATACAACCTAGTCTGTACAACCTTGAAGTCAACTGTGGTGTATAGTTTTGTTTTTTTAATAGGAGAGGTTGTCTCTCCCTGGTATGGTTTCTATATTGTTCCCACAAAACCTCATTTTGGGATTTGATGCCCAGTGTTGGAGGTGGGGCCAATTAGCAGATGAATGGGTCATGGAGGCAGATCTACCATGTATAGATGAGTGCCTTCCCTCAGGGTTGGGTGAGTTTTCAATTTATTAGTTCCCTCAGAGCTGGTTGTTAAAAGAAGTCTGGCACCTCCCCTCTATTTCTCCTGCTGCTTCTCTGCCATGTGATCTCTGCACATTGCAACTCCCTTTGCCTTCCACCTCAAGTGGAAACAGCCTGAGACCATCACCAAAATCCGATGCTAGGACCATGTTTTTTTGTATGAGCTAAACAAGCCTCTTTAAAAAAAAAAATAAATTACCCAGCCTCAGGTATTCTTTTATAGCAACACAAAATGGACTAAGACACTCCCCTACCACACCTGCTGAGGTAATAAAGCTTGCTGGAGGACCAGAAACAGGTGTGTGTGTGTGTGTGGGGGGGCCTACAAAACTCCTGAGGCCTTTCCAACCCATCCACTCCTGAAATGCAATTTGATTCAGACACATCCCTAGAAGTAATCAGACTAGAACATTGATTCCCTAAGGGCGGGCATTTTTATGTGTATGTTCACTGCTGAACCCCCAGTGCTTGGCACACAATACATTTGTATAAATGAATGACGTGGCCTTGGCTGTGCAGAAATGGCCCCACAGGATGCTGACTTAAAGAGGGTGGGAGTTTGGAAGTGCTCTCCTCTGCTAAATTCAGGGAACTGAGCTAAGCAAGAATCAGAGTAAGGCAGCTACCACAAGAGAGACAGGTTGTCCTACAGATACAGTTTTTAACTAGATAATTCCATCTCCTGGGAGTGAGATTAATGGTGGAACGCTAATTCGCCATTCTGAGTCTCATTCTCTCCATTGAAATCTCAGCAGGTCTCAGTCTGCATTAAACTTGGCTGCTTTTCAATCATATAATGTTCAGAAAAGCCTAATGTTTGAATACATTCATGTGTTTACTTCCTTCAGTTCTTTACAATTGATAGTTTTGTAGGCTTACATAAGTGAGACCAAGGAAATGGTCTTTGTAAAGGTGTCTGGATTTATAAATAGTTTTATTGCTCCATTTAAGCTCAGCAACATGTAGCCCTGTTTGCAGGCAAGTTTCATTAACAATAGGTAAGGCCATATATATTTTGAGAATCTGAGCTTGCTAATTAATCTCATCCTTAGATGAAGTCCAATTAAAATTATTAAGTCCTTTGAAATTTTACTTTTTAAAAATTTAAAAAAGTTTTCAATTTTATCTGGACATAAAAATCTTACCTGAGGCACTTATGCAGATACTACTCTCAGACAATACAATCATGGAAAATAAAGTAACTGACAACTACTGCCTTCTTTAGAGACTTCCTGTAAATGACTGACACTAACTTTCACATTTTCAATATTCACTTTATGCTTGCAGATGAAGTAATTAGAAAATACTAATTCTGGAAAAGATGGAAAAATGGACTTTCCCCCTTGCTACTATAAGAAACCAATCTAGACAAGTTGTCTATAAAGAACTAAGGAAGCAATCTCTGCATTAAATAATAAGTGCTGGAGACGGGAGGCTGAGGCAAGAGAATCACCTAAGCCCAGGAGTTGGAGGTTGCTGTGAGCTGTGTGAGGCCACGGCACTCTACCGAGGGCCATAAAGTGAGACTCTGTCTCTACAAAAAAAAAAAAAAAGAAATAAGTGCTGGAGAACTTATGATTGAATACCTAGTGGGGGTCACTATCGGGTATAATTAAGGCATTCTCTGCCATGAGCCAAAAAAATTGAGGAACCCACTGTCTTTTTTATTTTTTTTAACCCTGTTCCCCTTTTCTCAGCATCTTAAAAGAAATGGCTTAAAGACTGAAAATTTTTGCTTTCCATAATATAAAGTAACTTAGAAAATACTACTCTGCACATTAGTAGTTTTCCCATTCTATGAATTCCAATATGCTACTATATAAGTTCATAAATAGTACCACTTATGAATTTTTTGAAAAAAAAATGAAGATTTTTGAATTATTGTAAATTGGGATATAGAAAAGGCATCTCTTGCTATGGTGATGTTATTATTCTAAGCCATAAAATATAATTTATCTTTTTAGCAGGTGACAAAGACTCCCTAACCCAACTCTAATCAGTCTCCTTTGAACCTTCTGCTCATCCAGGCCTGACCTTGGGCTTCCCTCTCTATACTTATAGAATCCAGGCTGAGCAAGAATCTTGCCAACAAGATTAATGAAAATCCTCTACCCTTGGTCTCTGACCGCCCTTGATATGTAATCACCCTGGCCTGCCCTCAGCAAGAATTCTGGTGAGTCAGTCTAGCAAGAATCCTCCCTTCCCCCTGATATCTCCACTTAGTAATTTTCCATTTACTGACCCCTACCCTGCTCCTTGGTTATAAATTCCCATTTGTCCTTATTGGAGCCAGATTCAAGCTCAGTCTTTCTCCCTCACTGTAAGACTCCATGGCGCTGGTCCCTGTATCTACTGTTATGCCTTCCCTTGAATAAAGTCTTCCTTACCATCATCGACAAGTGTCATCAATAATTTTTTATTTAACACAAGGAAGTCACTGCTCTCAATCTTCTATTTCTTTCCCAAGATGAAAGCAGTATTTACAAATCTACTGTGTGAATCCTGGGACTATATATAACTCTGTTGGCAAGAAGCCTAATGGTATTTTAGAAAACTTAAAAAGTGAACTAACTATAAAATGCTCTGATCAATATATGTCATATCTGACTTGTTAAGGAGAGAATAAGAACAGAAAGTGAAGGATAACACCCAGGGAGGAAAGCCTCTTGCTTTTTTGTTTTACAAATTAAATTCATAAAATCCAGAGTTTTTGTTTGTTTTTCAGGATAAGACCTGCCACATTGAAAATCATAAATAGTGAATAAAAAGTGAGCATAATGGAGTAAATACTACATTCCAGTGTTCCATTTAGCTGTGAAGATGACAAACACTGCTGAAAACCCCAAACTAGGCCTGCTCCATCCCCCAGGCCCTTGTGGAATGTATGCAACAAGACCTCTGAGAATAGCTTAGAGACCAAATTCCCAGAGATTTCTAGTGGTAACTATCGGACTCAAACCATGAGCAGATTTTTTAGCAAGGATGTCATTTTGATTTTTTGAACTCTGCAGAGTTTCTCATGCTCTCTTATGGAAGACTTCCTAATAGGAGGCACTGATACAGCAAAAACATTATCTTTCTGGAGGATCCACAGTTGTCTCCTAGGAGTGAATAAGAATCTTCCCCAGGCTCCTCCTAACACATTCAGTCCCATTTGTTAAAGACCCTGCAAGTCTGAAGTGAGAACCCCATAGGTTCTTACGTAAATACTAAGGTGGAGACACAGGAAATGTGCTCATAAAAAGCTGGTGGTGGAGGGCTCAAGGTCCCAAGGTGGTATCAGAATAGGAACTGTTTTCAGATAAGATTCCTAACCAAAATCCTAATACTTCATTTTATATGGAATCAGAAAAAACCTCGAATAGCCAAGACATTACTCAGAAATAAAAACAAAGCAGGAGGAATCACGCTACCAGACCTCAGACTATACTATAAATCGATAGTGATCAAAACAGCATGGTACTGGCACAAAAACAGAGAAGTAGATGTCTGGAACAGAATAGAGAACCAAGAGATGAATCCAGCTACTTACCATTATTTGATCTTTGACAAGCCAATTAAAAACATTCAGTGGGGAAAAGATTCCCTATTTAACAAATGGTGCTGGGTGAACTGGCTGGCAACCTGTAGATGACTGAAACTGGACCCACACCTTTCACCATTAACTAAGATAGACTCTCACTGGATTAAAGATTTAAACTTAAGACATGAAACTATAAAAATACTAGAAGAGAGTGCTGGGAAAACCCTTGAAAAATCGGTCTAGGAGAGTATTTTATGAGGAGGACCCCCCGGGCAATTGAAATAGCTTCAAAAATACACTACTGGGACCTGATCAAACTAAAAAGCTTCTGCACAGCCAAGAACACACTAAGTAAAGCAAGCAAACAGCCCTCAGAATGGGAGAAGATATTTGCAGGTTATGTCTCGACAAAGGTTTAATAACCATAATCCACAGAGAACTCAAATGTATAAGCAAGAAAAGAACAAGTGGGTGGCGCCTGTGGCTCAGTGAGTAGGGCGCCAGCCCCATATGCCGAGGGTGGTGGGTTCAAACCCAGCCCCGGCCAAACTGCAACAACAACAAAAAAAAATAGCCAGGCGTTGTGGCGGGCACCTGTAGTCCCAGCTGCTTGGGAGGCTGAGGCAAGAGAATCGCGTAAGCCCAAGAGTTAGAGGTTGCTGTGAGCTGAATGACGTCATGGCACTCTACCAGAGGGCGGTACAGTGAGACTCTGTCTCTACAAAAAAAAAAAAAAAAAAGAACGATACCCTGTTTCTAAAAAGAAAATAAAAAATTAAAAAAAAAAAAAAAAAAAGAAAAGAACAAGTGATCCCATTGCAGGCTGGGCAAGGGACTTGAAGAGAAACTTTTCTGAAGAAGACAGGCGCACAGCCTAAAGACATATGAAAAAATGATCATCATCTTTAATCATCAGAGAAATGCAAATCAAAACTACTTTGAGATATCATCTAACTCCAATAAGATTAGCCCATATCACAAAATCCCAAGACCAGAGATGTTGGCATGGATGTGGAGAAAAGGAAACACTTCTACACTGCTGGTGGGAATGTAAATTAATACATTCCTTTTGGAAAGATGTTTGGAGAACACTTAGAGATCTAAAAATAGATCTGCCATTCAATCCTATAATTCCTCTACTAGGTATATAGCCAGAAGACCAAAAATCACATCATAACAAAGATATTTGTCCCAGAATATTTATTGCAGCCCAATTTATAATTGCTAAGTCATGGAAAAAGCCCAAGTGCCCATCGATCCATGAATGGATTAATAAATTATGGTATATGTACACCATGGAATATTATGCAGCCTTAAAGAAAGATGGAGACTTTACCTCTTTCATTTTACATGGATGGAGCTGGAACATATTCTTCTTAGTAAAGTATCTCAAGAATGGAAGAAAAAGTATCCAATGTACTCAGCCCTACTATGAAACTAATTTATGGGTTTCACATGAAAGCTATAACCCAGTTACAACCTAAGAATAGAGGGAAGAGGGAGAGGGAGGGGAGGGAGGGGGGTGATGGGCAGAGGGAAGGAGATTGGTGGGATTACACCTGCGGTGCATCTTACAAGGGTACATGTGAAACTTAGTAAATGTAGAATATAAATGTCTTAACACAATGACTAAGAAAATGCCAGGAAGGCTATGTTAACCAGTGTGATGAAAATGTGTCAAACGGTCTATAAAACCAGTGTATGGTGCCCCATGATCGCATTAATGTACCCAGCTATGATTTAATAATAATAATAATAATAAAAGATTTCTAACCAAAATCCTGATTATTTGTGATCATTCATAAAACCAGCATATATATTCCACTCCAAATACTTACATAACACGGTTTTATCTTTAAGCTGTTTACAATCAAGCTGATAGGCAAAATACATATGGGAAAAAAATAGTAATAACTTCATAAGTCAATGCAAAAGATATAAGACAATGTAATAGTATGACAATATCTAATAGAAATTAGCATTAGATATTAACAATATCTAACAGAAATTTAATCCTTGTTGTTAGGATCCTATTTATAGTTCTGTTGTAAAGGATAAATATGTGTATTTTTATATATATACAGACGCATATATACATATATAGAGAGAGACAGAGTCTCACTCTGTCACCCTGGGTAGAGTACCCTGGCATCATAACTCACCTCAAGAAGTTGAGGTCAGCAACTGCAAACTCTTGGGTTTGAGCAACCCTCTTGCCTCAGCTTCTCGAGTAGCTGTAACTACATGCACCACTATGCCCAGCTACTTTTTCTATTTCTGGTAGAGACAAGATCTCATTCTTGCTCAGGCTGGTTTCAAACTCCTGAGCTCAAGCAATCCATCCACCTCGGCCTTCCAGAGTGTTAGGATTACACGCATGAGCCACCATGCCTGGCCAAGGATAATTATATTAACAGTATCTCACAGTAAAAAATTATTCAAGAGTAAATACAGCAAGGATGGGATAGCTTTTTGGAAACCGCAAGACTTATTTGTGAAGTCCAAATACATTATGTGGTATAGTAACAGATAATGGTTATAATAAATTAAGGAAACTTCTATCCAGACAAAGAAATGAACAGAACTGCTTTTAACCCTAAAACAGATAAAGGGAAAAAAGTAATTCCTTCTGGAGCAAATGGGAATGAAGTTAAGGGAAGGTGACCAAGGGTGGTGCTGTCTTGTTTTACTTTGTTTTCAAATAAAAGTTTTGGTTTAAATTACTGATCAAATCTCAGCTTCCTGTAAGTAAGTTGTCATTCTGACTTTCTCGAACTTGTTTTATCTTGCTGTGGTTTGCGGGTTCACTTTGCTATAAGCCAGTGTTCAGTACCTACCTCGAGTGAGAATTATAAACCTTACTGAGTTGTGCGTTTAACAACCAAGTTTGTGAAGGCGCTTGGAGAGCTGCCTCCTGCCCTAAAGGACATGCACAGCACCTGCATTTTACTCTCTATAGAGGGAATTTTTACCAAGGAAATGACCTGAGCTGAGATACAGTGCCAAACATTGCATTTGACCTTTGCCAAAACTTCTGAAGAGTTGGACAACCAACTGACTTATTGCAGCACTACTTTTTAGGTCTGACAACCATGTGCATGACCTTCATTCAGAGAGGCAAAGAATGCAAGGTCATGTTGTAGACATTGCTGTTACTGGTTTAGTTCCCTGTCCTTATGTGGCTCTGCCTTCTGGTTTCTCTACCCCTGGATAACTCTGAGCAGGTGGCAGCTGGAGGCTTGCAGCATGAAATCAGAGAAATGCATGAGCTCTTTTGCATACCTGCTATGCCTACAATGTAGCACAGTGAGACAAAAAGCCTACATTTTGCACAGTTGTAGGGGAGAAAATCAAACATGCTACTATGATAAAAGGGAAGTTAGGGAAATATCAATGCATAGTTCACCTACAGAATAAACTGCGCATTTGTATGCACAACATTGAGCTTAAAAAGAAAACTGGGCATTTCATCCATTTTTGTAACGGATAAGTTAAAGCTGTGTGGGGATTTGAAATGACACAACCTTCATTTTAGATGTTAGGAATCTGAGGCCCAGAAATACCTGGGCTTCTTTTAAGTTCTGTAATTTACTCTCATTAGTCCTGCTGCGTGGAGACAGTCCAAAGAAAGGGTTTGTCTACATCCCTCATGATATAATAATTGATGAAATAATTGTTTTAAAAGTGAAAATTACATAAAAATATTGATAATTAACTGAGTTTTATTTCATGACATTACTTACAACTTTTCCTGGGTTTTGGCCCCATGAGGCTCCAAGCTACAGCATGGAATGTGGGGGTCACAGGGCCAGTGTCAGCTTTAGCTCTGATACTGCTGGATCATGTCATTCTAGGAAAAATCACTTGGCCTCTTTAATCTTCTACTTTCTATTTTTATTCATCCAATATTTACTGATGCCTACTTTGGGCCAAGCCTATCCTAGTGCTACAGTTGAGAAGTGTACAAAACAGACTAAATCCTTACATTTTGTAAGGCCTGCTCACTGGCCTTTAGATCTGCATCTGTGATTTCCACTACTGAGGCAGAGGGGGCAGACAGGAAACAAGTGAATACACTATGATCGAAAATAATAAAGACTAAGGACAAAACTAAAGCATGGAAGGTGGATAGGAAATGTTAGGTGTTGGATGGAACTTTGGGAAGAGTCATCTGGGAAGGGCTGAGCAGCGAGATGAAAACAGGTGACTTTTTGGCCACGCCCTGACAGAACTGACAGCACTAGTCATGCAGGTGTCTGGGAAAGAGCACTACAGGCAGAGGGAACAGCGGGCAGAAAGGTCCTGAGGCAAAACCATGTCCTTGGCATCTGCCGAGCAGTAAGGAGACCAGTGTGACTGCGGCAGAGAATAAAGGGAAGAGGAGGAGGAGGAGATGAAGCCAGGGAGGGAAGCTGGGGACCAACTCCTTCCAGGTTGCACGAATTTGGCCTTTTACTCTAGTTAGACGGGAAGCAAATGGAGAGTCTGAGGGGCAGTGTCATGACTGACTTATGTTTTAATAAGATCACTCTGACTAGCAGTTTGCTTATTTATTTCAAAGGACATGATAACCACTCAAATTTCCAAAGTTTGTAAGGATTAAATATTTGTGGAGGGCCTTCAGGATGTCAAGTCAGTGATTATTATACGGAGTCAGAATAGAATAGTGGAATCACAGATGCAGATCTAAAGGCCAGTGAGCAGGGTAACATGAGCTATTAATACTTAACCTGCAGTGCGTGATTACAAGGGTTAAATGTAACAATGTCAAGTGCACCTTTCAATACAGCAAGAACTGAAAGGTGCCCCTGAGTTCTGGAGCACAGAGAAGAGCCCTGGGAAATGACAATCCTGGGGTCTAGCCCCAGCCTTCTACTGCCCCATGGTACAAACAGCAAACCAACTGAATTCTCCATAGTTTGTTCATTTTCTCCATGTCTCTAATGAGTGGGGGTTATGACAACAGCTGTTCTCAGTACACTGTACCCCACAGTGAGGTAAGGGTTAAGGAGTTAATACCTGCAGCAACGCTGTACAGCAGGAGCTCCTGAAGAGTGTTTCTGCTCTTTACGCAAGTGTGACTAAGGCTTCTATTAAAGAGACAGTGAAAGAATCCAGAGAAAGCTGCTGCCCTGGAAACAATGTGAGATTTATCCGTTTATCTTGAGCACATTACCCAGACTCTTTCAAGTTCTATGATTTAGTACACAGAGAAAGGAGAAAAAGAGGAGGAGGGGGAGGAGAAGTAGGAAAAAGAGGAAGGAGAAGGATGAAGTGGTGGCAGGGATGATGAAGAGGATGAAGAAAACGTAGGAGCAGATCTCTATCACACAGTGGGATAGCTCCAGAGAGGATAATTTGGCAAGGATTAAAAATTTCTTTTAAGTCCTCATTTAGTGCTAGAAAGCACTAGAAAATCTGGCAAGTTTCCTATCTCTCTTTTATTTTTAAGCCAAGTTATCTTAATCAGCTCCTTGTAACTTAGTATTTCTCACCAGAATCCTTGACATCTCTTCTTTCGGGGCTTCTTTGGGTGAAACCCCGGGGCCCTTCCTGAGTGAAAACCACTGCGCTGTGGCACCGCCTGTGTGGCTCACCCCGAGTCTCTCCAGGAGCTCGGCTAATGGCTGATCACTGAGTCGGTGTAACTCAGAAAATGCAGGCTATACACTTTCTTAAAAGAACCTTTTTTTTTTTTAATTTAGAAAAAGCAAGACTTTAAAGCAGTGAAGGCAAGTCACAGCCCAGCCAATTTCTTCCACAGTGACTTGTTACTTTTACAGCAGTAACTAGTGTAACTCAGGTAGTCAAAATACCACCAAATACATGTCCTGGCCCAGTGTGATTCCCAAAACAATATAAAATTCCTAGACAAAAGACCTGCGTGGGGATTTTCCACTTGCCCCCCCGCCCAGCGATTTGATGCCTTTGCTTCCTTTCCTATTCCTTTCTATCTAATAAATTCTATCTTGTCACTGATCTTTGTGGTCTGTGGGTTCATTCTTCGAGAATCTCCGAGACCAAGGACCTACTGTAGAAAGAAATTCTGGCAGCAGAATGATCTTACTCCTTCGGAAACAAGGCATTTACATCATGCTAAGTGCCATGAAAACATATTTGTTTTTTCCATAAGTATGTGAAAAATACAGAGAAAAAAGAAATCCCCAAGCTTAAGAACAAGGAGAAAAGCGATTAGAAGGGAACCTAGAAGCAGCAGAAACACCCAGATCATAACTCCTGTGAAAGATACTTAGAGCTGAACATATATTCCTGAGAGTCATGGGGCTTTACATAGAGGGTGTTGGCCATATAGTCTTTAAAGGGCCTTTGGGAAAGCATGTGGTATGGCCAGCAGAAGCTCTGCCAACACCACTTGGAAACCTCTATGAATGGAAGCAATCTCAAAGCAAGAGCACACGGATGTTTGTCACTTTGAGGCAATCACTCCTTCCCCCAGCAGAGCCCCTCCTATGTCAGTGTTTTTATTCCCGATACAAATTTTCTTGCTACTTCTTTGGCATTTACTACCCTTTTCAAACTTCTTTATTGAGTTTTGGTTATAAAGTAGCTTTGTTAAAGGAAAATGGAAGAAGGTAGCAAAAATGTTTGGCATTACAAATTAAGAGGAAAGATCTTATTTGGAGGAACATTTGTGTAGCTTTACTCATGTCCAAGGTGGTCTTACTGCTGGGCAGCTCACCACAGTTGACTCATATTCGAAGAAGACCTCATGTGAAATAGAAGCACCTGCTTGCGTAGCTTTTGCTTTGTGTAGGGTACACAATGAAACACATACTTGGCTTCAACCATGTGTCCTAATTAAAATTTTCCTTTTCCTTTTTTTTGTTTTGAGACAGAGTCTCACTATGTTGCCCTTGGTAGAGTGCCATGGTGTCGGAGCTCACAGCAATCTCAAACTCTTGGGCTTAAGCGATTCTCTTGCCTCAGCCTCCCAAGTAGCTGGGGCTTCAGGCACCCACCACAACGCCCAGCCATCTTTTTGTTGCAGTTGTCATTGCTGTTTAGCTGGCCTGGGCCGGGTTTGAACCCACCTGCCTTGGTGCATGTGGCCAGTGCCGTAATCACTGTGCTATGGGTGCCAAGCCTAAAATTTCTTTATAGAGCAACATATGTTATCCTCACAACAGCTGAAGACAAACTAGTCACCAGCACTTGCCCACTGGCTTGATCTGGGCTTAGTCTCCAGATCCATGCAATGTCTCATGTAATTTTCAAGTGGCTCTTTTACCTCTATGGGTTTTGCATTAGCCTCTAGGCTACTCCTTAATACAAAGGCCTGTATTAAAAGTTAAATCTTTACTTTTCCATGTAATGATAACAGTTGATATCATAGTCTCAATTGTGGACCTGTCAGGTCCAACACAAAAGCCAGTCATAATCAAATTTTCACTAACATCCCTTTTTGTAACTGCATTCACTCACTTGATAATTCTGGCACTTATTTTCATGATAGGATCAACTGAATTAAACCTGAGACTGCCAAATTCATTAGTTTAGAGGACTATAAGTTTTTTTTTTTTGGGGGGGGGGGAGATAGAGCCTTAAGCTATCGCCCTGGGTAGAGTGCTGTTCGCATCACAGCTCACAGCAACCTCAAACTCCTGGGCCCAAGCGATTCTCTTGCCTCAGCCTCCGAGTAGCTGGGACTATAGGCCCCTGCCACAACACCCAGCTACTTTTTTTTTTTTTTTTGTTGTAGTTGTCATTCTTTGGCAGGCCCGGGCTAGATTTGAACCTACCAGCTCTGGTATATGTGGCTGGTTCCTTAGCCACTTGAGCTATAGGCGCCACCCCAGGACTAGCAGATTCTTTACCAGACTGACCTACTTACCTACAATAACACCTCTATGAGCTTTGAGATGTCTTCACCACAAATGAGTGAAGAAAAATATGTATGAAGAAAACCACACATACATTGCAGAAAATACAAAAACTAGAATGACTTCTACAAAAATGACTATAAAAAATGCCTAGGTTTTGGTGGGCTACAGAGTCAGGCGGGGGGCAGGGAGTAACCCAAATCATACACATTAGCACTGAATGCTGATATGAGCTCTAGAAAATCCATGAGACTTCTTTACCCTAAGGCAGAAGCAGAAAGAGTAGTGTGTGAACTCATAGAAAATACAAAGAAAACTGAACACCAGTTTAGGAAAGGATGATCCAGTACATTCCTTATAATAGGTAAACAGAAAGGCTAATAGCACATGTTTCCAATTTAATCTCACAGAGAAATACCTCCCTGTGGTAAACAGAGATGATCACAGAGTAACCCTGGAAACCCCTCTGTCCTTCATCAACATAAAATTTGTGTTATGTTCATGATAAGAAGTAATTCTCACTGAACAAGTTTCCAAGGGAAAGGCAATAAAATCGACAAAATTTTATACAAAGAGTTAAAAAAGGTCCTTTAAAAATAAGGTTAACTCAGTGGTCAAAAAAAGTACTGTGGTTTTGGTAGATTACTTGCCATCTTCTGTAATGCCTTTTATTCTGCTCAACAGTACAGTCCTAACCTTCTTCTCAAGTTAGATCATTGTCAATTCACACCTGAATGAATACAAAAGTTCCTAACTGTGGCCTCTGCTCACTCAGCTTCTAAAGCAGCTTCTGTCTACACGAGTCATTTTGGATACTGTCAGCTGACTCTTTGTCACACATCACTTTTGTTTGTATTTGAAGGTCCTTGCCATACTGTGAGAGCAGTGAAGGAATGCCTCTTTATGGTAGTGATGCTAGAGCAGAGAAAAACGTGAAGTGAAGAAATGAGCCATGTAATGATCTGGGCTACAAGGTTGCCAGGAAGATGGAAAAGGCCTGAGGCTAGGATAAACACTCAAGAGGAGGAAGAGCAAGAAAGACTGTGCGCTGGATGGAATGATTAAAGGGTATGGTAAGAGAAAAAGAAATCAGAAAGATAGAGATCAGTTGAGCTATGGAGGCCAAAGTTAGGAGGGTGGACTTGGTTATAAGTGTAATTTATAATAAGTGATGAGAGTAATTCAATAAACCCTGCTAGAAAATGAATTATTTAGGATCACTTATTTTGTTAAATTAGGGCTGAAGTTTAAAGGACAATTTAAGAAGACAAAATTTTTTTTTCACATATTACATATGTTTAAATTGAATCATATTTACATTGGCCAACATCTTCCACTACTAAAATTCAATGGCAATCTAAGCAAGAGGAAAAAAATAAAGTTACACACAAAATTTTGTATTCTCATTATGTCTTAGAACTTTAGTATTGTCTTTTGATAAAACAGGTTAATAAGTGAATGAATATCAGAATAAGGATGATTTAAAAAATAATACATATATACATGGAAAGACTTGTTTATATTATACATTTTCAGATGTTAAAGTTATCACTTGTTTGCATGACAGATTATGTATTAATATATCAGTGTTCTATCTTAGAATGCCACCACTTTTAGGTTCTTGAGGATTAAACAACAGATTCACTGAGTCTGACAGGCAGCCTCTGAGATGACCTCTAATACCAGGGCCCCACAGGTATTCATATTCTTGGTATCTCCCTTCTATTGAATGTGGGCTGGACCCAATAATTTGTTTCTAATAAGTAGAATATAGTAAAAGTGATGGGATACCTGCTCTGATATTATGTTACAAAGTGACTATGGCTTCCATCCCTGCACTCTCTTGTTTGCTGTTCTGGCAGAAGTCAGACGCCATGTTGTGAGCTGTCCTATAGACGGGTGCATGTAGTAAGGAGTGAAGAGAGGCTCGGGTCAAATTCTTCTCGGTAAAGAATTGCAGCTCTCAATCCACAAGCTCAGTGAATTTGATCCTTCCAACAACCAAATGAGTGAGCTTGCACATGGATTCTCCCTAAGAATGAGAATGCTGTGCCATGTGACAGCTTGACTGCAACCTCATGGGAAATGTGACTCAGACCCACCCTAACTAAGCTACATATGGATTCCAAACCAAAGAGACCATGAAATCATAAATGCTGTTGTAAGTCATTAATTTTGGAGGGTAATTTATTATACAGCAATATACAATTGACACATTAAGCTACTAAAACATCTTAATGGAGTAGATTCTTAACAGTGGCTAATTCAAAAACATTAAAAATGGTCTGAAATAAGGCCAGCTCACGCCTGTAATCCTAGCACTCTGGAGGCCCAGAGGCCTGGAGGACTGCCTGAGCTCAGGAGTTGGAGACCACCATTATATAACATTCCTTTCTGTAACATCCTCATCTCTACTAAAAATAGAAAAAATTAGCTGGGTGTGGTGATGTGCCTGTAGTCCCAGCTACTCTGAAGGCTGAGGTGGGAGGATCACTCAAGCCCACAAGTTACAAGTCTACCCTGGGCAATGCCGTTAAACTTTGATTCTTAAAAAAAATATTAGTCAGAGAATCATGATTATATATTAAAAAAATCAAAACATCATTTTAAGAGAAGACTCTATTCACTCAACTGTCTATATGCAATTATATAACATTAAATTGGAATGAATTTCAATGAAAATGCAAAGTTGCTGATACATTTTTTAAAAATAGACAACTTGCAGGACTTTAAGGAGAAGTGAATTTATAATAGTAAAAGACACAACTCTCAGCCTGCTTGAACAGAATAGGACAGTTCCCAAATATATTTGCTTTGGGGGAGCCACTTCCAAAAACTGTGATCATTCAAAGCAGTTATATAAACATTCTATTATTAAAACTGACAAATTTGCTCAGCTGATTTGCTTCCTGCCCTTCTGTTTTACCTACTCCAGCTAAAAATGTGTCTCATGTGCATGCTGGCACTGGCATGTATATACCAATGTTATTAAGTTTTTCTAGATTTTCTTTTCATGGAAATGACTTTGAGATTAAATATAATTACAGTTTAGCCTGCTAGTCATTTGTTTATCTACTTGGACCCTCAAGAATGATGTGGTAGAGGGCGGTGCCTGTGCCTCAGTCGGTAAGGTGCCGGCCCCATATACTGAGGGTGGCGAGTTCAAACCCGGCCTCGGCCAAACTGCAACCAAAAAATAGCCGGCCGTTGTGGCAGGCGCCTGTAGTCCCAGCTGCTTGGGAGGCTGAGGCAAGAGAATCGCTTAAGCCCAGGAGTCGGAGGTTGCTGTGAGCTGTGTGATGCCACAGCACTCTACCGAGGGCCATAAAGTGAGACTCTGTCTCTAAAAAAAAAAAAAGAATGATGTGGTAGAATTAGAGTAACAGTATTGCTTATTTTTATTCCTCACGTACCACACCAAAAGGGGCATACAGAGGGGAAGATAAACAGTAAAAACGAATGAGTGACGGTGGCTGATGGCTGTGTTCACAGGATTCATTCCCTGATGAAAGATATCTAAAAACAAAACCAAAAAAGTCTCTTCTCTGTTCTATTTTCTCGAGTTATTTATCAACAGTGAAAGAAAGGAAAGGAGCAGTTTTACCACAACATAAATGGAAATAATTTAAAAGCAGGAAATACTGACGTACAGTAACTTAGTAGGACTTCCCAAATCCTTTCTTTAAAAATAGCAATACATCATCCACTGCTCTGGCAACTATGCAATCATTTTTTTAAAAGTCTTTTAAAAGCATACTTAACATTTTACTTTGCTTTTATAAACCTTGGTGTGAAGACTTCCTCAGACAAAAAGAGCCTTTCTTGCAACTTAACCTGTTTTCAACTCTCTTATGAGACAAAAATTTAAATAATAAAGAAAATGCAAGATAAAGAATAGTAAGTTACAAAAATAAAATTGGCATGGTGAACACAGAATGATGTTACTGGTAATTTCTAAAGGGCATTAACTTAGTGCCCATATCCTCCCTTCTTTAGCTATTTTTTATTTAAACTTTTTTCCACTAGCTCAAAACCACAAAGTATAATTGTTGTACGTTATGGTTTAAGACCAGACATTGACCTGGAAATGTAATTTATTTTGCTCGAAATGGACAATCAAATTCCTTTCCCCAAATATGTCCATCCTGTGTACTACAAACCAGCTGCTCAATAAAATCTGACTCCAAAATTTCACAGGCTTTATTTAAATCAGAGAGAGGAATCACTCACAACTTGTTTTTCTTTCCAAATTACATGTTTAAACTCAGAAATGACAGAAAATATATTTTATTCAACTTTCTTAAACCCTTATACATTACCCAGGATTAAAACCTCTAATATAAGGTATCTTCTCTGCTCTTTCAATAAATTGGTCCCTGAACTTTCTGTCCCTACATAACTTCCAGGGGTCCTCAAACTTTTTAAACAGGGGGCCAGTTCACTGTCCCTAAGAACGTTGGAGGGCCAGACTATAGTTTAAAAAAAAAACAACTATGAACAAATTCCTATGCACACTGCACATATCTTATTTTGAAGTAAAAAAACAAAATGGAAACAAATACAATCACACCGCCTCATGTGGCTCATGGGCCGCAGTTTGAGGACCCCTGAAGATTATAAATTATATAATAATAAATTAATAAGCCAAAGAAATCTATCTCTCAGTCCTGAGGAGTCCTATATAATTTCTCATAGGTCAACTTTTTGCATGTTTTCATTTCTACAACAACTGTTGAAAAGTAGGTTAAAAATTTCAATTCACTCTTCTCTGTGAACTCCACATTTCAATTAATGTTGTAGAAAACCAACCTAGTACATACTTTAATTATTTTATATTTGAAAAGATTAGGCTAAACTATGCTTGACAACTGTTACGAATCATATAGAGAATTAAAATCTTTTCAAGTGACCACAAATTACCAAATAACATTTACCTTACTTATTCCTTTATTCAACAAACATTTGCTATCAAATCCAAAATACTGTGTTATATTTTATTATACTCTTCTCAGTGAATGTATATACCTTACACTATAGGGAGACAGTGGTATACAAAATATTTTGTATATTTTGGAATCCTAAATATTTTCAATCCTTGTGCATCTGTCCTTAATATTGAAATAGTAAGATTAATCGGAAAATATTTTACAAAATGCATTTAAATCCTGGTTGTGATTATGTAAATGGTATGGATTACTTTCCTGAGCCTTAATGTCTTCATCTATAAAATGTTATGCAAACATTCCAAAATCTGTAAAAAAATCCAAAATCTGAAATAGTATTGTTCCTGAGCATCTTAGATAAAGGACAGTCAACTTGTGCTTAGCTCACAGCTTAGCATTGCACGGATTAATATAAATGAAAATTCCTCTTTCATGTTTCTTGTGAAGTTTCCTATGCTACATACTGTACTAGGTGCTGGGAATATGGGGTTTAAGCGGCGACCATAACAAACAGAAGTCCTGTCCTCATACAAGAGAAGTAGGCTAAGCTGACTGAAGAGACATAGGAGAAAAACTAAACAAGTTGTGGTGCCACGAAAGCCTAGAAATAAAGTATTTCAAGAAAGAGGAAATTTCAAAAATGTACAGGAGAGGACTGACTGGAAAGGGGCATGAAGGAACTTGTGAAGTAATGCAAACATTTATATCAGATTGAAATGGTGGCTTCACAATAGTTTACATTTGTCAAAACTCACTAAATATACATGTAGAATTAGTACATTTTACTGTATTCACATCATAAATACCTCAATAAGTCTAATTTTTAACAGTATAAATGTCATTAAAGACAATAAAAAGGTACAGGACCTGTTCTAAATTAAAGGAAACTCAAGTATGACAAATAGATGTAACATGTGATCTTTTTTTTTTTAAAATCTGGAATCTGGAAAAAAAAAGCTATCAAGAATATTTTGGACACTTGAGGCTAAGTGTTTGAGACCAGCCTGAGCAAGAATGAAACCCTGTCTCTTCAAAAAAATCGAAAAAATAAGCCAGATGTGGGGGTGCATGTTGGTAGTCCCCGCTCATTAGAAGGCTGAGGCAGGTAAATTGTTTGAGCCCAGCAGTTTAAGGTTGCAGTGGGCTCTGATGACACCTCTGCACTCTAGCTGGGAAGAAAGGGCGAGACTGTCTCAAAAAGGGGGGAGGGGAATATGGACTATGATAAACTATACTGTATCAATGTTAAATTTTTTTTGTTTAGTGTGATCATTTTATTATGGTTATTTAAGGGAATGTCCTTTTCACAGGAGATGCATTTTCAAAAATTTAGGGGTAAAGTGTCAGAATGTCTGCAGTTAACTCTCAAATGGTTCCAAAAAAATCCATATGAGTGTGCATAGATATTAAACAAATGGAAAAAAGCCAGGCGTGGTGACTCAAGCCATAATCCCAGCACTTGGGAGGCTGAGGTGGGTGGACTGCCTGAGCTCACAGGTTGGAGACACGCCTGAGCAAGAGCAAGACCCTGTCTCTAAAAATAGCCAGGTGTTGGGCGGCGCCTGTGGCTCAAGGAGTAGGGCACTGGTCCCATACGCCGGAGGTGGCGGGTTCAAACCCAGCCCTGGCCAAAAACCACAAAAAAAAAAAAAAAAAAAAATAGCCAGGTGTTGTGGCTGGGGCCTGTGGTCTTAGCTTGGGAGGCCAAGGCAAGAAGATCACTTGAGCCCAAGAATTTGAGGTTGGTGTGAGCTGTGACGCCACAGCACTCTACCAAAGGTGACAAATGAAACTCTATCTTCAAAAAAAAGGAAAAAGAAATATTGACAGCAATTGGTGAAATCTAGGTAAAGTTCTCCAAATATTCACTGGATTCATCTTTTGACTTCTCTATAGATTTGAATTTTTAAACAATAAGAATTAGGGGACTAAAAAAAAAAAAAAGGAATAATTAGCTATGTCAAAAACTGTTGAGAGGTCAGGTAAGATGAGAATGGAGACATGACCTTTGACTCTGGTGAGATATTAGCCACTGAAGGCCCTTTTGCAAGACTATTTTAGTGGAGTGGAGGGGGAAAAGCTTGGTAAGAGAGATAGTGAGTATAAGTAACCCTTTCAAGAATCTTGCTATGAAGGGCAGCAGAAAAATAGCACATGGAGTCAAGATAGCCTCCCTGCATCAAAGGTAATGTTAAGACATTTTGTATGCTGATGGGAAAGATCTAATTTAGAGAAAGAAATTGTTAATATATTATATTAGAGAAAGGATATAAATGCAGAAGTAAAGTCTTTGAGCATTGTGAGGTGCTAGGATTTAGGTTCAAAAAGGAAGGAATCAACCTTAGATGATGGTGATAACAATGACAATGTGGTAACACAGTAGCTACTCAGAAAATAGCCAGAAACTATTTAAAGCATTTTGACTCATTTAATTTTCACACCAACTCTAAGAGGAAGCTGAGGTATTACTTATATTTTCTTTTACAGATGAGAAAACTGAGGTATGGAAAATATAATTAACTTGCCTAGTGATAAGAATCTAGTCAGTGGCAAAGCTGGGATTTAGAACCTAATGGAAGGCAACAAGTGGAAAGGCAGAGTTTGTGGGAGTAGATGCAGCTGGGCTGGCGGTAGTGGAAACATGAGACAGCTCTTCTATGATCACATCTATTTTCTCAATGCAGCACTTGGTGAGTTCATCAGCTGAGAGGGTGAGGAGAGGGGATGTGTGAGTTTTGAAAAGAGAAGGTGAGAAATTCTTGTTTCAGAGAGAGAGAGAAAGTGAATTTGCTACCAGTGACCGGTGGCAGTGAATACCTCTTTGAGATTAATGGTTATAAATATGAAGTGAATCTATTTGTCCTGACTGGAAAATACTTTCAAGCAAGTTTCAGCTGTTTGTGAACAGACATATAGAAGAGAGTGGGTTTAACTAGGGTGAGATTATTCCAGGCAAGTGGGACTTAAGAAAAAAGCCAGGGGGCAGCGTCTGTGGCTCAAAGGGATAGGGCGCCGGCCCCATATGCCAGAGGTAGTGGGTTCAAGCCCAGCCCTGGCCAAAAACTGCAAAAAAAAAAAAAAGAAAGAAAAAAGCCAGAGAGTGCTCACAATAGAGTGCTGACAACGTAGCCATGGAATCCAGGCTGCGTAAGGAGAAGAGAATGGCCATGTGACAGACACAGAGAACAGTGGTAGTAGGGTCAAAGGACTGGAGATCTGTGAGGTAAGTGTGAATAGTAAAGACACTAAGTAACAGAGAATGGGATGTTTGGAAAGGAGATTTCAAAGGAAGTGCCATTACTTATGATGGTAAGGTCAAGATGGGAGGCTGAAATGATTGGATCAAAAAAGGTTAGGGTCCTGGACAAATCCCCTATGTGGCTGTTGAAGTTACACAGAGAGATAACAGAAGCCATGGTGGAGAGTCATTAGTGAAGGGGCGGGGCAGATGACAGTAACAAAGAAGGATAAGAGGAGTAAAATCTGATGCGTATACTTGAAAGATGTTAGAGGGACTGAAAAAGAAAGGAGGAGAAAGAATATGGAAGTTGTAGTGGGGAACAAGGTACCACCCAGCCTCCTGTAGGCTCTGACATACCCAAGGTAGGAAGAAAAATAAGGCTCTAATTTGGGAAATACCCTCAGTTAGAGCAAAGAAGTGAAGGGATTGTTCAGAGAAGAGGCTCAGGTACAGTAGAGTACTTGATACATGTAACATGCATCCATCAGCAATTAACATTTCTTAATTTGAACCTTAATTTTTCTAATAGTTTACTGCATCCTATAAATGAAACAATTTAAAGACTATTTACAAAGAATCTGAAACAGATTAAAACTACTGTGATGTTCTGTGATTGAACTTTCCAAATCCATGAAAGGGTCATCTTTAAAAATTAGTCACCTGGCCAAGATAAACATAGTTGAACAGCATCTTATTGTTTTTGGCTTAATGTCAATGGATAGCTCACTGTTATAAAATAGAACCAGGCATTCTCTTGCATAAGAACTCAGTATCAGGAAAACAAAATTAAATGAATTCTGCCTTGATGAAGTTTAGAAAATAGCCTATGAGCTGACCCAAGTTGAATCCACTATAGTTCAAGCAGAGGAAACATAGGTACCTATCAGATGAAAATAAATGAGATTTCTTAAAGTGTTATAAATTACACTTTGGAATATATTGTCCTTATTCTGGTGGTAGTATGTATGTATTCCATTAATACCGTGAGAGGTGTGCATTTACTGAAGAAAGAAATATTCTTCCCAGTATTATAGTTTCTTTTCTTAAATTTGTTCTTAATATCTTTGTAAAACTAAGTAATTATTATAATTTGCTAATGATTTAACACACAAAAAATTATATGTCTATAAAGTTGCCTCCTAAGCATTTCTAATAAGCTATCTGTACATAGGTTCATGAAATTCTGGAGTCCACTATGGTCTTAAAATATACAATGAATAATATTTGTTCCCTAAAGACTAAATTTTATTGACATTTATCTATTATCCCCCTAAAAATCCATTGTTCGTTTTACAACTGTATTTGAAAATTTAATTATGATCGTCAATCAGAATGTAGACTGTTTCAGCTGTAGATTAATTTAAAGGGCTCTTTATTTTCATTTTCCTTATGTAAATTTTTAACACTAGACAGAAAATTTACTGGTAGGTCCATTATGCCAGATAAGTGGACTTGAGAAAGACGGCTTACTCTCTTATTTTCAGTAGGCCTAATACGAAGTGCCAAAGAAAGCAATTAGTGAATATTAGACACTGCACTCGTTTATAATACACAGCTGGTATTGGGAATTATTCTTTTCTCCATGAAGAACCGTGACAGCTGGAAGCAATCTCTCCTTCACTAAATTTCTTTAGTACTTTGTATATTACTTATGGAACTCTTTCTTTGGAGTACAGTTATTTCTGTGCTTGTCTTATTTTTCCCTCTAGACTACAAGCAGGTACACTATGCCTTAACCTCATTGGATTTCAGTATTATTTGCATTTTGTTTAATGCACAGTATGTATAGTAAAACAAAATGCAATAGTAGAACTATCAAATCAAAACCTTGTATATTATGGATTAAACATAATTTGATTTCTGTGGTTTGGTCCAGGATCCTATTAACATTTAGGTAACACAGGAAACTGCTTTAATTTCCAAAGCTCCCAAACCTGAATTTACAAATTCACTGTTAGAACACAGCAGGGACTTATACTACATTTATGACTTGAAAGGCCCCAAAAGGCAAGTCTGCAAAGCAGTCAAGATGCTAGCTTTTGGCTTGGCACTCGTAGCACAGTGGATACTGCACCAGCCACGTGCACTGAGGCTGGTAGGTTCAAACCCGGCCAGGGCCTACTAAACAACAATGACAACAACAACACAAAAATAGCCAGGCATTGTGGGTGGACACCTGTAGTCCCAGCTACATGGGAGGCTGAGGCAAGAGAATCACTTAAGCCCAAGAGTTTGAGGTTGCTGTGAGCTGTGACACCATAGCACTCTACTGAGGGTGACATAATGGGACTCTGTCTCCAAAAATAAAAATATAAAAATGCTAGCTTTTTCAATTTTGTAAATAAAAATTATTTTTGTCTTTTAAAAAATACAGCAATTTTTAAAAAGAGAATAATGGAATTTAAAAATAATATTTTTGTGAAAATAGTAGGAACATGTTTCAGAAATAATGCATGGATACCCAATTGAACATTTTAAATGTCTTTTAATTAATCCAGAGAATCTTGGTTAAACAAAGGAATCTCATGTTGTTCATAAACCAAAATTTCAACTTACCATTTATGTTTATTGCTGGTAATACAATTGACATTTTTGGTCTTGTGGTCTTGTTATGGGTAGTAGCTGGTAACAGCAGGTGATCCTACAATTATCAAAGAATAATCTGTTATATATAATAACTAGTTGAGTCCTGAATAGGCCAAATTCGGGATTTCTAAGAAGAACATTTCGCTGAGATCATGAAAAATGACAGTTTTTATTTGAACTTGGCTTAGAATTATTCAATCATTCATTAATGTAGACCAGAAGACTACATATATAACCTTCTGGGTCTGTTTCCAGTCTGGTAAAATGGCAATGGCTAATTAGATAATGTCAAAAATACTCAATTTATCTATCCACTAAAAAGACATTTTTAAACTTTTTTTTTTAAAGAAGAAGAATTTTTCCCCCACAACAAAATTCTTATCCCAAATTATTGACATATAAGAGAGATTTTGAAGCAGGACCAGGGCCTCAAGACTTGTCCACTTAGCCTCCTCTTCTGTCTGCCTCTGAAGGAGCCACAGCATTAAACATTTATTTGTAAGCAACAGGTACATGTAAGAGAAAATGTGCCATTCTTGCCCTTAAAAAGCATATATTTCAGTAGAAGAACTAATATTTAGGACTATATTGTATCTGGCACAATAATATAGTCCTAAATATAATATAGCCAACTTTTGATGATCTGTGAGTGACCCAGGTTATGTGAAGTTTCTGGTTTCAAGCCACACTATTCATAAAATTAAGAGTGGCCAAGAGGAGCCTGCCTTCAGGAAAGGGGAAGTGTAACCATTTTGAAAAATGTATATACAGAGAATGCCCAAAAACATTTACACACATTTTAAGAAAGGAAAGAACTATATTGAATTCGTAATACTCAAGTCACATCTGACTTCTGTAATTACAAGGGAGCTCAACATGATTTATATTCATCTTTTGTTACTGGTATATATCCGTATAGAGTATTGCAATTTTAATATAGTTTTTTCCTTTCTTAAAATATGTAAACATTCTTTTGGTACCCTCTGTATATCTGTAGGTATTCCAAAGCTGATTATAAATGACTTATGATATTAATATTACCTACTATTTTCAATAGCTCCTCTTTTTCCCAGCAAAAACCTAAGAATTGTCATGGAGCCCCTTTCTTTATCATGACAATGGAGATCCATTACTTGTCCATGGTGAATATATCTTGCTCTGTAAACCTGTATATTGCTCTCAGTCTGTAAAGCTACCATTCTCTTCCTCAATAAACTTTGTTTCATGTTTGCAAAAAAAAAAAAAAGAAAGAAAGAAATTGTCACAGAAAAAAGAAAAAAAAGTACATTAGCATCTCCATTTAAACTGGAGATAAAACTGAATGTAAGTTTAACCGATTTTCCTTTTTTTCTTGTTCCTCTGTTCATTGTTTCATCATTCCTTCATCAAACTTGCTATATGAAGGACCTATCAAAAAGTAGGATTTGATATAGCTGCAAGTAATAAAAATTTGATACAACTTAGCTGAAAGTCAACATGATTAAGAAATGGAATTATCAGTAAAGCTAAGAAAATATCTAAAATGTGGAAAACAAATTGAAATTGATACATATGAACAGAACCGTGTAGAAAACATTTCCGGTAACTGCTTGTGCTTTGTGTAATTCAAGGCAACATTTCCATGAGAACATGTTTTTAAAAATCAGGGAGGGGAGGGAAGATGAATAACATTCTGTTAGAATTCCAGCATTGTGGCACGGGAGTTTTGTTTGTTTTTGTTTTATTTTTTTTTAAGTGCACTGTTAGACACAAAGATCACACAATTCTGAGAGTAAGATAACATTATAACCAAGGAAAAACAAAGTTTGCTGATGTTCATGCCATGAAAATTATAAATAGCTTAATTCCTATAATTAAAATACTGTTTTGGGGGTCTCTAAATCAAATGCAAAAACAAACCAAAAACTTGCAAGCCCAAAATTAAAGCTATTGTAAAAATAAACACACTCAGATTCCACTGGTCATGGGTTAAGGTCAGAATCAGACTTAATTCTGAGCTTCCTGCTAAGATCTAGATGCCATATTATTGTTTTTATACATGGTTTCTGAACATAATGTCTTCTACTTTTTCTCTACAATAAATTTCAAACAAAGTAGTTATTTTTGAAGCTGAAAGCCAAAAGCCACATTATTAGTTATGAAAAAGTAGAGTCATTTCTTTTTTTTTTTTTTTTCCTGCAGTTTTTGGCTGGGGCTGGGTTTGAATCCGCCACCTCTGGCATATGGGGCCGGTGCCCTACTCCTTTGAGCCACAGACACTGCCCAAGAGCCATTTCCTGTATGCATACAAATTATGACGGTTGACTTGTCTTGTCTTTAATTATTAAAGGTTTGCAAACTGCACGAATAGACTACAACTTAAAGTGCTTGCTTACTAAGAGGCCCAAAGATAAGTCTGTAGGGTACCAAAGGTGGTATGCTACAAACTTTAATAGTGCTTATATTAGACTAAAAATAATTTATATATATATTGAATATATGTCTGCAACAGTATAGTTCTTTCATTTAACATTTATCTTCATCTCCTCAAAAATGAATGTTCCTTGAACCTCACAACAATGAATTTTGAATCATCTTTTTCTCTATGTTCACCTCACTCTTTCTTAGATCATTAATCCTGTTAGTTGCATTTTCAGAAACAAAGGTGCTTTAGTTAATCAATCAAGAAATATTTATTGACTGCTTACCATTAATTAAAGAAAAAAATTTTACTGAAAAAAATGCTTTGCCATGTATTCAGTACTGTGTTGTGGAGAGTATTTTCCTTTGAAGAATATGAATCTAAGTTTTTATTTTGTTAAGGAAAACAATGTGATTGTGGCAGAAACAGCCATTTGTTCATAGTATATGCTCTCCTTCCATAATATTAGAATAGAAACAGGACCTGTAATTACTTAATTGGGCACAAAGCCATGAGTAATAGAGACTACATTCCCCAGCCTCTTTTGCAACCAAGGAGAGTGCATATTCTGGTCAACGGGCATAGAGGAATGTACATGCACCTTCCTCAAGATGGTAATGGTGACAGTCGCCGCCTCCTTCCCTGTTCTCCCTCTTGCTAACTCGAAGGCAGACAGGACTGCTGGAGCTGAAGTAGCTATCTTTGGGCCATGAAGTAGAAGCCGCAAGTTGAAGATGATAGAGCAACAAGGCAGAAGGAGATAGGGATCCTGATGATCCAGAAGCTATCAGTACGATTTGGGGAACATATATGTATGAGAGGGAGAGAGCTACCCTCCCAAGTAGCTGGGGCTCCAGGCGCCCACCATTTTTCTGTTATAGTTGTTGTTTTGCAGGCCCAGGCCAGGTTCAAACACTCCAGCCCTGGTGTATGTGGCCAGCGCACTAACTACTGAGCTACGGGTGCCAAGCCTGCCTTGTTATTTTTTAACAGCACAGGAAAATTGCACTTATTATGTAGCCTTCCTGATACACTCACCCAGCACACACACACCACACCATTTTACCTAAATACTTATTAATGAACTACTGGAGGAAATTCAATCCTGGAGGTACAATTTGATGAACTTCAATGAAATACTTTCCTTCCTACTAAGTCAGCTAAAATAATACAACTACAACAAAAATGAAACTACTTAAAAAATAAAAATAAAAAGGATCCTGCTTAGAGGCTGAAGTGGGAGAAGCAGGAGGTTTGCTTTAGCTCAGGAATCCGAGTCCAGCCGGGTAACAGAGTGAGACTCTATCTCAAAAAGAAAAGAAAGAAAAGAGAAGAAGATGCTGCCATAGAGATAAATGTAGTAATTCACAATAAAATTAAGATTTAAGTTAGTTATCAAATTTTGATTCTATCAATCCATGTAGAGTAGAAACTGATTTACTAGACTAAAACCCACTGACTGGTACCCATAGCACACTTAATATTCACAACTAGTTGAGTTGTGGGTTTTTTTTTTCCCAAGACTACTTTTGCCCATTTGTCAGCGTAATTGTGTAATTTAATAAAATACAAGAGAACTTCACAGTTGACCAGCTCTTTAAGTTGGCATGATTTTCACAGACTGGACATGCACCACATGTCCATTATCAGTATAGCAGGCCGAGCTTCTTACGTTGCCTACCTCTGTGGGTTGTCCAGTTTGTTATAGTCCCTTGGGCTGTCAACTGACAGAGGTTCTACTGTATTATATAAAATGTATTATATAAAAATACAGCGTGCAAAGAGAGCAAGACTTGATAAAAATGATTAAGTTAAAAAATGATCTCATTGCAAAATAACCTTAAAAATCATAATAGTCTACACTCAGATTACTTAACAAATATTTTAATATTCTCATTCTAACCCTTGGTAGAGTGCCATGGCATCACAGCTCACAGCAACCTCAAACTCTTGGGCTCAAGCGATTCTCTTGCTTCAGCCTCCCGAGCAGCTGGGACTACAGGTGCCTGCCACAACGCCCAGCTATTTTTAGAGACGGATCTCTCTCTGGCTCAGGCTGGTCTTGAACTGGTGAGCTCAGTCCGCCCACTTCGGCCTCCCAGAGTGCTGGGATTACAGGAGTGAGCCACTGTGCCAGGCTCTTCTTCTAATTTAAAGTAACTCTAACCAATACTGAAAATCATGATTGTAGGCTACGCAAAAAAGGCAACATGGAACTAAACAGTGGATTTGAACTCAAAGAAAAGTCATTGGCCTTACATAAATAACTGGCAAATAAATATACATTTAAATAATTATATGAAATAAAGACTGACATATATACATATGTTTTAAAATTCTCCCCTGGGGGAGAAAAGAAAAGAAAAAACGATCCCCTGCTTCATTCTATGTTAATTAATAAACTATCTAGTAGTCCCCATTATACAATTGTAGATAAAACGGCTTCTACCATACTAGGAAATTCTGGCTCAAGGCTGAGACCTTTTATCTTGGATAGAAAGGAATGTATTTCTATTATGATGTCCCCCTAGGAATGAAGGAAACTCAGTCTGTAATAGGCTGTACTGTGACACTGAGCAGCTATCACATGGATCAACATGGACGTCCACTAGGCAAAAAGTTTTGCATAGCAGGTCAATATTAACAACAATGACTTCTTAACATTTTATATTTGGCTCATATCCATTGGATTCCAGAGATGAGGTTGGTTTTCCAACACAGAAGACTGTCAAACCAGATCAAAAATGAAAATAGTAGCTATCTTTATTTCAAAAATAGCTTTGTATTCAATTTTCTCTACCCTATGGTCTTGTTACAGAGAGCTTTTGTTTTCTTCTTATCACTCTACCTAATTTACCTTATTAACAGTCTTTCAAGCTGTCTAACCAATTGAAAGGCATATCAAGTATCAAAAATAAGAGGGTCAAAGCAGCAATTAGAGTATGCCTTTCAAAGGTATTTGTTTTTTTTCCAGAATACTTGGAATTAAAGTTTTCTAGTAGTAGTTAATTGTTGATTGGAAACCAAATGTCTTCATTCACACTAATGCAACAGCAATTAGGGAATTTGAAATCATTAAAATACACAGACTTACAGTGACATATCCTCAACATAAAAAATTGCAAAAAAAATCAGAGGTAGTAAAATTAAGTAAAATGGAATCATTTAGAGTATTCAAAATGTCTATGATGCAGGGCTTCTCATCATAGTAAAAACATAAGCAAAGCATATTACTCATCTCAAAACTAGAAACAGTTAACATAAATAGCTAATATGAATGCAGTATTTGTGCCACTAAGGTATGCAATAAAACTACAGACCAATAAAAGGTAATGTAAAGCTTGCATCTGCACCATTCGTATGCATGTCAGCCAGAGGAAGGATAAATCAAAACTATTAGTGTATAACAGATGGCCCAAGAGTGAGTCAAGGTTTACATTTTGACAAGAGGATAATTTGGACACTTTAAACAAACCTGATAATGCTGGCAAGGTCACCAGATAAAAAATGAGCTTGAAATTTTAGTAAGTATAAACTCCAGGTTGCTTTAAGATATGGTTTTCATATCAAACTCTGTGAGATGCCCTCCAAACCTGCCCAACTACCTTTGCCTCCTCTTTTATTCACACACAAAAAGTGTTAGGTTAGGCCATACAAAATTGGCATTTTTGTGGGTCAAATATCAGCAATGTCATAAGGTTAAACCTAAGATTTATTTATGTTTCTCTCTTTTTTTTAAATTACGCAATTATAATACCTAGTAAAAATATGACTCAACTGATTAGAGGTAAAGTCTATGTTCTCTTCTTAAAAAGCAGAATTA